>NC_057811.1:108515061-109115061 GCF_018294505.1 Triticum aestivum
GCAGACCTGATAACTTTTGCACCCATCCTGGTAACTTTGGCAACGAATGCGGGGGGAGGGGAGTTGATGAAATATCCCCTCGGTAGATTTTTGTGTCGATATCATGATAAGTCACACATCGTATACCTGATAACTTATGGACCCCAGTCCCGATAACTTTGGTACGGGGCGGGGGGGTGGGGGGGGTTGACGAAACATCCCCTAGGTAACTTTTTGTGTGAATAGTATGGTAACTCACACATCGCACACCTGATGACTTTTGTACCCTAGTCCTGATAGCTTTGGCATGAGGAGGGTGGGGGGTAACATTTGTGTGAATAGCATGGTAACCCACATGTTTGCAGACATGATAACTTATTTACCCCAGTCCTGGTAACTTTGGCGAGGGGGTTGATTAAATATACCCACGGTAACTTTCATGTTAATAACACGGTAACTCACGCCTCGCGGACCTGATAACTTGTATACCCTGGTCCTGATAACTTTGGGGACCGGGGTGGGGGAGGGAGGGACATCATGAAATATACCCCCGGTAACTTTCATTGATGAAGTGGAATTTTTTCCAGAAAATAGCTTTCTTTTTTCTTATGACAGTAGTAAGAAAGAGTTAAAAACAATTTTGTTTTCAACTAATGAACAACAAACTAGGTTGGCGTGATGGTTGTTGAGCTTTGTACTTGGACCTATCCTTTCCACCCGACGCAGGTTCGAATCCCATGTAGGTAAAAAAATCGCGTTTTTAATTATGGTGCAATAAATCGATCGGGAGGAGCACGGGAATAACGGGTGGAGCGTTGTTTCCCCCGTCGAGGGGATCGTGCGGATCTGTCGCTAACGACCAGTCGACTAGTCGTTAGCACAGTCCTTATTTTAAATAGCAAACAATTTTTGTTTGAGTTGAAACTTGGCATATAAATCTAACACAATAACCTGGGATAACGCAAAAAGTTTGGGGTCTAATTGGATTTATTTTAAATTATTATTGCAATTAAATGGGCTAAAAAGGTGCCATTGGACCTCTGTTTAAAATCCATGGGCATTTTAAACATCCCTAAAAATGTTTGTTAAAGTAATACAATTATGTAGTGATTATTCCCTACCTAAGGAACATTTTTAAATTACTGATTTATAAAATTATAAGTTGTCTTGACATTTGAAATTGGATTTGAGTTTGGTTTCTATCAAGAGGGCCAATTAGCTTATCAAGCCTGGTGACATGGCATCATTAGGATGAGGTTACTGTAGCATCACACTACGGGTGTTACATTTCCAATCAACAATATGTCATCCACATATAATATTAGAAATGCTACAGAGCTCCCACTCACTTTCTTGTAAATACAGGCTTCACCATAAGTCTGTATAAACCATATGCTTTGATCACCTCATCAAAACATATATTCCAACTCGCTGGAGCTTGCACACTTTGTTAGCACCTTTAGGATCGACAAAAACTTCTGGTTGCATCATATACAACTCTTCCTTAATAAATCCTTTAAGGAATGTAGGTTTGACATCCATTTGATAGATTTCATAATCATGAAATGCAGCAATTGCTAACATGATTTGGACAGACTTAAGCATCGCTACGGGTGAGAAAACCTCATCGTAGTCAATCCCTTAAACTTGTCGAAAACCTTTTGCGACAATCCGAGCTTTGTAGACAGTTACATTACCATCAGCGTTAGTCTTCTTCTTGAAGATCCATTTATTCTCTATGGCTTGCCAATCATCGGGCAAGTCCACAAAAGTCCACACTTTGTTCACATACATGGATCCTATCTCAGATTTCATGGCCTTAAGCCATTTTTCGGAATCTGGGCTCATCATAGTTTCTTCATAGTTCGTAGGTTCACTGTTGTCCAACAACATGACTTCCAGAACAGGATTGTCGTACCACTCTGGTGTGAAATGTGTTCTGGTCGACCTACGAGGTTCAGCAGTAACTTGATCTGAAGTTTCATGATCATCATCATTTGCTTCCTCTCTAGTTGGTGTAGGCATCACGGGAACGTCTTTCTCTGATGTACTACTTTCCAATTCGAGAGAAGGTACAACTACCTCATCATGTTCTACTTTCCTCCCACTCACTTCTTTCGAGAGAAACTCCTTCTCTAGAAAGGACCCATTCTTAGCAACAAAGATCTTGCCTTCGGATCTGTTGTAGAAGGTATACCCAATGGTATCTTTAGGGTATCCTATGAAGACGCACTTCTCCGCTTTGGTTCGAGCTTATCAGGCTGAAACTGTTTGACATAAGCATCGCATCCCCAAACTTTAAGAAACGACAACTTAGGTTTCTTGCCAAACCATAGTTCATACGGTGTCGTCTCAATGGATTTAGACGGTGCCCTATTTAACGTGAATGCGGCTATCTCTAATGCATAACCCCAAAACGATAGTGGTAAATCAGCAAGAGGCATCATAGGACGTACCATATCTAATAAAGTACGGTTATGACGTTCGGACACACCATTACGATGTGGTGTTCCATGTGGCGTGAGTTGTGAAACAATTCCACACTGTTTTAAATGAAGGCCAAACTTGTAACTCAAATATTCGCCTCCGCGATCAGATCGTAGAAACTTTATTTTCTTGTTACAATGATTCTCTACTTCACTCTAAAATTCTTTGAACTTTTCAAATGTTTCAGACTTGTGTTTCATCAAATAGATATACCCATACCTACTCAAATCATTTGTGAAGGTTAGAAAATAACGATACCCGCCGCGTGCTTTCAACACTCATCGGACCGCATACATCGGTATGTATTATTTCCAATAAGTTTTTTTAGCTCGCTCCATTGTTCCGGAGAACAGAGTTTTAGCCATCTTGCCCATGAGGCATGGTTTGCAACTATCAGATGATTCATAATCAAATGATTCCAAAAGTCCATCTGCATGGAGTTTCTTCATGCGCTTTACACCAATATGACCTAAAAGGCAGTGCCACAAGTATGTTGCACTATCATTATCAAATGTGCATCATTTGGTATCAATATTATGAATATGTGTATCACTATGATCGAGATTCAATAAACCATTTACATTGGGTGTGTGACCATAGAAGGTTTTATTCATGTAAACAGAACAACAATTATTCTCTGACTTAAATGACTAATGGTATTGCAATAAACATGATCTAATCTTGTTCATACTCAACGCAAACACCAAATAACATTTACTTAGGCTCAAACAGTAATCCCGAAGGTAGAGGGAGTGTGCGGTGGTGATCGTTATCAACCTTGGAATCACTTCCAACACACATCGTCACCTCGCCCTTAACTACTCTCTATTTATTCTGCAACTCCTGTTTCGAGTTACTAATCTTAGCAACTGAACCAGTATCAAATATCCCGGGGCTACTATGGATACTAGTAAGGTACACATCAATAACATGTATATCAAATATACCTTTGTTCACTTTGCCATCCTTTCTTATCCGCCAAGTATTTGGGGCAGTTCCGCTTATAGTGACCATTCCCTTTGTAGTGGAAGCACTTAGTTACAGGCTTAGGTCTAGCTTTGGGCTTCTTCACGGGAGTGGCAACTTGGTTGCTATTCTTCTTGAAGTTCCCTTTCTTTCCCTTGCCCTTTTTCTTGAAACTAGTGGTCTTGTTAACCATCAACACTTGATGCTCTTTCTTGATTTCTACCTTCGCTGATTTCAGCATCCCGAAGAGCTCGTGAATCATTTTCGTCATCCCTTGCATATTATAGTTCATCATGAAGTTCTAGTAGCTTGGTGATGGTGACTAAAGAACTCTGTCAATCACTATCTTATTTGGAAGATTAACTCCCACTTGATTCAAGCGATTGTAGTACCCAGACATCCTGAGCACATGCTCACTGGCTGAGCTATTATTCTCCATCTTTTAGGAAAAGTACTTGTGAAAGGTCTCATACCTCTCGACACGGGCATGAGTCTGAAATACAAATTTCAGCTCTTGGAACATCTCATATGCTCCGTGGCGTTAAAAACATTTTTGAAGTCCCGGTTCTAAGCCGTAAAGCATGCCGCACTAAACTATTAAGTAGTCATCATATTGAGCTTGCCAAACGTTCATAACGTCTGCAACTGCTCTTGCAATAGGTCTGTCACCTAGCGGTGCATCAAGGACATAATCCTTCTGTGCATCAATGAGGATAAGCCTTGACCCAGTCCGCATCATTGCTACTATCATCTTTCAACTTAGTTTTCTCTAGGAACATATCAAAAAATAGGGGAGCTATATTGCGAGCTATTGATCTACAACACAGATATGCAAAAACTATTAAGACTAAGTTCATGATAAATTTAAGTTCAATTAATCAAATTACTAATGAACTCCCACTTAAATTAACATCCCTCAAGTTGTTTAAGTGATACATGATCCAAATCAAGTAACCCATGTCCGATCATCATGTGAGATGGGGTAGTCAGCAATGGTGAACATCTCTATGTTGATCATATCTACTATATGGCTCACGTTTGACCTTTTGGTCTCCAGTGTTCCGAGACCGTGTATGTACATGCTAGGCTCGTCAAGTTTAACCCAAGTATTCTGCGTGTGCAAACTAGCTTACACCTGTTGTATGTGAATGTGGAATCTATCACACTCGATCATCATGTGGTGCTTCGAAACGACAAACTTTGGCAACGGTGCATACTCAGGGAGAACACTTTTATCTTGAAATTTAGTGAAGGGATCATCTTATAATGCTACCATCGTTCTAAGAAAAATTAGATGCATAAAAGATAAACATCACATGCAATCAAAATATGTGACATGATATGGCCATCATCATCTTGTGCTTTTGATCTCCATCTCCAAAGCATCGTCATGATCTCCATCGTCACCGGCGTGATACCTTGATCTCCATCGTTGCGTCGGGGTCATCTCGCCAACTATTGCTTCTACAACTACTGCTAATGCATAGCGATAAAGTAAAGCAATTACATGGCGCTTGCATTTCATACAATAATTAAGAGACAACCCTAAGGCTCCTGTCGGTTGTCAATATTACAAAACATGATCATCTCATACAACAACTGAAGGAAATATGCCCTAGAGGCAATAATAAAGTTGTTATTTATATTTCCTTATATCATGAAAATATCTATTATTCATGCTAGAATTGTATTAACCGAAAACTTAGTACATGTGTGAATACATAGACTAACAGAGTGTCCCTAGTATGCCTCTACTTGACTAGCTCGTTAATCAAAGATGGTTAAGTTTCCTGACCATAGACATGTGTTATCATTTGATGAACGAGATCACATCATTAGAGAATGATGTGATGGACAAGACCCATCCGTTAGCTTAGCATAATGATCGTTTAGTTTTATTGCTATTGCTTTCATCATGACTTATACATGTTCCTCTGACTATGAGATTATGCAACTCCCGAATACCGGAGGAACACTTTGTGTGCTATCAAACGTCACAATGTAACTGGGTGATTATAAAGATGCTCTACAGGTGTCTCCGATGGTGTTTGTTGAGTTGGCATAGATCGAGATTAGGATTTGTCACTCCATGTATCAGAGAGGTATCTTTGGGCCCTCTCGGTAATGCTCATCACTATAAGCCTTGCAAGCAATGTGACTAATGAGTTAGTTACGGGATGATGCATTACGGAACGAGTAAAGAGACTTGCCAGTAACGAGATTGAACTAGGTATGTGCTACCTCTTGAGCATGCGTTGGTTTTCCCTTGAAGAGGAAAGGGTGATGCAGCAAAGTAGCGTAAGTATTTCCCTCAGTTTTTTAGAACCAAGGTATCAATCCAGTAGGAGACTACACGCAAGTCGCCTAGTACCTGCACAAACAATCAAGAACCTTGCAACCAACGTGATAAAGGAGTTGTCAATCCCTTCACGGCCACTTGCAAAAGTGAGATCTGATAAAGATAATAAGATAAATATTTTTGGTATTTTTGTTGTACAGATTGGAAACTAAAGATTGCAAAATAAACGGCGACAAAAATTGGCAAGTTGACGATAAACTAATATGATGTAAAATAGACCCGGGGGCCATAGGTTTCACTAGTGGCTTCTCTCAAGATAGCATATATTACGGTGGGTGAACAAATTACTGCCGAGCAATTGATAAAAAGCGCATAGTTATGAGAATATCTAGGCATGATCATGGACATAGGCATCACGTCCGTGTCAAGTAGACCAAAACGATTCTGCATCTACTACTATTACTCCACACATCGACCGCTATCCAGCATGCATCTAGAGTATTAAGTTCATAAGAACAGAGTAACGCATTAGGCAAGATGACATGATGTAGAGGGATAAACCCAAGCAATATGATATAAACCCCATCTTTTTATCCTCGATGGCAACAATACAATACGTGCCTTGCTGCCCCTGCTGTCACTGGGAAAGGACACCGCAAGATTGAACCCAAAGCTAAGCACTTCTCCCATTGCAAGAAAGATCAATCTAGTAGGCCAAACTAAACCGATAATTCGAAGAGACTTGCAAAGATATAAAATCATGCATATAAGAATTCAGAGAAGAATCAAATATTGTTCATAGATAATCTTGATCATAAACCCACAATTCATCGGATCTCGGCAAACACGCCGCAAAAAGTATTACATCGAATAGATCTCCAAGAACATCGAGGAGAACTTTGTATTGAGAACCAAGGAGAGAGAAGAAGCCATCTAGCTAATAACTATGGACCCGAAGGTCTGTGGTAAACTACTCACACATCATCGGAGAGTCTATGGTGTTGATGTAGAAGCCCTCCGTGATCGAATCCCCCTCCAGCAGATCGCCGGAAAAGGCCCCAAGATGGGATCTCACGGGTATAGAAGGTTGCGGCGGTGGAAAAGTGGTTTCGTGGCTCCCCTAGATGTTTTCAGGGTATAAGAGTATATATAGGCGAAAAAAGTAGGTCAGTGGAGCTACGAGGGGCCGACGAGGGTGGGGGCGCGCCTACCCCCCTGGGCGCGCCCTCCTGCCTCGTGGCCGCCTCGTTACGTCTCTGACTTCCACTCCAAGTCTCCTGGATTGCGTTTGTTCCAATAAAGATCCCCGCGAAGGTTTCGTTCCGTTTGGATTCCGTTTGATATTCCTTTCTGGGAAACACTGAAATAGGCAAAAAAACAGCAACTGGCACTGGGCCTCCGGTTAATAGGTTAGTCCCAAAAATAATATAAAAGAGCATATTAAAGCCCATTAAACATCCAAAACAGATAATATAATAGCATGGAACAATCAAAAATTATAGATACGTTGGAGACGTATCAGTATGATGATACCGACGATCGAATCTCGGGCAAGTAACATACCGATGACAAAGGGAACAACGTATGTTGTTATGCGGTTTGACCGATAAAGATTTTCGTAGAATATGTAGGAGCCAATATGAGCATTGATACGTCTCCAACGTATCTATAATTTTTTATTGTTCCATGCTATTATATTACCCGTTTTGGATGTTTATGGGCTTTACTTTACACATTTATATCATTTTTGGGACTAACCTACTAACCGGGGGCCCAGCCCATATTGTTGTTTTTTTGCCTATTTTAGTGTTTTGAAGATAACGAATATCAAACGGAGTCCAAACAGAATGAAACCTTCGGGAGCGTGATTTTTGGAACGAACGTGATCCAGAGGACTTGGAGTGCACGTCAAGAAGCAATCGAGGAGGCCACGAGGGTGGAGGGCGCGCCCTCCCCTACTGGGCGCGCCCCGCTGTCTCGTGGGCCCCTCGGGCGTCCACCGACCTACTTCTTCCTCCTATATATACCCACGTACCCCGAAAACATCATAGGCGACCACGAAAAACTATTTCCACCACCGTAACCTTTTGTATCCGCGAGATCCCATCTTGGGGCCTTCGTCGGCGCTCCGCCGGAGGGGGAATCGACCACGGAGGGCTTCTAAATCAAGACCATAGCCCTTCCGATGAGTTGTGAATAGTTTACCACAGACCTTCGGGTCCATAGTTATTAGCTAGATGGCTTCTTCTCTCTCTTTGAATCTCAATACAAAGTTCTCCTCGATCTTCTTGGAGATCTACTCGATGTAAATCTTTTTGCGGTGTGTTTGTCGAGATCTGATGAATTGTGGGTTTATGATCAAGTTTATCTATGAGAAATATTTGAATCTCCTCTGAATTCTTTTATGTTTGATTAAGTTATCTTTGCAAGTCTCTTCGAAATATCAGTTTGGTTTGGCCTACTAGATTGATCTTTCTTGCAATGGGAGAAGTGCTTAGCTTTGGGTTCAATCTTGCGGTGTCCTTTCCCAGTGACAGCAGGGGCAGCAAGGCACGTATTGTATTGTTGCCATCGAGGATAAAAAGATGGGGTTTATATCATATTGCATGAGTTTATCCCTCTACATCATGTCATCTTTCTTAATGTGTTACTCTGTTCTTTATGAATTTAATACTCTAGATGCATGCTGGATAGCGGTCGATGTGTGGAGTAATAGTAGTAGATGCAGAATCGTTTCGGTCTACTTGTCACGGATGTGATGCCTATATACATGATCATGCCTAGATAATCTCATAATTATTCGCTTTTCTATCAATTGCTCGACAGTAATTTGTTCACCCACCGTAATACTTATGCTATCTTGAGAGAAGCCACTAGTGAAACCTATGGCCCCCGGGTCTATCTTTTATCATATAAGTTTGCTATTTACTTTTATTCGCATCTTTACTTTTCCAATCTATGTTATAAAATACCAAAAATATATTTATCTTATCATATTATCTCTATCAGATCTCACTTTCGCAAGTGACCGTGAAGGGATTGACAACCCCTTTATTGCGTTGGTTGCGAGTTCTTTGTTTGTTTGTGTAGGTGCGTGGGACTTTTGAGGAGCCTCCTACTGGATTGATACCTTGGTTCTCAAAAACTAAGGGAAATACTTACGCTACTATGATGCATCACCCTTTCCTCTTCAAGGAAAACCAATGCAAGCTCAAGACGTAGCAAGAAGGATTTCTGGCGCCTTTGCCGGGGAGGTCTTCGCTCAAGTCAAGACATACCAAGTACCCATCACAAACTCATCTCCCTCGCATTTACATTATTTGCCATTTGCCTCTCGTTTTCCTCTCCCCCACTTCACCCTTGCCATTTTATTTGCCCTCTCTTTCCCAATCTCCTCTCTCATTCGCTTGCCTTTTTGTTTGCTTGTGTGCTTGTCGTCATGGCTAGTCCTCCTATCCTCATTATTACTCCCGAACATGAAATTCTTAATTTTAAGCAAAGGGAGGGAGAAAATCTAAAAGATGCTTGGCATAGAATTTGCAATGCTCAAAATAGATCTACTAGGAAGCTTTCTACTTCCGTTCTTCTTCGCAATTTTTATGTAGGCATTACTCCTTGGAATAGATGCATTCTTGATACCATTACCGGAGGGAATTTTTTGGATAGTCATACCTTTGATGCTTATAATGCTATGTTGGATTTGTTTGGTCCACCTCCTCTCTTGGTTAATGGGACTATTTTAACTCTAGAACATGTGATGCAAAGGCTTGAAATTATTGAAAATAAAGTTGCCACTGTTGAGTTGATTGGAAATTTGGATAAAAAGATCCACAACCAAATTACCCAATATGGGTCTAGGGTTGGAGTTACTTTGAAAAATCTTAAGGAGAAAGAACCCATAGTTAACGAAAGAATAGATCTAGATTCTACGAGAATCGGTAAACTTGAGGATATCATCACCAACTTAGGGTCGCCGTTTTCTTCCGTGAAAAACACTCCAAACCCTCCTACAAAAACTGCCAAATTTATCTATGTTCCTAAAAATAAGGGTGAATCTTCTAGTAAGGGAAATGCGGATCTCAAGTCAATAAGTGTTCATCCCAATTGTTTCTCTATCCTTAAGGAACCTTTTGCTACAAATGAATTTCTTGAATTCTTGCCTAAGGGTTTAATAATTGCTAAAAAGGGGGAAACCCCTAAAGATTATAAGTGCTCTACTTATGAATTGAGTGCCAAAGATGGCACTACTTAGATCTATCCTTGTTTTTATGCCTAGCTAGGGGCGTTAAACGATAGCGCTAGTTGGGAGGCAACCCAATTTTCTTTGTCTTTTTTGTTTTTGTTTCTGTTTAGTAATAAATTTGTCATCTACCTTCTGTTTAGATGTGTTTTTATGTTTTAATTAGTGTTTGTGCCAAGTAGAGCCTATAGGATTTTCTTGGATGACAAATATTTGATCTTGCTGAAAATTCCAGAAACTTTCTGTTCACGAAAACAATTGTTTAAAATCACCAGAACGTGATAAAATACTTGTTCCAATTGCAGTAGATCAATAAATAAATTATATAGGTCGTCCTATTTTGGTAGAATTTTTTGAGTTCCAGAAGTTTGCGTTAGTTACATATTACTACAGACTGTTCTGTTTTTGACAGATTCTGTTTTTCGTGTGTTGTTTTCTTATTTTGATGCATCTATGGCTAGTAAAATAGTTTATAAACCATAGAGAAGTTGGAATACAGTAGGTTTAACACCAATATAAATAAATAATGAGTTCATTACAGTACCTTGAAGTGGTGTTTTGTTTTCTTTCGCTAACGGAGCTTACGAGATTTCTATTGAGTTTTGTGTTGTGAAGTTTTCAAGTTTTGGGTAAAGATTTGATGGACTATGGAATAAGGAGTGGCAAGAGCCTAAGCTAGGGTATGCCCAAGGCACCCCAAGATATTCAAGAATATCCAAAATCCTAAGCTTGGGGATGCCCCGGGAAGGCATCCCCTCTTTCGTCTTCGTTTATCGGTAACTTTACTTGGAGCTATATTTTTATTCGCCACATGATATGTGTTTTGCTTGGAGCGTCTTGTATGATATTAGTCTTTGCTTTTTATTTTGCCACAATCATCCTTTCTGTACACACCTTTTGGGCGAAACCCACATGATTAGAATTTATTAGAATACTCTATGTGCTTCACTTATATCTTTTGAGCTAGATAGCTTTTGCTCTAGTGCTTCACTTATATTTTTTTAGAGCACGGTGGTGACTTAATTTTTTAGAAATTATTAGTCTCTCATGCTTCACTTATATTATTTTGAGAGTCTCTTAGAACAGCATGGTATTTGCTATAGTTATAAAATTGGTCCTAGAATGGTAGGCATCCAAGTTGGGTATAATAAAAACTATCATAGAAAGTGAATTGGATGCTATGATCAATTTGATACTTGATAATTGTTTTGAGATATGGAGGTAGTGATATTAAAGTTATGCTAGTTGGGTGATTATGAATTTAAAGAATGCTTGTGTTGAAGTTAGCAAGTCCCGTAGCATGCACGTATGGTAAAAGTTGTGTAACAAATTTGAAACATGAGGTGTTCTTAGATTGTGCATCCTTATGAGTGGCGGTCGGGGACGAGCGATGGTCTTTTCCTACCAATCTATCCCCCTAGGAGCATGCGCGTAGTGCTTGGTTTTTGATGACTTGTAGATTTTTGCAATAAGTATATGAGTTCTTTTGACTAATGTTGATTCCATGGATTATACGCACTTTTACCTTTCCATCATTGCTAGCCTCTTCGGTACCGTGCATTGCCCTTTCTCACCTTGAGAGTTGGTGCAAACTTTGCCGGTGCATCCAAACCCCATGATACGGTATGCTCTATCACAGATAAACCTCCTTATATCTTCCTCAAAACAGCCACCATACCTACCTATTATGGCATTTCCATAGCCATTCCGAGATATATTGCCATGCAACTTTCCACCGTTCCGTTTATCATCATGACATGCATCATCATTGTCATATTGCCTTGCATGATCATGTAGTTGACATCGTATTTGTGGCAAAGCCACCATGCATAATTTTTCATACATGTCACTCTTGATTCATTGCCCATCCCGGTACACCGCCGGAGGCATTCATATAGAGTCATATCTTGTTCTAGTTTTGAGTTGTAATCCATAAGTTGTAAATAAATAGAAGTGTGATGATCATCATTATTAGAGCATTGTCCCCAAAGAAAAAGAAAAGAAAGAAAAAAAGGGGAAAGGCCAAAAAAGAAAGGCCAAGAGAAAAAAAAGGGGAAAAAGAGAAAAAAAGAAGAAAAAAGAAGAAGAAAAATAAATAAATAAATAAAAAGGGGGCAATGTTCCTATCTTTTTTCCACACTTGTGCTTCAAAGTAGCACCATGTTCTTCATATAGAGTCTCATATGTTGTCACTTTCATATACTAGTGGGAATTTTTCATTATAGAACTTGGCTTGTATATTCCTACGATGGGCTTCCTCAAATGCCCTAGGTCTTCGTGAGCAAGCAAGTTGGATGCACACCCACTGAGTTTCTTTTGTTGAGCTTTCATACATTTTTAGCTCTAGTGCATCCGTTGCATGGCAATCCCTACTCCTCATGTTGACAAATTGATGGGCATCTCCATAGCCCATTGATTATCCTCGTCAATGTGAGACTTTCTCTTTTTTTTGTCTTCTCCACACAATCCCCATCATCATAATCTATTCCACCCATAGTGCTATGTCCATGGCTCATGCTCATGTATTGCGTGAAAGTTGAAAAAGTTTGAGATTATTTAAGTACGAAACAATTGCTTGGCTTGTCATCGGGGGTGTACAAGATGGGAGCACTTTTGTGTGACGAAAATGAAGCATAACCTAACTATATGATTTTGTAGGGATGAACTTTCTTTAGCCATGTTATTTTGAGAAGACATGATTACTTTGATTAGTATGCTTGAAGTATTATTATTTCTTATGTCAATATGAACTTTTATTTTGAATCATTTGGATCTGAACATTCATGCCACAATAAAGAAAATTACATTGAGAATTATGCTAGGTAGCATTCCACATCAAAAATTCTGTTTTTATCATTTACCTACTCGAGGGCGAGCAGGAATTAAGCTTGGGGATGCTTGATACGTCTCCAACGTATCTATAATTTTTTATTGTTCCATGCTATTATATTACCCGTTTTGGATGTTTATGGGCTTTACTTTACACATTTATATCATTTTTGGGACTAACCTACTAACCGGATGTCTGTGTACAAAAGTAGGGGCTCTCCTTTTGACCCCTTTACTTGTGCACGGGCAGTCGAAGCCACACTTGGCAAGGCAAGGGAGGTGAACCGAGGTAGGCCCAGAAACAAGACAAAGCAAGGCAACGCCAAGACCAAGACCACAGAGAGCAGAGGGACGAAGCAGGTTCCCCCGGCAAGATCCTTGCCGGGGCGGCCTCTGCGGCCCCGGCAAGACTCTTGCCGGGGCAGCTCGCCCCAACACCAATGGAGTGAGCCACCCTTGAGCCTACGGCTTCCGACACCACCAACTACGTGGGGCCAGGGCTCGGGAGGCTCCTCCATGGTGGCATGCAGATCTTTGTGAAGACAAGGAACAACACTCTTGATCAGAAGAGTAAGGTACGACGAGCCTCGACAAGATCCTTGCCGAGGGAATCCACAAGGCCCCCGGCAAGATCCTTGCCGGGGATGACCGTACGCCACGGCAAGACCCTTGCCGGGAACATCCGCGAGGCCACAGCCAGGCCCGCACCCACCAAGCTTTCCACCGCCAATCCCATGCAGCTGCCAGCCCACCAGCCGGGCAGGCACCTGCATGTCAACGAAGGGCTCCTTCGCCAACTCATCACGTGCTTACGTGGTGGCATGCAGATCTTCTTGAAGGCTCCACCACCGCGCCACCTCAGCTGCTTGCCTGCCTACATGGCGCCGCATGCATCGCTGGCCGAGGCGCGTTTCGAAGCAAGGAGGAGCGGCGACGGACGGGACAGGCCTTGCTCCCGTCCCCAATAAAGCAAGGGGACACCTAAGCAACGCATTAAATGCACTTTGTCCCATAATGGCTAGCGATAAGCTTAGCCACAGTACCTCGATGCCACCTCCTGGTGCCACTGTGGCGATCCCTTGGCCTATAAAAGGAGACCCAGGGCATCCAGGAGAAGGATTCGGATCCTTGGACAAGTTACGCTCCTTGTAGCTAGTTCGAGCTCCTCAAGAAATCAGATATACAACCACCAAAGCAGGACTAGGGTATTACGCATCTCTGTGGCCCGAACCTGGGTAAACGACCCGCGTGTTTGCACTGACTGTTGATCCTGCTCTCCTCACCACTTCCAGCGCCCCGCAACTGTAGTAGGGATCCTCGTCGATCCCATAGGTGTCGTTTCACACCGACATCTTTGGCGCGCCAGGTAGGGGGTGCTGCAGGAGTGAGCATCTGGTTCTACAGCCAGTGGCATAATTCTTCATCACCATGGCTCCCAAGAAGAAGGCGACCACGGCGGTCGGCTCGTCAGGAGCCATGCGGACCGATCCGGTGCGGGCGAGCAGCGGACCGGTCGCGGACAGAACTCAGGCCGCAGCCCGTGAGCATCAGCATCGCTCTGGCGGTCATAGCATGGCGAGCGGCGTCGTTCGTACGCCGAACGACGAGCCGCGCGCCGCTAGACCCCAAGGCGGGGCCGGGCCCCATGCAGGCGGCGCGGGGCCCTCCAAAAATGTTGCTGTGCCACCCACAGGCGGCGCAACGACCTCCAAGACGCCTGTCCCGGCGCCCACAGCGCGCTCTTCCCATGGTGCGCGCGACGAGCAGCATCGCCATGCTGATGACCCTGGACGCCATCGAGGGAAGAGCCCTGTGCTTCATCCACGAGACGAAGGGGGCCTACGTACCCGCCGAAGCGCTGGCGAAAGTGGCACGCAGCCGCTGGGCCGTGGCAGAGCTCCTTCTAACGTGGTTAGAAGTCAGAGTGCCCCACCGTCCACGCAGCTTTCGCCACCACCCACACCAGCAGAAGCTTTGGCGCGCGCGCAACTGCTCCTTGATTTCCCTGCTGTTGCGGAGAAGCTTGATGAGTGGAGAGCCACCATCCGGAGCCTCGTTGCCATCGCCAACAAAGACGGTCCGCGACCAACGGGGCCCTCAGGTCGGCGCTCCGTCGAGCCACCACACGCCGGTGGAGGAGGGATCAGGGGTGCTGCGGCCACAGTACACTCTCCTCCTCCACGCCAACCGCCGTGAGCGTCAGCCCGTCATGACGATGCTTGTGATGATATCTCCATAGCGTCGTCCGACCCGCGGACCCGCCATGACCAGCGCCAAGTTCTTCGAGAGCGAGCTCACGAAGACGCTCGAACCACCATCGAGCGCCGGCGCGATACACGCCACCAATCGGACAAGCGGGCCGGGCCCGCTGTGGAACACCCGGTTCCGGGGAGCTCCGGCGGCCTGCCTTACGAGGTAGGTTGCCCGGCCTTCACCCATGAGCTGCGGCGCTTCCAATGGCCGTCCCACTGCACGTTCAAACCCGACATCGGTGAGAAGTACAACGGCAAGACCCATCCGTTGGAGTTCCTCAGCATCTACACCATTGCGATGCAGGCTGCCGGAGCTCGCGACGACAAGGTGCTCGCCAACTACTTCCCGTTGGCGCTGCAGCCCAACGTCATGTCTTGGTTGATGCACTTGCCGGTGGACTCCATTTCTTCTTGGTCGGACCTGTGTCATGAGTTCGTGGGCGCCTTCACTGGAGGCCACCAAGCTCACGGCCAGGCCAGTGATTTGCAAATCATTCCTCAGAAGGATGGAGAAACCCTGCGCAAGTACATCCAGAGGTTCAGCCGGGTCCAGTACAACATCCCCAACGTTCACCCCGCCACTGTGATTAGTGTGTTCCACCAGAACGTGCGCAATCGCAAGATGCGCGAAGAACTGGCGATGAACAAGGTTAGGGGTGTGGCCGAACTTTATGTTCTGGCTGACAGGTGTGCCCGGGCTGAGGAGGGAAGGAAGTAGCCCGGCGAGGACGCTGGCGTGGAAACCGAATCTACTGACGGAGACACCGCCGCCCCGACGAAGAAGGGCCGGTGTCGCAACAAGAAACGCAAGGGCAAGATCGTGCTTGCCGTCGAGTAATCCGGCGACACCGGCGCCACCAAGAAGGCCAAGGCAGACGACCCCGGCAAGGAGATTGCCGGGTGCACCGCCTGCTGGGCCTTGGCGGCTGCCGATAAGCCAGGGGGCTCCGACAAGCAGTATTGCAAGATCCACCGCACCAAAGGCCACGACCTCCAGAACTGCCGACAAGTCGAGCTGCTTGCCGAGAAGCAGAAGGCTGAGTATGAAAGGAGGGACAAGGAGAAGGGTCAGGATGGTGCCGGAGGGTCCGACAAGAAGCGTGGCGGCCAAGGAGGTCGCCGCAGCAAGGATAGCCAACAAGAGAGGCCCGCTCGGGGCCGCGACAAGAAGCAAGAAGATGATGATCACGACGAAGATGACGAGTCCGGTGAGCAAGAGTTCCAGAAGGCTACAGAGGCCATGTGCGTCGACAGTGGCGCCTTGCTGCATACTTCTCACCGCCAGCTCAAACAGTGGGCACGTGAGATTACAGCGGTGGAGCCCTCGTTCGACGCCCAGAAGCCCCTGAAATGGTCCAGCACGCCCCTCAATTTTGACGCCGAGGACCACCCTGATCGCACAACTGCGGTCGGGTGTTTGCCGTTGTTGGTCTCACCAACGATACGCAACCTCAAGGTGAACAAGATGCTAGTTGATGGCAGGGCCGGTCTGAATTTGATCTCACCCGTCATGATCAAAAGGCTGCAAATTTCTGATGGAGACCTCGAAGAAACGGGCACGTTTCAAGGGGTCAACCCGGGAAGGAGCCAGCCGAAGGGAAAGGTCACATTGCCTGTGACGTTTGGAAGTGAGCTGAACTATAGGACGGAGAGGATTTTTTTTGATGTAGCCGAGATCCCCTTGCCCTACAACGGGATTCTCGGTCGCCCGGCACTTTCCAAGTTTATGGCGGCTTCTCACTACGCCTACAACACGCTGAAGATGCCCGGGCCGATGAACATCATCACCGTCCCCTCCGACAAGAAAGACGCGCTGATCTGCGCTGACCTACTCTACCGGGAAGCAGTCGCAGCAGCTACCGCCAAGGCACTTGCTCCTGCCGCTGAAGCCCCGGGAGGGAAGAAGAAGACCGGCAAGACCTCTCGCGCCCACTCCGGCGAGCACACCTCTTCGGAATGTTGTGCTACCGTCGAGGACGTGCCAGAGAGCTCCGCGGCAAGAGCAAGAAATCCAGAGCTACGCCACCAGAGACCAAGAAGGTGTCCGTCAAGGAGGACGGCACGGGGGGAGCTTTTACCATAAGCTCCACCCTCGACAGCAAATAGGAAAGCGAGCTCGTCACCTTCCCGCGGGCGAATGTCGATGTGTTTGCGTGGCAAGCCTCCGACATCCCCGGCGTTCCCAGGGAGGTGATTGAGCACCATCTTGCTGTCTGTCCTCATGCACGGCCCGTCAAGCAAAAGGTCAGGAAGCAAGCTCTGGAGAGGCAGGAATTCATCACAGAGGAAATCAGAAAGTTAGAAGCAGCAGGACTGGTGAGAGGAGTGCTCCATCCGACGTGGTTGGCCAATCCGGTAGTGGTGCGTAAGGCAAATGGGAAGTGGAGGTTGTGTATTGATTACACAGATATTAATAAGGCTTGTCCCAAGGACCCCTTCCCGTTGCCCCGCATCGACCAGATTGTCGACTCCACGGCCGGGTGTGATCTGCTGTCGTTCCTCGACGCCTACTCAGGGTACCACCAAATCTTCATGACAAAAGAAGACGAGGAGAAGACAGCATTCATCACCCCATGTGGTACGTATTGCTTTTTAAGGATGCCTTTCGGGTTGAAGAGTGTTGGCTCGACCTTTGCAAGAGCAGTCCAAATTGGTTTTGAGCCCCAGCTACATAGAAATATGGAAGCTTATATGGATGACATAGTGGTCAAAACCAAGGACAAAGCAACACTTGTGCAAGACCTGAAGGAGACATTTGTAAACCTGCGCAAGATTAACCTCAAGCTGAACCCTGAGAAGTGTGTCTTTGGCGTCCCGTCCGGCAAGCTTCTCGGGTTCTTTGTGTCGCAGCGTGGAATTGAGGCAAACCCGGATAAGATCAAGGCCATCGAGCAAATTGAGGCACCCAAACGGATCAAGGACGTGCGTCGGCTCACGGGCTGTGTTGCCGCCATGAGCTGATTCATCTCCAAGTCCGCAGAACGTGCCCTTCCCTTTTTCAAGATCTTGAAGAAGACGGGCCCAATGGAGTGGACCCCAGAGGCCGAGGCAGCGCTGCAAGACTTGAAGAAATACCTCTCCTCTACCCCAGTGTTGGTTGCGCCTAAACCACAAGAACCGTTGCTGTTATACCTAGCGGCAACGAATCAAGTGGTTAGCGTCGCACTAGTGGCGCAGAGAGAGATCGACAAAGAGGCGGCGGCAGCGACAGAGTCAATGGATGGCAAACCGGAACCCTCCCCGGCAGGGCTCGGTCCCGGCAAAGCTGAGTCCCCGGCAGAAGCTGACGCCAGAACGACAGGGCCCGCGCGACTAGGTGAAGTGGCGTAGAAGAAGAAAATGGTGCAGCACCCAGTCTACTTCGTCAGCTCCCTCTTGCAGGGGGCTAGGTCGAGGTACTCAGGTGTGCAGAAGCTGCTCTTTGGCCTCCTTATGGCCTCGAGGAAGCTTCGCCATTACTTCCAAGCGCACGAGATCACCGTGGTCATCCGCCTCCCGTTGCAACGGATACTGCATAACCCAGACGCGACGGGGAGGATCGTGGAATGGGCCCTGGAGCTGTCGAGTTTCAGTTTGAAGTTCGAAAGCACCTCGACAATTCAGAGCAGAGTCTTAGCGGAGTTTGTTGCAGAATGGACCTCGACGCCCGATGAAGAGGTACAAGAGACCACTCTCCCCGGCAAGGAAACGAGCCGCAGCTGGATCATGTACTTTGACAGGGCCTTTTTGCTGCAAGGCGCCGGTGCCGGCGTACTGCTTGTTGCGCCCACCGGAGAGCACCTCAAGTATGTCATCCAAATGCGCTTTCCCCGGGAGATGTCAACTAACAACACCGCCGAATACGAGGGTTTGCTTGCCGGTCTCAGGATCGCGGTAGACCTCGGGGTCAGAAAGCTCATCGTCAGGGGCGATTTGCAACTCGTCGTCAGGCAGATCAACAAAGATTACCAAAGTCCGTTGATGGAGGCTTACGTGGATGAAGTGAGGAAACTGGAGGAGCGCTTTGACGGTATCCAAGCAGAGCATGTCCCCAGGGCGGAGAACGACATTGCCGAATACCTGTCAAAGCGTGCTGCCCTCAAGCTACCTGTGGAACCAGGTACTTTTGTGCTTCAGTTAACTCAACCATCCGTCGAACCATCAACTTGGCTGAACAAGCGAAGGAAGCTAGGCCCCGGCAAGTACTTCCCCACCAAGCTCCCTGGAGCCGCTGGCAAAGATGTTGTCGTGGATGCCGATCCTGCCACGGGGCGACCGACTCTGGCAGGGCCCCAGGCCATGGCCGTAGAGACAGTCGCTCCCGTGGCAGAAGAGACGCCTTTAGTCCTTGCCGTCAAGCCACAGGCTCTGGCATGGGTGCAGTGCACCGTCCAATTCCTCCAGACAGGAGAGCTTCCTGAGGAGCAGGAAGAAGCAGAAAGAGTAGCTCGCCGGTCTGCTCTGTACCAATTCGTTGACGACGTCTTGTATAGAAGAAGGCCGAATGGGGTGAAATTGAAGTGCATCTCTCGGGAGGAAGGACTAGAGCTGCTGGTAGAGATACATGGAGGTATATGTGGCTCCCACATAGGGTCGAGGGCCCTTGCCGGCAAGGCTTTCCGGCAAGGTTTCTTCTGTCCCACTGCCCTCCAGGATGCGACGGCACTAGTAACCAAGTGTGAAGCGTGCCAGTTCCATTCAAAGAAGCTTCATCAACCAGCGCAAGCCCTTCAAACCATCCCCCTCTCTTGGCCCTTCTCGGTCTGGGGGCTCGACATATTGGGCCCTTTCCCTCGTGCCGTCGGAGGCTTTGAGTACTTGTACGTTGCAATCGACAAGTTCACAAAGTGGCCAGAAGTGGAAGCAGTGAGGAAGGTGACAGCACAGTCGGCTATCAAGTTCTTCAAAGGACTAGTTTGTCGTTTGGTGTACCCAACAGGATTATCACCGACAACGGCACACAGTTCACAAGCCACGCCTTCATGCAGTACATTGAGGATCTCGGCAGCAAGGTCTGTTTTGCTTCCGTGGCACATCCACGGAGCAACGGCCAAGCGGAGAGAGCAAATGCTGAAGTTCTGCGAGGCTTAAGGACGAAGACTTTTGACAGGCTGTGCAAGAGTGGGAGGCGCTGGATTGATGAGTTGCCGGCGGTTCTTTGGTCGATCAGGACGACGCCAAATTGAGCCACCGGCCAAACACCATTTGCCCTGGTCTACAGGGCAGAAGCAGTTCTCCCCATGGAACTCATATACGGGTCACCTCGAGTGCTCGCTTATGATGAGCTTGAGCAAGAGCGATTGCGGCAAGATGACGCAACGTTCCTTAAGGAAGATCATCTCCGGGCGGCTGTGAGAGCAGCACGCTACCAGCAAGCCTTGCGCCGCTACCATAGCCGCAAGGTTCATGCCCGGAGCTTTGAGGAAGGCGACCTTGTTCTTCGGCACGTTCAGTCGGCCAAGAATTCCAACAAGTTGACGCCGAAGTGGGAGGGCCCTTATCGGGTAACACGAGTCACCAGGCCTGGCGCAGTCCGCCTGGAGACCGAAGATGCCATTCCAGTGAGCAACTCCTGGAACATTGAGCATCTTCGCAAGTTTTACCCGTAAGGCGCGGCTTGCCGGGCCTCCCGGCAAGCCCCACTTTTGTACAAGCCTTGCCGGCAAGGCATGTAACCCTTTGTACAAAGCCAGGTGCAGACCCTGAGCATAAATAAATGAAGCGCTAGCGCCCTAAGTTATAGCATGCATGCTAGGTCGAGTCTCTTCCTCGGTTAGGGTTGATAGTGCTTAGCAGCGGCTAACCCCTAGCTTAGAGGTCGAGTGCGCGTCTCTTTGTTCTTTCCTGTCCTCTTTGGTTCGCAGGGCACATGAGCACTTCTGCCGAGCTACTTGGAAGGAGGAGGACGGACCGGCGTCCTAGCCCCGGCAAACCGAAGTTGCCGGGGGCTGCAAGTGCAAGGATCCAACCACGGCAAGCCAAAGGTTGCCGGGGGCTGCAGATCCAGATAAGTATTTTATCCTCTATCATGCATTTCGGTATGGAACTGGGATATATGAAGCCTCGTTTTATTTCTAGGCTACCATGCTCCCTTTTTCCTATACCCAAGGTTAATCTCCTGGGTTCGGATTTGGTAGCTACGGCAGCCAGAGAATGGAACGAGGAGCCTAAGCCAGCTTCATCCCTGCCTCCACCAAGAGCGTGAGAACGGTCGAGCGAAGTGGAGGGACGGCAAGGCCTGTTGCCGGGCGAAAAACGTTTATCTTAAATAGTAACAAGGATTCGCTCCTTGTCGTGGGTTTTACCCGCAAATGAAAAACCCGACAAACATCCTTTTTCATTAAAAACATCCCATACAGGTACAGTTCATACGGAATGAAAAACATGAGCAAGGGGGATTACAAGCTTTAAATTCTACTAATGCCCACAGGCTTACAAGTTGAAAAAAGACAAGGTGCCCTTAATCCCTTTCTTGTCCCTCTCCTCAGGAGATAGTTCAAGGAAGCGAAGAGGGGCAAAAGGAGCGCCTATGTGAGCTACGGGCGCCAGAAAGCACCAAGGGAACATCTCGGTGGCCGTCCGAAGGCTGGCCGGTGATGACGGCGCCGGAGGAAGAGCTCGAAGACGAGGCGGCAGGACCGGCAATACGCGACGAAGGCGTCGGTGCCCGCATACTCCGACTTGACGGCCTTGCCGCCTGCCCTCTTCCTCTTCCGCAGCCTCCCAATGCCAGCCGCCCAAGGAGACGGCCCGGAGAAGTTCAAGGAGCTGGCCCCTCCCCCGGCAAACTCCGCCAGAGGAGCGGCCAGGTGTAGATGCTGATGCTGCCGCACCCGCCCAGGCGCGACGCGCCCGACGCCTAGTTGGACCCGTCATCCTGCCCCCCGCTACCCTCGTCATCGCTGCCGCTGCTCTCCTTGTCACTCTCGCTCGAGGAGGAGTCTTCGCCATCGGAGGAGCTCTCCACACAGCACCTTACGCGAGTCCCGAAGTGCCCGAAGGCTTTGACAGAGAGGAGGGCACCCTCCATTAACTTGAAATGGAGAGTGAGCCCCTCCGTCGGACTGTGGATGCGAGCAAAGGTCTTCCACCTCGGCGAAGGTACATGACGTGAGGGGCGGGGAACTCGACGTCGGCCGACGTACCGCTGTTCCCGCAGCCCCTCATACGTAGCCGCAGCACCTGCGGCGGGTTCACCTCCATTTCTCGCGCAAACGGGGTCGGGAGGCGAAGACGACGGCACGGCAGCTGGCGCAGCCTGGCGAAGAACTCGCGGGGATTGTCCCCGATATGGCCCTCCACCAGAGGAGGGGCCGCTGGCGGAGGCGAGGCCGGTGCGCCGCCCCGTCCTCCTCTTCCCCGAGCACCATGACGACCACGGCCTCGCCCCCTTCCTGTCCCCCTCGCGGTTGGCTCAGCCACCACGGGCTCTTGGGAAGGAGGGACGCGCTGTCGAGCGGCGACCCTCGCCGCCACCGTCGAAGGACCGGGGTTCCCCTTCTCCATGGCGGGTGAGATGAAGAAGCAGAAGCAGGGAAAGGCAAACACGAAAGAGTGTGGAATGCCATCCCCCTCCCTCTCCTTATAAAGGGGCGGGATCGGGGCTCGGCCGCCCCGCTCGGCCAATCCAAGCCACCAAGAGTGCAGGGAATCAGGACCGACCCGCTGCTCCAACCAGCAACGGCCCGGTTTCCCACCTCCACCGCCTGACACCTCAAGCGCATGGAGGACGCGTGGCGAATGTGCGGAATCAAGGGGACGGGTGAAGCGACCCTTCCCGACCCCATGTTCATGGGGTATGGATGCCTTGAAGACCGCGACCAGGCCCCACTCAGTAAACAGGCCGCACCTTTGCGCCCCTCCCTCTTCGCGGGGAGGGCGTGGGCCGCCTGTTTTTTCCATTTACTGTGACGTGACGCATGCGTGCGGGAACTGCCCTACGCACGACCCCCACGTCACGCACGACCCCCACGTCGCGCGCGGATCGTGGGGAAGTGCAGCGGATGGGAAATTACCGCGGTAAAAACCGCCCCGCCTGCCCGCGCACCGTTTTTGGGCCTGGCCCAACAACATGTTGCGCTTATGTGTGGCCCAGGACCGGGGGCTCCTGTCGGTGTACAAAAGTAGGGGCTCTCCTTTTGACCCCTTTACTTGTGCACGGGCAGCCGAAGCCACGCCCCGCGGCCACACTTGGCAAGGCAAGGGAGGTGAACCGAGGTAGGCCCAGAAACAAGACAAAGAAAGGCAATGCCAAGACCAAGACCACAGAGAGCAGAGGGACGAAGCAGGTTCCCCCGGCAAGATCCTTGCCGGGGCGGCCTCTGCGGCCCCGGCAAGACTCTTGCCGGGGCAGCTCGCCCCAACACCAATGGAGTGAGCCACCCTTGAGCCTACGGCTTCCGACACCACCAACTATGTGGGGCCAGGGATCGGGAGGCTCCTCCATGGTGGAATGCCGATCTTTGTGAAGACAAGGAACAACACTCTTGATCAGAAGAGTAAGGTACAACGAGCCTCGGCAAGATCCTTGCCGAGGGAATCCACAAGGCCCCCGGCAAGATCCTTGCCGGGGATGACCGTACGCCACGGCAAGACCCTTGCCGGGGCCCCGACGAGGCCCTTGCCGGGAACATCCGTGAGGCCACAGCCAGGTCCGCACCCACCAAGCTTTCCACCGCCAATCCCATGCAGCTGCCAGCCCACCAGCCGGGCAAGCACCTGCGTGTCAACGAAGGGCTCCTTCGCCAACTCATCACGTGCTTACGTGGTGGCATGCAGATCTTCTTGAAGGCTCCACCACCGCACCACCTCAGCTGCTTGCCTGCCTACATGGCGCCGCATGCATCGCTGGCCGAGGCGCGTGTCGAAGCAAGGAGGAGCAGCGACAGACGGGACAGGCCTTGCTCCCGTCCCCAATAAAGCAAGGGGACACCTAAGCAACGCATTAAATGCACTTTGTCCCATAATGGCTAGCGATAAGCTTAGCCACAGTACCTCGATGCCACCTCCTGGTGCCACTGTGGCGATCCCTTGGCCTATAAAAGGAGACCCAGGGCATCCAGGCGAAGGATTCGGATCCATGAACAAGTTACGCTCCCTGTAGCTAGTTCGAGCTCCTCAAGAACACAGATATACAACCACCAAAGCAGGACTAGGGTATTACGCATCTCTGCGGCCCGAACCTGGGTAAACGACCTGCGTGTTTGCACTGACTGTTGATCCTGCTCTCCTCACCACTTCCAGCGCCCCGCAACCGTAGTAGGGATCCTCGTTGATTCCATAGGTGTCGTTTCACACTGACACCGGAGGCCCAGCCCGTATTGCTGTTTTTTTTGCCTATTTCAGTGTTTCGAAGATAAGGAATATCAAACGGAGTCCAAACGGAATGAAACCTTTGGGAGCGTGATTTTTGGAACGAACGTGATCCAGAGGACTTGGAGTGCACGTCAAGAAGCAATCGAGGAGGCCACGAGGGTGGAGGGCGCGCCCTCCCCTAATGGGCGCGCCCCCTGTCTCGTGGGGCCCTCGGGCGTCCACCGACCTACTTCTTCCTCCTATATATACCCACGTACCCCGAAAACATCAGAGGCGACCATGAAAAACTATTTCCACCACCGTAACCTTCTGTATCCGCGAGACCCCATCTTGGAGCCTTCGCCGGCGCTCCGCCGGAGGGGGAATCAACGACGGAGGGCTTCTACATCAAAACCATAGCCCTTCCAATGAGTTGTGAGTAGTTTACCACAGACCTTCGGGTCCATAGTTATTAGCTAGATGGCTTCTTCTCTCTCTTTGAATCTCAATACAAAGTTCTCCTCGATCTTCTTGGAGATCTATTCGATGTAACTCTTTTTGCAGTGTGTTTGTCGAGATCCGATGAATTGCGGGTTTATGATCAAGTTTATCTATGAGAAATATTTGAATCTCCTCTGAATTCTTTTATGTTTGATTAAGTTATCTTTGCAAGTCTCTTCGAATTATCAGTTTGGTTTGGCCTACTAGATTGATCTTCCTTGCAATGGGAGAAGTGCTTAGCTTTGGGTTCAATCTTGCGGTGTCCTTTCCTAGTGACAGCAGGGGCAGCAAGGCATGTATTGTATTGTTGCCATCGAGGATAAAAAGATGGGGTTTATATCATATTGCATGAGTTTATCCCTCTACATCATGTCATCTTTCTTAACGCGTTACTCTGTTCTTTGTGAACTTAATACTCTAGATGCATGCTGGATAGCGGTCGATGTGTGGAGTAATAGTAGTAGATGCAAAATCGTTTCGATCTACTTGTCACGGATGTGATGCCTATATACATGATCATGCCTAGATAATCTCATAATTATTCACTTTTCTATCAATTGCTCGACAGTAATTTGTTCACCCACCGTAGTACTTATGCTATCTTGAGAGAAGCCACTAGTGAAACCTATGGTCCCCGGGTCTATCTTTTATCATATAAGTTTGCTATGTACTTTTATTCGCATCTTTACTTTTCCAATCTATATTATAAAATAACAAAAATATATTTATCTTATCATATTATCTCTATCAGATCTCACTTTCGCAAGTGCCGTGAAGGGGTTGACAACCCCTTTATTGCGTTGGTTGCGAGTTCTTTGTTTGTTTGTGTAGGTGCGTGGGACTTTTGACGAGCCCCCTACTGGATTGATACCTTGGTTCTCAAAAACTGAGGAAATACTTACGCTACTGTGCTGCATCACCCTTTCCTCTTCAAGGAAAACCAACGCAAGCTCAAGACGTAGCAAGCATCCAGGTTCCGCTATTGGTTATTGACCGGAGATGTGTTCGGTCATGTCTACATAGTTCTCGAACCCATAGGGTCCGTACGCTTGACGTTCGATGACGATTTGTATTATGAGCTATGTGATTTGATGACTGAAGTTTGTTCGGAGTCCCGGATGAGATCACGGACATGACGAGGAGTCTTGAAATGGTCGAGAGGTAAAGATCGATACATTGGAAGGTTATATTCGGACAATGGAATGGTTCTGAAGTGTTTCGGGTATTTTCCGGTGTACCGGGAGGTTACCGGAACCCCCCAGAAGAGTAATGGGCCTTAATGGGCTTTAGGGGAAAGGAGAGAAGGGCCTCAAGGGGTGGCCGTGTGCCCCCCCCCATGGGCTGGTCCGAATTGGACTAGGAGGGGGCGGCGCCCCCTCCTCCCTTCTCCCCTCTTCCCCCTTCCCTCCTTCTCCTAGTTGGAATAGGAAGGAGGGCGAATGCTACTTGGACCGGGAGTCCAAGTAGGACTCCCCCCCCTTGGCGCGGCCCCTCTAGGGTCGGCATTCTCTTCCTTCCTCCTTTATATACGTGGGAGGGGGCACCCCAAAGGCACACCAAGTCTTCTCTTAGTCGTGTGCGGTGCCCCCTCCACAGTTACACACCTCGGTCATATCGTCGTAGTGCTTAGGCGAAGCCTTGCACGGGTAACTTCATCATCACCGTCACCACGCCGTCGTGCTGACAGAACTCTCCCTTGTCCTCAACTGGATCAAGAGCTCGAGGGACGTCATCGAGTTGACCGTGTGCTGAACGCGGAGGTGCCGTACGTTCACTGCTTGGATCGGTTGGATCGCAAAGACGTTCGACTACATCAACCGCATTACTAAACGCTTCCGCTTTCGGTCTACGAGGGTACGTGGACACACTCTCCCCGCTCGTTGCTATGCTTCTCCTAGATAGATCTTGCGTGATCGTAGGTAAATTTTTTGAAATACTACGTTCCCCAACAGTGGCATCCGAGCCAGGTCTATGCGTAGATGTTATATGCATGAGTAGAACACAAAGAGTTGTGGGCAATAATAGTCATACTGCTTACCAGCAACGTCTTACTTTTATTCGGCGGTATTGTTGGATGAAGCGGCCTGGACCGACATTACATGACCGCGTTCATGAGACTGGTTCTACCGACGTGCTTCGCACACAGGTGGCTGGCGGGTGTCTGTTTCTCCAACTTTAGTTGAATCGAGTTTGACTACGCCCGGTCCTTGTTGAAGGTTAAAACAGCACACTTGACGAAAAATCGTTGTGGTTTTGATGCATAGGTAAGAACGGTTCTTGCTAGAAGCCCATAGCAGCCACGTAAAACTTGCAACAACAAAGTAGAGGATGTCTCACTTGTTTTTGCAGGGCATGTTGTGATGTGATATGGTCAAGACGTGATGAGATATAAATTGTTGTATGAGATGATAATGTTTTGTTAAAGTTATCGGCAACTGGCAGGAGCCTTATGGTTTTGTCTTTATTGCATAAGATGCAAGCGCCATATAATTGCTTTACTTTATCGCTATGCGATAGCAATAGTTGGCGAGACGACCATCTGACGACATGTTGATAGAGATCAAGATGATGGAGATCATGGTGTCATGCCGGTGATGATGGAGATCATGACGGTAATTTAGAGATGGAGATCAAAGGCACAAGATGATGATGGCCATATCATGTCACATATTTTGATTGCATGTGATGTTTATCTTTTATGCATCTTATTTTGCTTAGTACGGCGGTAGCATTATAAGATGATCCCTCACTAAATTTCAAGGTATAAGTGTTCTCCCTGAGTATGCACCATTGCGATAGTTTGTCGTGCCGAGACACCATGTGATGATCGGGTGTGATAAGCTCTACGTTCACATACAACGGGTGCAAGCCAGTTTAGCACACGCAGAATACTCGGGTTAAACTTGACGAGCCTAGCATATGTAGATACGGCATCGGAACACTGAGACCGAAAGGTCGAACGTGAATCATATAGTAGATATGATCAACATAGTGATGTTCACCATTGAAAACTACTCCATCTCACGTGATGATCGGACATGGTTTAGTTGATATGGATAACGTGATCATTTAGATGACTAGAGGGATGTCTATCTAAGTGGGAGTTCTTAAGTAATATGATTAATTGAACTTTAATTTATCATGAACTTAGTCCTGATAGTATTTTCATAACTATGCTGTAGATCAATAGCTCGCGATGTAGCTCCCCGTTTTTTTTGATATGTTCCTAGAGAAAAATAAGTTGAAAGATGATAGTAGCAATGATGCAGACTTGGTCCGTGATCTGAGGATTATCCTCATTGCTGCCCAGAAGAATTATGTCCTTGATGCACCGCTAGGTGACAGACCTATTGCAGGAGCAGATGCAGACGTTATGAACATTTGACAAGCTCGGTATGATGACTACTTGATAGTTTAGTGCACCATGCTTTACAGCTTAGAACCGGGACTTACAAAATGTTTTGAACGACATGGAGCATATGAGATGTTCCAAGAGTTGAAATTGGTATTTCAGACTCATGCCCGTGTTAATAGGTATGAAACCTCTGACAAAGTACTTTGCCTACAAGATGGAGGAGAATAGCTCAGCTAGTGAGCATGTGCTCAGAATATCTGAGTACTACAATCACTTGAATCAAGTGGGAGTTAATCTTCCAGATAAGATAGTGATTGACAGAATTCTCTAGTCACTATCATCAAGTTAATAGAACTTCGTGATGAACTATAATATGCAAGGGATAACAGAAAAAATTCCCAAGCTCTTCGCGATGCTGAAATCGGCGAAGGTAGAAATCAAGAAAAAGCATCAAGTGTTAATGGTTGACAAGACCACTAGTTTCAAGTAAAAGGGCAAGGAAAAGAAAGGGAACTTCAAGAAGAATGGCAAGCAAGTTGCCACTCCCGTGAAAAAGCCCAAAGCTAGACCTAACCCTGGAACTGAGTGCTTCTACTGCAAAGGGAATGGTCACTGGAAGCGGAACTACCCCAAAACTTGGCGGATAAGAAGGATGGCAAAGTGAATAAAATTATATTTGATATAGATGTTATTGATGTGTACTTTACTAGCGTTTATAGCAACCCCTCGGTATTTGATATTGGTTCAGTTGCTAAGAGTAGTAACTTGAAACAGGAGTTGCAAAATAAACATGGACTAGTTAAGGGCGAGCTGATGATGTGTGTTGGAAGTGATTCCAAGGTTGATAAGATCACCATCGCACACTCCCTTTACCTTCCGGATTAGTGTTGTACCTAAAATAAATGCTATTTGGTGTTTGCATTGAGCATGAATATGATTGCATCATGTTTATTGCAATACGATTATTCATTTAAGTCAAAGAATAATTGATGTTCTATTTACATGAATAAAACCTTCTATGGTCATACACTTAATATAAATGATTTATTGAATCTTGATCGTAGTGATACACATATTCATAATATTGATGCCAAAAGAAGCAAAGTTGATAATGATAGTGCAACATACTTGTGGCACTGCCGTTTAGGTCATATTGGTGTAAGGCGCATGAAGAAACTCCATGCGGATGGACTTTTGGAATCACTTGATTATCAATCATTTGATGCTTGCCAACCATGCCTCATGGGCAAGATGACTAATACTCCGTTCCCCGGAACAATGGAGCGAGCCACTGACTTATTGGAAATAATACATACCGATGTACGCGGTCCGATGAGTGTTGAGGCTCGCGGCGGGTATCATTATTTTTTGACCTTCACAGATGATTTGAGCAGATATGGGTATATCTACTTGATGAAACACAAGTCTGAAACATTTGAAAAGTTCAAAGAATTTCAGAGTGAAGTGGAGAATCATCGTAACAAGAAAATAAAGTTTCTACGATCTGATTGCAGAGGCAAATATTTGAGTTATGAGTTTGGCCTTCAATTAAAACAATGTGGAATAGTTTCACAAACTCATGCCACCTGGAACACCACAACATAATGGTGTGTCCGAACATCGTAACCGTACTTTATTAGATATGTTGCGATCTATGATGTCTCTTACCGATTTACCACTATCATTTTGGGGTTATGCATTAGAGACAGCTGCATTCACGTTAATTAGGCACCGTCTAAATCCGTTGAGACGACACCGTATAAACTGTGGTTTGGCAAGAAACCTAAGCTGTCGTTTCTTAAAGTTTGGGGTTGTGATGCTTAGTGAAAAAGCTTCAGCCTGATAAGCTCGAACCCAAATCGGAAAAGTGCGTCTTCATAGGATACCCAAAAGAAACTGTTGGGTACACCTTCTATCACAGATCCGAAGGCAAGATGTTTGTTGCTAAGAATGGATCCTTTCTAGAGAAGGAGTTTCTCTCGAAAGAAGTGAGTGGGAGGAAAGTAGAACTTGATGCGGTAATTATACCTTCTCTCGAATTGGAAAGTAGCTCATCATAGAAAACCGTTCCCATGATGCCTGCACCAACTAGTGAGGAAGCTAATGATAATGATCATGAAACTTCGGATCAAGTTACTACCGAACCACGTAGGTCAACCAGAGCACGTTCCGCACCAGAGTGGTACGGTAATCCTGTTCTGGAGGTCATGTTACTTGACCATGACGAACCTACTAACTATGAGGAAGCAATGATGAGCCCAGATTCCGCAAAATGGTTTCAGGCCATGAAATCTAAGATGGGATCCATCTATAAGAACAAAGTGTGGACTTTGGTGGACTTGCCCGATGATCGGCGAGCCATAGAGAATAAATGGATCTTCAAGAGGAAGACGGACGCTGATAGTAGTGTTACTATCTACAAAGCTCGAATTTTCGAAAAAAGGTTTTTGACAAGTTCAAGGTGTTGAATACGATGAGATTTTCTCACTCGTATCAATGCTTAAGTCTGTCCGAATCATGTTAGCAATTGCCGCATTTTATGAAATTTGGCAAATGGATGTCAAAACTGTGTTCCTTAATGGATTTCTTAAAGAAGAGTGGTACATAATGCAACCAGAAGTTTTTATCAGTCCAAAAGGTGCTAACAAAGTGTGTAAGCTCCAGTGATCCATTTATGGACTGGTGCAAGCATCTCGGAGTTGGAATGTACGCTTTGATAGTGTGATCAAAGCATATGGTTATATACAGACTTTTGGAGAAGCATGTATTTACAAGAAAGTGAGTGGGAGCTCTGTAGCATTTCTGATAGTATATGTGGATGACATATTGTTGATCGGAAATGATGTAGAATTTTCTGGAAAGCATAAAGGAGTGTTTGAAAGGAGTTTTTCAAAGAAAGACCTCAGTGAAGCAGCTTACATATTGAGCATCAAGATCTATAGAGATAGATCAAGACGCTTGATAAGTTTTTTCAATGAGTACATACCTTGACAAGTTTTTGAAGTAGTTCAAAATGGAACAGTCAAAGAAGGAGTTCTTGCCCGTGTTGCAAGGTGTGAAGTTGAGTAAGACTCAAAGCTCGACCACGACAGAAGATAGAGAGAGAATGAAAGTCATTCCCTATGCCTCAGCCATAGGTTCTATAAAGTATGCCATGCTATGTACCAGACCAATTGTATACCCTGTCCTGAGTTTGGCAAGGGAGTACAATAGTGATCTAGGAGTAGATCACTAAACAGCGGTCAAAATTATCCTTAGTAGAATAAGGATATGTTTCTCGATTATGGAGGTGACAAAAGGTTCGTCGTAAAGGGTTACGTCGATGCAAGCTTTGACACTGATCCGGATGACTCTAAGTCTCAATCTGGATACATATTGAAAGTGGGAGCGATTAGCTAGAGTAGCTCCATGCAGAGCATTGTAGACATAGAAAATTTGCAAAATACATACGACACTGAATGTGGCAGACCCGTTGACTAAACTTCTCTCACAAGAAAAACACGATCACTCTTTGGGTGTTAATCACATAGCGATGTGAACTAGATTATTGACTCTAGTAAACCCTTTGGGTATTAGTCACATGGAGATGTGAACTAATCACATAAAGATGTGAACTATTGGTGTTAAATCACATGACGATGTGAACTAGATTATTGACTCTAGTGCAAGTGGGAGACTGAAGGAAATATGCCATAGAGGCAATAATAAAGTTGTTATTTATATTTCCATATATCATGATAAATATCTATTATTCATGCTAGAATTGTATTAACTGGAAACTTAGTACATGTGTGAATACATAGACAAACAGAGTGTCCCTAGTATGCCTCTACTTGACTAGCTCGTTAATCAAAGATGGTTAAGTTTCCTGACCATAGACTTGTGTTATCATTTGATGAATGAGATCACATCATTAGAGAATGATGTGATGGACAAGACCCATCCATTAGCTTAGCATAATGATCGTTTAGTTTTATTGCTATTGCTTTCATCATGACTTATACATGTTCCTCTGACTATGAGATTATGCAACTCCCGAATGCCGGAGGAACACTTTGTGTGCTATCAAACGTCACAACATAACTGGGTGATTATAAAGATGCTCTACAGGTGTCTCCGATGGTGTTTGTTGAGTTGGCACAGATCGAGATTAGGATTTGTCACTCCATGTATCGGAGAGCTATCTCTGGGCCCTCTCGGTAATGCTCATCACTATAAGCTTTGCAAGCAATGTGACTAATGAGTTAGTTACGAGATGATGCATTACGGAATGAGTAAAGAGACTTGTCAGTAACGAGATTGACCTATGTATGATGATACCGACGATCGAATCTCGGGCAAGTAACATACCGATGACAAAGGGAACAACGTATGTTGTTTTGCAGTTTGACCGATAAAGATCTTCGTAGAATATGTAGGAGCCAATATGAGCATCCAGGTTCCGCTATTGGTTATTGACCGGAGATGTGTTCGGTCGTTTCTACATAGTTCTCGAACTGGTAGGGTCCGCACGCTTAACGTTCGATGACGATTTGTATTATGAGTTATGTGATTTGATGACCTAAGTTTGTTCAGAGTCCCGGATGAGATCACGAACATGACGAGGAGTCTCGAAATGGTCGAGAGGTAAAGATCGATATATTGGAAGGTTATATTCGGACACTGGAAAGGTTCCGAAGTGTTTCGGGTATTTTCCGGAGTACCGGGAGGTTACCGGAACCCCCCGGGAGAGTAATGGGCCTTAATGGGCTTTTGGGGAAAGGAGAGAAGGGCCTCAAGGGGTGGCCATGCACCCCCCCCCCATGGGCTGGTCCGAATTGGACTAGGAGGGGGCGGCGCCCCCCTCCTTCCTTCTCCCCACTTCCCCCTTCCCTCCTTCTCCTAGTTGGAATAGGAAAGGGGGAGGGGCGAATCCTATTTGGACCAGGAGTCCAAGTAGGACTCCCCCCCTTGGCGTGCCCCCTCTAGGGCCGGCCTCCTCTTGCCCCCTCCTTTATATACGTGGGAGGGGGGGCACCCCAAAGGCACACCAAGTCTTCTCTTAGCCGTGTGCGGTGCCCCCTATTGGGGAACGTAGTAATTTCAAAAATTTCCTACGCACACGCAGGATCATGGTGATGCATAGCAACGAGAGGGGAGAGTGTGTCCACGTACCCTCGTAGACCGAAAGCGGAAGCGTTAGCACAACGCGGTTGATGTAGTCATACGTCTTCACGATCCGACCGATCCAAGTACCGAACGCACGGCACCTCCGAGTTCAGCACACGTTCAACTCGATGACGTCCCGCGAGCTCCGATCCAGCAAAGCTTCGCAGGAGAGTTTCGTCAGCACGACGGCGTGATGACGGTCATGATGATGCTACCGACGCAGGGCTTCGCCTAAGCACCGCTACGATATGATCACCCGGTTACGTTGTGACGTTTGGTAGCACACAAAGTGTTCCTCCGGTATTCGGGAGTTGCATAATCTCATAGTCAGAGGAACATGTATAAGTCATGAAGAAAGCAATAGCAACATACTAAACGATCAAGTGCTAAGCTAACGGAATGGGTCAAGTCAATCACATCATTCTCCTAATAATGTGATCCCGTTTATCAAATGACAACTCATGTCTATGGTTAGGAAACATAACCATCTTTGATCAACGAGCTAGTCAAGTAGAGGCATACTAGTGACACTCTGTTTGTCTATGTATTCACACATGTATCATGTTTCCTTATTATTGCTAGTTAATACAATTCTAGCATGAATAATAAACATTTATCATGATATAAGGAAATAAATAATAACTTTATTATTGCCTCTAGGGCATATTTCCTTCAGTCTCCCACTTGCACTAGAGTCAATAATGTAGTTCACATCGCCATGTGATTTAACACCAATAGTTCACATCACCATGTGATTAACACCTATAGTTCACATCATCATGTGATCAACACCCAAAGGGTTTACTAGAGTCAATAATCTAGTTCACATCGCTATGTGATTAACACCCAAAGAGTACTAAGGTGTGATCATGTTTTGCTTGTGAGAGAATTTTAGTCAACGGGTCTGCCACATTCAGATCCGTATGTATTTTGCAAATTTCTATGTCAACAATGCTCTGCACGGAGCTACTCTAGCTAATTGCTCCCACTTTCAATATGCATCCGGATTGAGACTTATAGTCATCTGGATCAGTGTCAAAATTTGCATCGACGTAACCCTTTACGACGAACCTTTTGTCACCTCCATAATCGAGAAACATATCCTTATTCCACTAAGGATAATTCTGACCGCTGTCCAGTGATCTACTCCTAGATCACTATTGTACTCCCTTGACAAACTCAGTGTAGGGTATACAATAGGTCTGGTACACAGCATGGCATACTTTATAGAACCTATGGCTGAGGCATAGGGAATGACTTTCATTCTCTCTCTATCTTTTGCCGTGGTCGGGCTTTGAGTCTTACTCAACTTCACACCTTGCAATACAGGCAAGAACTCCTTCTTTGACTATTTCATTTTTGAACTACTTCAAAATCTTGTCAAGGTATGTACTCATTGAAAAACTTATCAAGCGTCTTGATCTATCTCTATAGATCTTGATGCTCAATATGTAAGCAGCTTCACCGAGGTCTTTCTTTGTAAACTCCTTTCAAATACTCCTCTATGCTTTCCAGAAAATTCTACATTATTTCCGATCAACAATATGTCATTCACATATACTTATCAGAAATGTTGTAGTGCTCTCACTCACTTTCTTGTAAATACAGGCTTCACCGCAAGTCTGTATAAAACTATATGCTTTGATCAACTCATCAAAGCGTATATTCCAACTCCGAGATGCTTGCACCAGTCCATAGATGGATCGCTGGAGCTTGCACATTTTGTTAGCACCTTTAGGATTGACAAAACCTTCAGGTTGCATCATATACAACTCTTCTTCCAGAAATCCATTCAGGAATGTAGTCTTTACATCCATTTGCCAAATTTCATAATCATAAAATGCAGCAATAGCTAACATGATTCGGACGGACTTAAGCATCGCTATGGGTGAGAAAGTCTCATCGTAGTCAACTCCTTGAACTTGTCGAAAACCTTTCGCGACAAGTCGAGCTTTGTAGACAGTAACATTACCATCAGCGTCTGTCTTCTTCTTGAAGATCCATTTATTCTCGATGGCTTCCCGATCATTGGGCAAGTCAACCAAAGTCCGCACTTTGTTCTCATACATGGATCCCATCTCGGATTTCATGGCCTCAAGCCATTTTGCGGAATCTGGGCTCATCATCGCTTCCTCATAGTTCATAGGTTCGTCATGGTCTAGTAACATGACCTCCAGAACAGGATTACCGTACCACTCTGGTGCGGATCTTACTCTGGTTGACCTACGAGGTTCGGTAGTAACTTGATCTGAAGTTTCATGATCATCATCATTAGCTTCCTCACTAATTGGTGTAGATGTGACAGGAACCAGTTTCTGTGATGAACTACTTTCCAATAAGGGAGCAGGTACAGTTACCTCATCAAGTTCTACTTTCCTCCCACTCACTTCTTTTGAAAGAAACTCCTTCTCTAGAAAGGATCCATTCTTAGCAACAAAAGTCTTGCCTTCGGATCTGTGATAGAAGGTGTACCCAACTGTCTCTTTTGGGTATCCTATGAAGACACATTTCTCCGATTTGGGTTTGAGTTTATCAGGATGAAACTTTTTCACATAAGCATCGCGACCCCAAACTTTAAGAAACGACAACTTTGGTTTCTTGCCAAACCATAGTTCATATGGTGTCGTCTCAACGGATTTAGATGGTGCCCTATTTAACGTGAATGCAGCTGTCTCTAATGCATAACCCCAAAACGATAGTTGTAAATCGGTAAGAGACATCATAGATTGCGCCATATCTAATAAAGTACGGTTACGATGTTCAGACACACCATTACGCTGTGGTGTTCCAGGTGGCGTGAGTTGCGAAACTATTCCGCAATGTTTCAAATGAAGACCAAACTCGTAACTCAAATATTCTCCTCTACGATCAGATCGTAGAAACTTTATTTTCTTGTTACGATGATTTTCCACTTCACTCTGAAATTCTTTGAACTTTTCAAATGTTTCAGACTTATGTTTCATCAAGTAGATATACCCATATCTACTCAAATCATCTGTGAAGGTCAGAAAACAATGATACCCGCCGTGAGCTCAACACTCGTTGAACCGCATACATCGGTATGTTTTATTTCCAACAAGTCAGTGGCTCGCTCCATTGTCCCGGAGAACGGAGTCTTAGTCATCTTGCCCATGAGGCATGGTTCGCAAGCATCAAGTGATTCCAAAAGCCCATCAGCATGGAGTTTCTTCATGCGCTTTACATCAATATGACCTAAACGGCAGTGCCACAAATAAGTTGCACTAGCATTATTAACTTTGCATCTTTTTGGCTTCAATATTATGAATATGTGTATCACTACAATCGAGATCCAATAAACCATTTTCATTGGGTGTATGACCATAGAAGGTTTTATTCATGTAAACAGAACAACAATTATTCTCTAATTTAAATGAATAACCGTATTGCAATAAACATGATCAAATCATATTCATGCTCAACGCAAACACCAAATAACATTTATTTAGGTTCAACACTAATCCCGAAAGTATAGGGAGTGTGCGATGATGATCATATCAATCTTGGAACTGCTTCCAACACACATCATCACTTCACCCTTAACTAGTTTCTGTTCATTCTGCAACTCCCGTTTCGAGTTACTACTCTTAGCAACTGAACTAGTATCAAATACCGCGGGGTTGCTATAAAGACTAGTAAAGTACACATCAATAACATGTATATCAAATATACCTTTGTTCACTTTGCCATCCTTCTTATCCGCCAAATACTTGGGGCAGTTCCGCTTCCAGTGACCAGTCCCTTTGCAGTAGAAGCACTTAGTCTCAGGCTTAGGTCCAGACTTGGGCTTCTTCACTTGAGCAGCAACTTGCTTGCCGTTCTTCTTGAGGTTCCCCTTCTTCCCTTTGCCCTTTTCTTGAAGCTAGTGGTCTTGTTAACCATCAACACTTGATGCTTTTCTTGATTTCTACCTTCGTTGATTTCAACAGCACGAAGAGCTTGGGAATCGTTTCCGTTATCCCTTGCATACTATAGTTCATCACGAAGTTCTAGCAACTTGGTGATAGTGACTAGAGAACTCTGTCAATCACTATCTTATCTGGAAGATTAACTCCCACTTGATTCAAGTGATTGTAGTACTCAGACAATCTGAGCACATGCTTACTGGTTGAGCTATTCTCCTCCATCTTGTAGGCAAAGTAATGTCAGAGGTCTCATACCTCTCGACACGGCCATGAGTATGAAATACCAATTTCAACTCTTGGAACATCTTATATACTCTGTGGCGTTCAAAACATTTTTGAAGTCCCGGTTCTAAGCCGTAAAGCATGGTGCACTAAACTATCAAGTAGTCATTATACCGAGCTTTTGTCAAAACGTTCAAAACGTCTGTATCTGCTCCTGCAATAGTTCTGTCACCTAGCGGTGCATCAAGGACATAATACTTCTGTGCAGCAATGAGGATAATCCTCAGATCACGGAGCTAGTCCGCATCTTTGCTACTAACATCTTTCAACTTATTTTTCTCTAGGAACATATCAAAAAATAAAACAGGGGAGCTAAACGCGAGCTATTGATCTACAACATAGGTATGTTAATACTACCAGGACTAAGTTCATGATAAATTAAAGTTCAATTAATCATATTAATTAAGAACTCCCACTTAGATAGACATCCCTCTAATCATCTAAGTGATCACGTGATCCAAATCAACTAAACCATGTCCGATCACCACGTGAGATGGAGTAGTTTTCAATGGTGAACATCACTATGTTGGTCATATCTACTATATGATTCACGCTCGACCTTTCGGTCTCCGGTATTCCGAGGCCATATCTGCATATGCTAGGCTCGTCAAGTTTAACCCGAGTATTCTGCATGTGCAAAACTGGCTTGCACCCGTTGTATGTGAACGTAGAGCTTATCACACCCGATCATCACGTGGTGTCTCGGCACGACGAACTTTCGCAACGGTGCATACTCAGGGAGACACTTGTTCCTTGAAATTTAGTGAGAGATCATCTTATAATGCTACCGTCGATCTAAGAAAAATAAGATGCATAAAAGATAAACATCACATGCAATCAACATAAGTGATATGATATGGCCATCATCATCTTGTGCTTGTGATCTCCATCTCCGAAGCACTGTCATGATCACCATCATCACCGGCGCGACACCTTGATCTCCATCGTAGCATCGTTGTCGTCTCGCCAACTATTGCTTCTACGACTATCGCTACCGCATAGTGATAAAGTAAAGCAATTACAGGGCGATTCACTGCATACAATAAAGCGACAACCATATGGCTCCTGCCAGTTGCCGATAACTCGGTTACAAAACATGATCATCTCATACAATAAAATATAGCATCATGTCTTGACCATATCACATCACAACATGCCCTGCAAAAACAAGTTAGACGTCCTCTACTTTGTTGTTGCAAGTTTTATGTGGCTGCTACGGGCTGAGCAAGAACCGTTCTTACCTACGCATCAAAACCACAACGATAGTTTGTCAAGTTAGTGCTATTTTAACCTTCTCAAGGACCGGGCGTAGCCACACTCGATTCAACTAAAGTTGGAGGAACTGACACCCGCTAGTCACCTGTGTGCAAAGCATGGTGGTAAAACCAGTCTCGCGTAAGCGTACACGTAATGTCGGTCCGGGCTGCTTCATCCAACAATACCGTCGAACCAAAGTGTGACATGCTGCTAAGCAGTATGACTTGTATCGCCCACAACTCACTTGTGTTCTACTCGTGCATATAACATCTACGCATAAAACCTGGCTCGGATGCCACTGTTGGGGAACGTAGTAATTTCAAAATTTTCCTACGCACACGCAGGATCATGGTGATGCATAGCAACGAGAGGGGAGAGTGTGTCCACGTACCCTCGTAGACCGAAAGCGGAAGCGTTAGTACAACGCGGTTGATGTAGTCGTACGTCTTCATGATCCGACCGATCCAAGTACCGAGCGCACGACACCTCCGAGTTCAGCACACGTCCAACTCGATGACGTCCCCCGAGCTCCGATCCAGCAAAGCTTCACATGAGAGTTTCGTCAGCACGATGGCGTCATGACGGTGATGATGATGCTACCGACGCAGGGCTTCACCTAAGCACCGCTACGATATGATCGAGGTGGATTATGGTGGAGGGGGCACCGCACACGGCTGGGAGAGATCAACAGATCAACTTGTGTGTCTAGAGGTGCCCCCCTGCCCCCGTATATAAAGGAGCAACGGGGGGAGGCCGGCCGGCCCTATGGGGCGCGCCAGGAGGAGGAGTCCTCCTCCTAGTAGGAGTAGGACTCCCCTCTTTCCTACTCCTACTAGGAGGGGGAAAGGAAGGGGAGAGGGAGAAGGAAAGGGGGGCGCCGCCCCCCCTCTCCTAGTCCAATTCGGACCAGAGGGAGAGGGGCGCGCGGCCTGCCCTAGGCCAGCCCTCTCTCTCTCCACTAAGCCCCATAAGGCCCACTATTTCTCCCGGGGGTTCCGGTAACCCTCTGGCATTCCGGTTTTCTCCGAACCACCCGGAACACTTCGGGTGTTCGAATATAGTCATCCAATATATCGATCTTTACGTCTCGACCATTTTGAGACTCCTCGTCATGTCCATGATCATATCCGGGACTCCGAACTATCTTCGGTACATCAAAACACAAAAACTCATAATACCGATCGTCACCGAACTTTAAGCGTGCGGACCCTACGAGTTCGAGAACTAGGTAGACATGACCGAGACACGTCTTCGGTCAATAACCAATAGTAGAACCTGGATGCTCATATTGGCTCCCACATATTCTACGAAGATCTTTATCGGTCAAACCGCATAACACCATACGTTGTTCCCTTTGTCATCGGTATGTTACTTGCCCGAGATTCGATCGTCGGTATCTCAATACCTAGCTCAATCTCGTTACCAGCAAGTCTCTTTACTCGTTCCGTAATACATCATCCTGCAACTAACTCATTAGTTGCAATGCTTGCAAGGCTTATAGTGATGTACATTACCGAGTGGGCCCAGAGATACCTCTCCGATAATCGGAGTGACAAATCCTAATCTCGATATATGCCAACTCAACAAGTACCTTTGGAGACACCTGTAGAGCACCTTTATAATCACCCAGTTACGTTGTGACGTTTGGTAGCACACAAAGTGTTCCTCCGGTATTCGGGAGTTGCATAATCTCATAGTCATAGGAACATGTATAAGTCATGAAGAAAGCAATAGCAACATACTAAACGATCAAGTGCTAAGCTAACGGAATGGGTCAAGTCAATCACATCATTCTCCTAATGATGTAATCCCGTTTATCAAATGACAACTCATGTCTGTGGTTAGGAAACATAACCATCTTTGATCAACGAGCTAGTCAAGTAGAGGCATACTAGTGACACTCTTTTTGTCTATGTATTCACACATGTATCATGTTTCCGGTTAATACAATTCTAGCATGAATAATAAACATTTATCATGATATAAGGAAATAAATAATAACTTTATTATTGCCTCTAGGACATATTTCCTTCACCCCCTCCACAGTTACACACCTTGGTCGTATCGTCATAGTGCTTAGGCGAAGCCCTGTGCCGGTAACTTCATCATCACTGATACGTCTCCAACGTATCTATAATTTTTGATTGTTCCATGCTATTATATTACCTGTTTTGGATGTTTATGGACTTTACTTTACACATTTATATCATTTTTGGGACTAACCTACTGACCGGAGGCCCAGCCCGTATTGCTGTTTTTTTGCCTATTTCAGTATTTCAAAGAAAAGGAATATCAAACGGAGTCCAAACGGAATGAAACCTTCGGGAGCGTGATTTTTGGAACGAACGTGATCCAGAGGACTTGGAGTGCACGTCAAGAAGCAATCGAGGAGGCCACGAGGGTGGAGGGCGCGCCCTTCCCTGGTGGGCGTGCCCCCTGTCTCGTGGGCCCCTCGGGCGTCCACTGACCTACTTCTTCCACCTATATATACCCACGTACCCCGAAAACATCATAGGCGACCACGAAAAACTATTTCCACCACCGTAACCTTCTGTATCCGCGAGATCCCATCTTGGAGCCTTCGCCGGCGCTCCGCCGGAGGGGGAATCGACCATGGAGGGCTTCTACATCAACACCATAGCCCCTCCGATGAGTTGTGAGTAGTTTACCGCAGACCTTCGGGTCCATAGTTATTAGCTAGATGGCTTCTTCTCTCTCTTTGAATCTCAATACAAAGTTCTCCTCGATCTTCTTGGAGATCTATTTGATGTAACTCTTTTTGCGGTGTGTTTGTCGAGATCCGATGAATTGTGGGTTTATGATCAAGTTTATCTATGAGAAATATTTGAATCTCCTCTGAATTCTTTTATGTGTGATTAAGTTATCTTTGCAAGTCTCTTCGAATTATCAGTTTGGTTTGGCCTACTAGATTGATCTTTCTTGCAATGGGAGAAGTGCTTAGCTTTGGGTTCAATCTTGTGGTGTCCTTTCCTAGTGACAGCAGGGGCAGCAAGGCACGTATTGTATTGTTGCCATCGAGGATAAAAAGATGGGGTTTATATCATATTGCATGAGTTTATCCCTCTACATCATGTCATCTTTCTTAATGCGTTACTCTGTTCTTTATGAACTTAATACTCTAGATGCATGCTGGATAGCGGTCGATGTGTGGAGTAATAGTAGTAGATGCAGGCAGGAGTCGGTCTACTTGTCACGGATGTGATGCCTATATACATGATCATGCCTAGATAATCTCATAATTATTCGCTTTTCTATCAATTGCTCGACAGTAATGTGTTCACCCACCGTAATACTTATGCTATCTTGAGAGAAGCCACTAGTGAAACCTATGGCCCCCGGGTCTATCTTTTATCATATAAGTTTGCTATTTACTTTTATTCGCATCTTTACTTTTCCAATCTATATTATAAAATACCAAAAATATATTTATCTTATCATATTATCTCTATCAGATCTCACTTTCGCAAGTGGCCGTGAAGGGATTGACAACCCCTTTATTGCGTTGGTTGCGAGTTCTTTGTTTGTTTGTGTAGGTGCGTGGGACTTTTGAGGAGCCTCCTACTGGATTGATACCTTGGTTCTCAAAAACTGAGGGAAATACTTACGCTACTGTGCTGCATCACCCTTTCCTCTTCAAGGAAAACCAACGCAAGCTCAAGATGTAGCAAGAAGGATTTCTGGCGCCGTTGCCGGGGAGGTCTTCGCTCAAGTCAAGATATACCAAGTACCCATCACAAACTCATCTCCCTCGCATTTACATTATTTGCCATTTGGCTCTCGTTTTCCTCTCCCCCATTTCACCCTTGCCGTTTTATTCGCCCTCTCTTTCCCAATCTTCTTTGCTCTCTTTCGCTTGCTTTTTTATTTGCTTGTGTGTTGGATTGCTTGTCGCCATGGTGCAAGATAATACCAAGTTGTGTGATTTTTCCAATACCAATAATAATGATTTCCTTAGCACTCCAATTGCTCCTCTTAATGATGCCGAATCTTGTGAAATCAATGCTGCTTTGCTGAATCTTGTTATGAAAGATCAATTCTCTGGCCTTCCTAGTGAAGATGCTGCTACCCATCTAAACAACTTTGTTGATTTGTGTGAGATGCAAAAGAAGAAAGATACGGATAATGATATTGTCAAATTGAAGTTATTTCCGTTTTCACTTAGAGATTGCGCTAAAGTTTGGTTTTCGTCTTTACCTAAGAATAGTATTGATTCATGGAATAAGTGCAAAGATGCTTTTATCTCTAAGTATTTTCCTCCCGCTAAGATCATCTCTCTTAGGAACGATATTATGAACTTTAAACAACTTGATCATGAGCATGTTGCCCAATCTTGGGAAAGAATGAAATTGATGATTCGCAATTGCCCTACTCATGGTTTGAATTTATGGATGATCATACAAAATTTTTATGCCGGATTGAATTTTGCTTCTAGAAATCTTTTAGATTCGGCCGCGGGAGGCACGTTTATGGAAATCACCTTAGGAGAAGCCACTAAACTCCTTGATAATATTATGGCTAATTATTCTCAATGGCACACCGAAAGATCTACTAGTAAAAAAGTGCATGCTATAGAAGAAATTAATGTTTTGAGTGGAAAGATGGATGAACTCATGAAATTGTTTGCTACTAAGAGCGTTTCTATTGATCCCAATGATATGCCTTTGTCTACTTTAATTGAGAATAATAATGAATCTATGGATGTTAATTATGTTGGCAGGAATAATTTTGGTAACAATGCTTATAGAGGAAACTTTAATCCTAGACCGTTCCCTAGTAATCCCTCTAATAATTATGGAAATTCCTACAATAATTCTTATGGTAATTTTAATAAGATACCCTCTGATTTTGAGAATAGTGTGAAAGAATTCATGATCCTCAAAAGAATTTTAATGCCTTGCTTGAAGAAAAATTGCTTAAAGTTGATGATTTGGCTAGGAACGTTGATAGACTTTCGCTTGATGTTGATTCTTTGAAACTTAGATCTACTCCTCCTAAGCATGATATCAATGAGTCCCTCAAGGCTATGAGGACTTCCATTGATGAGTGCAAAGAAAGAACCGCCAGATTGCGTGCTAAGAAAGATTGCTTTATAAAGGCGTGTTCTTCTAGTTTCCATGATAAAAATGATGAAGATCTTAAAGTCATTGATGTGTCCCCTATTAGATCTTTGTTTTGCAATATTAACTTAATAATGATGGGACTGGAGATGAGTCAACTTTAGTTAAAAGGCGTCCCAATGATTCAGAGTTTTTAGATCTTGATGCTAAATTTGGTAAAAGTGGGATTGGAGAGGTCAAGACTTTAAATAACGTTGAACCCACTATCTTGGATTTCAAGGATTTTAATTATGATAATTGTTCTTTAAAAGATTGTATTTCCTTGTTGCAATCCATTGTGAATTCTCCTCATGCTTATAGTCAAAATAAAGCTTTTACCAAACATATTGTTGATGCCTTGATGCAAACTTATGATGAAAAACTTAATTTGGAAGTTTCTATACCTAGAAAACTTTATGATGAATGGGAACCTACTATAAAGATTAGAATTAAAGATCATGAGTGTTATGCTTTATGTGATTTGGGTGCTAGTGTTTCCACGATTCCGAAAACTTTATGTGATATTCTAGGTTTCTATGATCTTGATGATTGCTCTTTAAATTTGCACCTTGCAGATTCCACAATTAAAAAGCCAATGGGAAGAATCAATGATGTTCTTATTGTTGCAAATAGGAATTTGGTGCCCGTAGTTTTTATCGTTCTTGATATAGATTGCAATCTTTCTTGTCCTATTATTCTTGGTAGACCTTTCCTTAGAACGATTGGTGCAATTATTGATATGAAGGAAGGGAATATTAGATTCCAATTTCCATTAAGGAAACGCATGGAGCAATTTCCAAGAAAGAAAGTCAAATTACCTTATGAATCTATCATGCGAGCTACTTATGAATTGAGTGCCAAGGATGGCACTACTTAGATCTATCCTTGTTTTTATGCCTAGCTAGGGGCGTTAAAAGATAGCGCTAGTTGGGAGGCAACCCAATTTTCTTTGTATTTTTTGTTTTTGTTACTGTTTAGTAATAAATTTATCATCTACCTTCTGTTTAGATGTGTTTTTATGTTTTAATTAGTGTTTGTGCCAAGTAGAACCTATAGGATTTTCTTGGATGATAACTATTTGATCTTGCTGAAAATTCCAGAAACTTTCTGTTCACGAAAACAATTGTTTAAAATCACCAGAACGTGATAAAATACTGATTCCAATTGAAGTAGATCATAAAAAAATTATCTAGGTCTTCCTATTTTGGTAGAATTTTTTGAGTTCCAGAAGTTTGCGTTAGTTACAGATTACTACAGACCGTTCTGTTTTTGACAGATTCTGTTTTCCATGTGTTGTTTGCTTATTTTGATGCATCTATGGCTAGTAAAATAGTTTATAAACCATAGAGAGGTTCGAATACAGTAGGTTAACACCAATATAAATAAAGAATGAGTTCATTATAGTACCTTGAAGGGGTGTTTTGCTTTCTTTCGCTAACGGAGCTTACGAGATTTCTATTGAGTTTTGTGTTGTGAAGTTTTCAAGTTCTGGGTAAAGATTTGATGGACTATGGAATAAGGAGTGGCAAGAGCCTAAGCTTGGGGATGCCCATGGCACCCCAAGATATTCAAGAATAGCCAAAATCCTAAGCTTGGGGATGCCCCGGGAAGGCATCCCCTCTTTCGTCTTCGTTTATCGGTAACTTTACTTGGAGCTATATTTTTATTCACCACATATATGTGTTTTGCTTGGGGCGTCTTGTATGATATTAGTCTTTGCTTTTTAGTTTGCCACAATCATCCTTGCTGTACACACCTTTTGGGAGAAACCCACATGATTAGAATTTATTAGAATACTCTATGAGCTTCACTTATATCTTTTGAGCTAAATAGTCTTTGCTCTAGTGCTTCACTTATTTTTTTTAGCACGGTGGTGGCTTAATTTTGTAGAAATTGTTGATCTCTCATGCTTCACTTATATTATTTTGAGAGTCTTTTAGAACAGCATGGTATTTGCTATGGTTAAATAAAATTGGTCCTAGAATGATGGGCACCCAAGTTGGGTATAATAAAAACTATCATAGGAAGTGAATTGGATGCTATGATCAATTTGATACCTGATAATTGTTTTGAGATATGGAGGTAGTGATATTAAAGTTATGCTAGTTGGGTGATTATGAATTTAAAGAATGCTTGTGTTGAAGTTAGCAAGTCCCTAGCATGCACGTATGGTAAAAGTTGTGTAACAAATTTGAAACATGAGGTGTTATTAGATTGTGCATCCTTATGAGTGGCGGTCGGGGACGAGCGATGGTCTTTTCCTACCAATCTATCCCCCTAGGAGCATGTGTGTTGTGCTTGGTTTTTGATGACTTGTAGATTTTTGCAATAAGTATATGAGTTCTTTTGACTAATGTTGAGTCCATGGATTATACGCACTTTTACCTTTCCATCATTGCTAGCCTCTTCGGTACCGTGCATTGCCCTTTCTCACCTTGAGAGTTGGTGCAAACTTCGCCGGTGCATTCAAACCCCGTGATACGATACGCTCTATCACACATAAACCTCCTTATATCTTCCTCAAAACAGCCACCATACCCACCTATTATGGCATTTCCATAGCCATTCCGAGATATATTGCCATGCAACTTTCCATCATTCCATTTATCATCATGACACGCATCATCATTGTCATATTTCCTTGCATGATCATGTAGTTGACATCGTATTTGTGGCAAAGCCACCATGCATAATTTTTTATACATGTCACTCTTGATTCATTGCCCATTCCGGAACACCGCCGGAGGCATTCATATAGAGTCATATCTTGTTCTAGTTTGGAGTTGTAATCCATAAGTTGTAAATAAATAGAAGTGTGATGATCATCATTATTAGAGCATTGTCCCCAAAAAAAGAGAAAGGCCAAATAAAAAAAAGAAAGGCCCAAAAAATATATATATAAAAAGGGGACAATGTTACTATCTTTTTTCCACACTTGTGCTTCAAAGTAGCACCATGTTCTTCATATAGAGTCTCATATGTTATCACTTTCATATACTAGTGGGAATTTTTCATTATAGAACTTGGCTTGTATATTCCTACGATGGGCTTCCTCAAATGCCCTAGGTCTTCGTGAGCAAGCAAGTTGGATGCACACCCACTTAGTTTCTTTTGTTGAGCTTTCATACATTTTTAGCTCTAGTGCATCCGTTGCATGGCAATCCCTACTCCTCATGTTGACATCAATTGATGGGCATCTCCATAGCCCGTTGATTATCCTCGTCAATGTGAGACTTTCTCTCTTTTTTGTCTTCTCCACACAATCCCCATCATTATATTCTATTCCACCCATAGTGCTATATCCATGGCTCACGCTCATGTATTGCGTGAAGGTTGAAAAAGTTTGAGATTATTTAAGTACGAAACAATTGCTTGGCTTGTCATCGGGGGTGTACAAGATGGGAGCATTTTTGTGTGACGAAAATGAAGCATGACCGAACTATATGATTTTGTAGGGATGAACTTTCTTTAGCCATGCTATTTTGAGAAGACATGATTACTTTGATTAATATGCTTGAAGTATTATTATTTCTTATGTCAATATGAACTTTTATTTTGAATCATTTGGATCTGAATATTCATGCCACAATAAAGAAAATTACATTGAGAATTATGCTAGGTAGCATTCCACATCAAAAATTCTGTTTTTATCATTTACCTACTCGAGGACGAGCAGGAATTAAGCTTGGGGATGCTTGATACGTCTCCAACATATCTATAATTTTTTATTGTTCCATGCTATTATATTACCCGTTTTGGATGTTTATGGGCTTTACTTTACACATTTATATCATTTTTGGGACTAACCTACTAACCGGAGGCCCAGCCCGTATTGTTGTTTTTTTTGCCTATTTCAGTATTTCGAAGAAAAGGAATATCAAACGGAGTCCAAACGGAATGAAACCTTCGGGAGCGTGATTTTTGGAACGAACGTGATCCAGAGGACTTGGAGTGCACGTCAAGAAGCAATCGAGGAGGCCACGAGGGTGGAGGGCGCGCCCTTCCCTGGTGGGCGCGCCCCCTGTCTCGTGGGCCCCTCGGGCATCCACCTACTTCTTCCTCCTATATATACCCACGTACCCCGAAAACATCAGAGGCGACCATGAAAAACTATTTCCACCACCGTAACCTTATGTATCCACGAGATCCCATCTTGGAGCCATCGCCGGCGCTCCGCCGGAGGAGGAATCGACCACGGAGGGCTTCTACATCAACACCATAGCCCCTCCGATGAGTTGTGAGTAGTTTACCACAGACCTTCGGGTCCATAGTTATTAGCTAGATGGCTTCTTCTCTCTCTTTGAATCTCAATACAAAGTTCTCCTCGGTCTTCTTGGAGATCTATTTGATGTAACTCTTTTTGCGGTGTGTTTGTCGAGATCCGATGAATTGTGGGTTTATGATCAAGTTTATCTATGAGAAATATTTGAATCTCCTCTGAATTCTTTTATGTGTGATTAAGTTATCTTTGCAAGTCTCTTCGAATTATCAGTTTGGTTTGGCCTACTAGATTGATCTTTCTTGCAACGGGAGAAGTGCTTAGCTTTGGGTTCAATCTTGCGGTGTCTTTTCCGAGTGATAGCAGGGGCAGCAAGGCATGTATTGTATTGTTGCCATCGAGGATAAAAAGATGGGGTTTATATCATATTGCATGAGTTTATCCCTCTACATCATGTCATCTTTCTTAATGCGGTACTCTGTTCTTTATGAACTTAATACTCTAGATGCATGCTGGATAGCGGTCGATGTGTGGAGTAATAGTAGTAGATGCAGGCAGGAGTCGGTCTACTTGTCACGGACGTGATGCCTATATACATGATCATGCCTAGATAATCTCATAATTATTCGCTTTTCTATCAATTGTTCGACAGTAATTTGTTCACCCACCGTAATACTTATGCTATCTTGAGACAAGCCACTAGTGAAACCTATGGCCCCCGGGTCTATCTTTTATCATATAAGTTTGCTATTTACTTTTATTCGCATCTTTACTTTTCCAATCTATATTATAAAATACCAAAAATATATTTATCTGATCATATTATCTCTATCAGATCTCACTTTCGCAAGTGGCCGTGAAGGGATTGACAACCCCGTTATTGCGTTGGTTGCGAGTTCTTTGTTTGTTTGTGTAGGTGCGTGGGACTTTTGAGGAGCCTCCTACTGGATTGATACCTTGGTTCTCAAAAACTGAGGGAAATACTTACGCTATTGTGCTGCATCACCCTTTCCTCTTCAAGGAAAACCAACGCAAGCTCAAGACGTAGCAATCACCATCCCCACGCCGTCGTGCTAACGGAACTCTCCCTCGTCCTCAACTGGATCAAGAGCTCGAGGGACGTCATCGAGCTGAACGTGTGCTGAACGCAGAGGTGCCGTACGTTCGGTGCTTGGATCGGTTGGATCGCGAAGACGTTCGACTACATCAACTGCGTTACTAAACGCTTCCGCTTTCGGTCTACGAGGGTACGTGGACACACTCACCCCGCTCATTGCTATGCTTCTCCTAGATAGATCTTGCATGATCGTAGGTAATTTTTTTGAAATACTATGTTCCCCAACAACAACGTATATCACATCACGTCTTGACCATATCACATCACAACATGCCCTGCAAAACAACTTAGACGTCCTCTACTTTGTTGTTGCAAGTTTTACGTGGCTGCTATGGGCTTCTAGCAAGAACCGTCCTTACCTACGCAAAAACCACAATGATGATTTATCAAGTTTGTTGTTTTAACCTTCTTCAAGGACCGGCCGTAGTCAAATTCGATTCAACTAAAGTAGGAGAAACAGACACCTGCCTACCACCTTTATGCAAAACAAGTTGCACTCAGTCGATGGAACCGGTCTCATGTACGTGGACATGTAAGGTTGGTTGGGCCGCTTCATCTTACAATACCGCAGAATCAAAATAAGACGTTGGTGGTAAGCAGTATGACCATCACCGCCCATAACTCCTTTGTGTTCTACTTGTGCATATCATCTACGCATAGACCTGGCTCGGATGCCACTGTTGGGAAACGTTGCATGGAAAACAAAAAAAATCTATGCACACGCAAGATCTATCCATGGAGATGCATAGCTACGAGAAGGGGAGAGCATCTTCATACCCTTGAAGATCGCTAAGCGGAAGCGTTTATCAACGTGGTTGATGTAGTCGTACACCTTCACGATCCGTCCTGGTCAAGTACCGAACGTACGGCACCTCCGTGTTCAGCTCGATGACGTCCTCGCCTTCTTGATCCAGCAAGAGGGGCGAAGTAGTAGATGAGTTCCGGCAGCACGACGGCGTGGTGATGGTGTTGGTGAAGAACAATCTCCGCAGAGCTTCGCTAAGCACAACGAAAACTATGACGGAGGATAAACTAGAGGGACGGGGTTGCCGGCACACGGCTTGGTGTATCTTGATGTGTTCCGGGTGCTAGCCCTGCCCCTCTGTTTATATGTTGAGCCCTGGGGTCGAAACTTGGAGAAAGAGCCTCCTCAAAGTCGGTTTTGTCCGCAAGGAAGAGTCCTTCTCGGACTTCCAGGACCAGATGCCACGGTCCTCGGCGTCTGGCCCAGGGCCAGACACCAGGGTCTCCGGCATTTGGACCCTGACCTCTGCAAAACATCCTTTTGCACCGACCTAAAGCTACATGGGCCTTACCCCTTGGCCTAACCATATCATTCTATATATCAATCTTTACCTCCGGACCATTCTGGAGCCCCTCGTCGTGTCTGTGTTCTCATCCGGGACTCCAAACAACATTCGATCACCAACATACATAACTCATATAATACTATATCGTCAACGAACGTTAAGCATGCGGACCCTACGAGTTAGATAATGATGTAGACATGACCGAGACGCTTCTCCGGTCAATAACCAATAGCGGGACCTGGATGCCCATATTGGTTCCTACATATTCCACAAAGATCTTTATCGGCCGAACCTTTATGACAACATACGTAGTTCCCTTTGTCCGTCGGTATGTTACTTGCCCGAGATTCGATCGTCGGTATCTCCATACATAGTTCAATCTCGTTACTGGCAAGTCTCTTTACTCGTTCTGTAATACATCATCTCGTAACTAACTCCTTAGTCATTTTGCTTGCAAGCTTATTATGATGTGTATTACCGAGAGGGCCCAGAGATACCTCTTCGATACTCGGAGTGACAAATCACAATCTCGATCCATGCCAACTCAATAGACACCTTCAGAGATACCTGTAGAACGTCTTTATAATCATCCAGTTACGTTGTGACGTTTGATAGCACACAAGGCATTCCTCCAGTATCCGGGAGTTGCATGATCTCATTGTTGAAGGAACATGTATTTGACATTAAGAAAGCAGTAGCAATAAACTCAATGATCATATGCTAAGCTAACGGATGGGTCTTGCCCATCACATCATTCTCCTAATGATGTGATCCTGTTATCAAATGACAACTCATGTCTATGGTTAGGAAACCTTAACCATCTTTTGATCAACGAGGTAGTCTAGTAGAGGCTCACTACAGACACGGTATTTGTTTATGTATCCACACATGTATTTAAGTTTCCGGTCAATACAATTCTAGCATGAATAATAAACCTTTATCATGATTTAGGAAATACAATAATAACCATTTTATTATTGCCTCTAGGGCATATTTCCATCACACCTTACACCGTGGGAAATGCAGCCAGTGGCACCGACGAGCGGGACCAAGGGCAACACCGGCCCACCCATTATCTATACATCACAGGTGCAGGAGCAGAAAACGGGCGCATCAGCTCCGGCCAGTTCCTCTGGCTCGCCCATGCCGCACGACGCGGACTCCGCGTGACGAGACACGGGACACAACAGGACTGGCTCACCCGAGCAAAATTAACCCAGCCAATGAAAGGCATCGCCGAGCCCACCAGTCATCGTGCGTCAACGATAAAAGTCTGGGTCAAAAACAGCCTGTAAAAATCAAACGATCGTGCACACGCGTTGACCCGACCAAGCCTGATCGAACGGCAAGAAACGAGGTGAAATCGGGGGACACTCGGGACGGCGGGTCGCCCCGGAACCTTATATGTTAAAATTACCAATCAACGCATTTTAAGATCCTCTTGGTGATTGTTTTGCTATTACCCCACATGAATTTCCATATATCAGCTTCATTGCTATGTTTGATCTCATCCAGTTGAGCAGCAAGCTGATGAAACTATTTTTGGCTTTGATAGTGGAAGCTGGAAAAGATTATAACAACTCTCCATGTTTTTTGGCTTTGCAACGTATATCATATCATGCTCAGTAAAAGGAGTGTTGCTCAGGTATTCTTCTCGTCATAATGTGACCCTTCTAAACATCATTCCAAAGCTTTGCAGTGTCCCTCTTATGGACCTCACATATAGCCTTTCTTATGTAAAGATCAATTAAGCTTAGGCAACCTCTCCACCAGAAAGAGCCCTTGTTAATGCTAGCATGTGGCACGGTCTGTGTAATAGGCTTGCCATATAAGCTTGACCCATGGGATATCCTCATGATCATAAAATTTATGTAGGTGCTTGATCAGTAGTGCATTGTTCTATACTATGAGATTAAGCACCCCAAGCCTCCTTGATCTTTTGGTTTGCATAACATTTTCCAACTGGCAAGGCAAATGCCCTTCTTGTTGATATCATTACCATGCCATAAAAATATCTGCTGGACTTATTGACATGACCTAATATGGTGATGTGAACTTTGAAGGAGCACATAGAAAATATGGGCATGGATGCAATGACATAGTTGACATAAATAAGTCTGCCAGCATAGTTCACAACGAAGACGTGATAATCTTTTATCACTCCTGGCAATGATGGGCATTAGCTCATGAACAGATAGTTTGGTGGTTCCTGGTGGGAACTCTAAATAGGTGAATGGTAAGCTAGATGTAGGGACCAACAGAGTAAAACACAAAGATACTACATTTAGATACATTATAACTGTGCAGTTTTCCTGCCCTCTCAGGCCATCAGCATTTCTATCCGTTGGATGTTCACTGTCAGGCTTTCTTGGCCATCCGATTATCTCCTAATCGCGCATCAATCACACCTCCAGGCTTCGTCCCACCCTAACAAACGCTAACCTTATCGGGCCGCTACTCTAGTGGTTTTTTGGCCGTCGGAGATTCGGTTGGGCCTACTGGGCCTGTATCAGCTTTCCCTGCAGAAAAACCTAAAACACTGGACGCTCACAAGTGGCGACCCTTCTTTCGTTCGCTGGCAGCCTCGCGTTGCGGCGCCTCTCCATGGCCGACCTGGGTGCCGACCGACCGATGCGGGGGCTTGGACTGCCATGGCGGCCACGCTGGGTTTCCACCGACGCGACAGACAGCGGCTCCTCGATCCGTTCGGTTCCACAGCGCGATGGATGGTATGTGGCGGCGAATAACCGGGAAGTTCAATCACCAATGATAATTGATCGAGCGTTTAATCAGCCATTAATGCCAGTCAATGCTCCAGGCAGGTCAGTTTCCGTGGGCGATTCATATTTTTCATTCAATTCATGGAAGCCCATATAATCCCAACCTTGTAGCTTCACAAACCATTCTCCAACTCAAAGCACAACCTTGTAGCTTCACTAAAAATAGAGGAAGAATTGGAGGTCTCCCGTCGTTCCAATTCTCCCTCTTTGCTGCATCTCCTCTTCCCCCAATTCTTCCTCTATTTTTAGTGATACTATTCTTTGTATTAAAAAACGCCGGTCAGCCTACTTCTGCTGGGTTAGAAGGTGATGCGCTCGTTCCAACTTTCAATTGTTGTCTGCATATACAGATGTGTTCTCTGTCTAATTTAGAATTTCCAATGATTGCAGGTTCTCTACAAGGACGAATTTAAGCTATGTGCTGCTTGGTTTCTTTCGTTCTTTCAGTTAAATCTGCCGGTATCTCTGTTCTTCCCCCAATTCTTCGTCCATAAGTATATAAATTTTTATTTATTGATGTTTTTCCACTCCCAACTGAAGACCTGTGCTCTGAGTTGACGGGTTCGAACTTTCTGCTGGGTTGGGTTCTCCCTTGCATCTCCAATTGCTAAAGGTCAGGTTAGTATCCGTCATAGTTCATACAGTGATGGCATATGGAATCACTCCTTCTGTTTATCATGTTATTAGACAGTAAACTGACATATGCGTCCAAAGCCTCCAACTGATGGTATTCATTTATATGACATGCATCAGCAATGCTTACTGAATTTGAAGAAATTTTTAAGCAGGTACATGTACAGGTAGGTTTACGAAGTCACTGTCAAGAGGCTTATATGATGTAGCAACGTCAAAGCAAGTTGATTACCTGATGTTTTAGATCAACTAGATGACCCGTTGCGCGAATGGCGCAAAGGCCGCGTGCAAGCCAAGTATTGTAAGAGTTTGCACTAAAATATGTAAACACAAAATGAAAGCATATATTTCTTTCATCATACCACACAGCAGCCTAAGTAGCAAATAACCGACAGTTAAATGCACATGATGGTCTTAGGGGATTACATAAGTCTTGGTAGGCATCTATACTAATGCTAAGTTATAATAACAAAGGGCTCTTGCAACTTGCTTATATTGAGTAGACGATCAGGCGCAGTCCCTTGGAAGTGCATTTGAAGGCGAAAGCATATGCTTGTCCTTTGTTCATGCTAGATGACCCGTTGTGCCCATGGCGCAAAAAGCAAGAGTAAGCCGAGTATTAAAATCATGCATATGAGATTGATTTAAACCAACTTAATAAATACTTACATTCCATTACATGATAGCTTGAAAGAAAATATTCATATCAAGCCAAAAGGAAGAGCGAGCCGAGGATTCAAACCATGCATATTAGACTGATTTAGAACAAGTTAAGGATAGTTATATTCCATTACATGATAGCTTAAAATAAAATATTCAAATCGCTTGATAATAGCATACATTGATGGCTTTATAAAGTAAGCTATATTAGCAGAGATGCATTGTGTATATAGTGCTTGTCCATTAACTGTTGCCCGAGTCTTCTACCTGCCGCAAGTAGGAAGGGAAGAATGAAGCCAAAAAATTGATGAAATGATATGTGATAATAACAACAAATGATTAGAACAAAAGGCCAAGGCCAAACATCACCTTATCGTCAGCTTAAGCATTGATTTTTTTAACAAATTGTGCATCTAAAATCCTACTCAATACCTAAGAAAAGGATGTCTTACTAACATCCCAGGAGGACAAAGAACAAATGCAACAAGGGATTTCAAGAATACTGGCATTTCTCCATGCCCTGTGCTCACATGGCTTGCTGTAACCCCCACGGGGCTTGTTGCAATGAAGATCCTTTTTTATCTCTAACATAGCAAGCACCTATACATATATAGAAAATAGTTGCACAAAGTTGGAAATTGAAAACAAAAGTTAACACTCAAACAAAAAGGAAGAGAGCAGTTGACTTTTCCCCTAGCTTATTCATGTTTGTCACATACACTTTCATTGCTGGGAGATAATCGTAAATAGCAATATGGTTCTTGTACCTACAAAAAACATGTCTCTTGTGATCTACAGCAAGGGCCTCTCTTCTAGTGAAGCCTCTACGTTTGTAATCTCAATTCTTTTATGTGAGTTCATATTCAATTCTCTGGCATATCTTGAGAGATATAGTACTCCCTAAACTCTTCCTCTCAAAAAACATTATATGAGGAATTTTCATCATGAAGCATCCTTCATGGACAAGTAGATAAAACCCAAACGATTCCTCAAATCTGGAGAAGCACATCAATGGAGGGGACATAGTCGATCTCATACCATTATATATCTATCTAAAATGAACAGTGCTAGGAGGTTGTTTTAAAACTACATGGAAACATCAAATACCATTATATATCTATCTATAAACTCTGCTGCACTGCAGTTTTACAATGAAAGAAATAGTAGTAACACCAGACCTAAGTAAAGCCACTCTGTACGTATCAGCCATATCCTGCTAAATTGCGTAGATAATTTTGCTGCTTCGTCCTCTTAACGATACACATAGAACACTCTTTTGTTCAAAAAACAAAAAAAAATGGCATAGATATCCTTCTCTGAAGCTCAAATATATGAGTGATATTAATGGAGAGCACATTCACCTATCGAAAGGTATATATTCACCTATATCAAATATCTGCATATGAACAGAATGAAAATACCAGCCTACTTTACATTCTACCTCTCGAAGGTGAAACAAAACATAATAAATTATATAACCAAAATCATTCTTTTCAAAGGTCCTGCTGAATAGTTAAAGGAGGCAATGCAAGGGAAAACAATGAAGGATCGGAGGATTACTGGGTTGATACAGTATCCAAGTGTTAACATACATGGTGGAAGTTCAAGCATGAGCTCACTCTTATTTTACCAAATAGAAAAGGTTTCACTTACATAATGAAGAATCGATGCAAGAAAGTAAACGGTTGTGCAGAGTACCATTGTTTCGATTTCCATAGTGAATTTCCATACAAAAAGAACTCTTCAGCTTGATTGTATCTTTAGGACAAAACAACTCAGCCAAATAGTACGCAATCCATCAGCTGAGCTCGCATTTTCTACACATAGAATTAACAAAACAGTGTCAATCAAGTTACCTTCTACACAATGATTGTGTATTAACATGCACACATAATCAAGGGAAAACAGGTCGCATATCCATCAAATTAAATTTCTTGCACAAAGTAGAAAAATGCCCTAAAACATGATCATGCTTTCTAGTACTCGCTGCCTGGAATTAACATGATCTAAATTAGAATTGTCGACAATTAATATATAAATTATAAGGTATAGTAGATGAAGCTAGAATTGGGCAATAATCACACTGTTTGTTTGTAGGAAATCTGAATAGAATATTTGAATCATAATCTCTGAACATAAACTTGGGACAAACCAATGATATTAAAGCGAGGGCATTGGAATCAAATATGAACCAAGCAGTGAACATTTATTCAAGCTAAAGGTTACCGTATACCTTTTCACACACCGTGATTAACATTCTTCCTACTAATCTTTCATACACCCAGTGTCGTGTTCCTCGTGTCCTGGTCCTAACTGCCACATCATGCACCATTGTACACTAAATGTTGCGCTCCTCATCTCCCGCTCCTCTGCAATTTCAACATTAGTAACAAGATCAGCAAGTAAGGAAAAATGAGTTACATTAGAATTAGAAAACTCATAACTTCCTGAACATTTTTGCTAGATCCGTACTGTGGTAGAAAAGTTGCAGAAAAAGTCGGGCTCACCTTTCTTGGCAGGGTCCGACTACTCCAGGGCCAGCATGCCACAAGTTCTGCAAGCAATCAGAACCAATGCAATCAGCCCTATCTTCAGTTTCAGATTTGCAGTCACCGGGAACTGTTTAGTCCAAAATCTGGTCTTTAGAGAACAGACGAATGTCTATACAAAAAATAAATAGTTACAAACAAATAAGCGAAAAGGATTATCCTTGGAGCTTACCCTGCTGCTTGCACTCCTCCACGGCCTGCTCCTTCTCCATAAGGTGCAATTAGTTACCCTGCAATCTTCGATAAATTATGAAACCTGCAGAAATAAATACCTCATTGAAAAAGATCAACAACACATAAAAAAGGCCAAAATCTTTAAATTGTGCAACCACATGGATGTAAAAGTTAAAGACACATTTGTGTACAGTCACCTAGAGATGTCATTTGGGTACAATCAACAAGGCCTCTAGTTGCAGTTTTTGCATCAACCAATCTGAAAACCTTGTTTACGGATCAAAATTCATATTCAAGCAATACAGGAGAACAAGGAGATGCATGGCAGGAGGCACGTACGTGGTGGAGAGGCAGTGGATGAAGATGTGGGCGCTTTCGGTGAAGGCGGCCATGGTGTCCTTGTTCATGACACCTCCGCCTTCCACCTTCGCCGGCGCCGGCCACGGTGACCCGGGCGAGCTTGTCTTGAGCAGCAGCCACACAATGGCCTTGGGGAACTCCTCCACCTTGGGGTGCGGAGGCAGGGGAGGGGGTGGTGGTGAAGGAGGAGGAGACGAGGCGGCGGAGATGAAGGGGGCAAGCGCAGGCGGCGGCACAAAGAAGAGAAACGGGATGAGAAGGGAGTGCGGCGAATCTGCACCCGGGCTCATCTGCACCCGCGCTCACGGAAAAAACAAAAAAAATACTAGAAAAATTCAAAAAATTCCAAAAAAAATTCGGGTGATAGATAATTAGGTGCGTGAGGTTCGCTCCAAAATGCAACTCGTTTGAACATTTGAGCAAGTCTGTGCAAAAAAGACAAAATCGGGGTCTGTGAAAAAGTTTACTGTTCACAAACTGTTTTGACCCGATTTGTCTTTTTTGCCGAGGCCTGCTCAGATATCCAAATGAGTTGAATTTTGGAGCGGGCCTCACGCATCAACTTATCTACCACCCGAATTTTTTTTGGATTTTTTTGAATTTTTCTAGTATTTTTTTTGAATTTTTTGCTGATCAGGTGCAGATGAGCCCGGGCTCCAGGATGAATTATCCGATGAGAAGAGATCAGAGAGAGAGAGGAGATATTTTCACGGGAGAGAAGGGCTGTCGAGGGAGATATTCGTCAATCCACCCACCCCCACGTTCGATCCCCTGAAGCCCACGATAGCTGCAGTCCACCTTTTTTCTCACCACACAAACACGACCCACGCTGCAAGCCTGGGACTGCGGGCAAAGGAGGCCCACCTCTCATCCAGTCAAACTAGAAGAAAAACTAACGGCCAGAATTTTGACAACGACGTAAAAAGTACTTACCATGGCAGATCGTGTGAACCTGATTGACCGCGCGATGCAAGTGCTCCATATGGGCGGGTAGCATAGCATCATTTATATGTTCCACTAGTGGTTGGGGCGCGCCTGTGCGCGCCTCTTGAGACGTTCATGTGTGCCCCTATCTTTTCTCAGCACATTGGGCTGTCTTGTTTGGTCCTCAGTCAGCAATTTGAGTTAAAAATGTTAGTTTAGATATATGGCATTATAGCTTAGATGGATCAACCCAGAAACAATGATAAGATCATGTGCGTATGTTATAAGAGTTCATACCATGCCTGATCAGTCATATGTACTATCTGAATTTTGCTTACAGCGTAGCTTAAAATCTTATAAAGATTCATTTGGCCTCTTCTCACTTCTAGCAACTAGTCACAAATGTACCACATAATATGATTAACTAAATAAGTTTCTGATCTCTTACAACACCCTTCCATTGAAGCCTGCAAATATCCCTCTATTTTGATACAAACAGGTGGTGTATTTATTGACACAGAAACATAACAGAAAGTATGAAGCAGATATAAACCATCAAAGAAGACCATCTTTAGTAATTGAAAGTAACGTCACACAAACTCATATATGTGGAATAATATAGAAATATATTAATCTTCTTGAGCTCTTCCTCCTCTCCCTTCATCTGATTATGCATCCCTACAGCAGCAACTTAGTGGCTTCCACAAATCAAAGTGATAGAATAAAGAGCTAGATGTACATGTGCCATTTTACGGTCAGGTGTTTGGTCACTTCAACATTGGCATACTGAGTCTCACAGTTTCATTCGCTTGATCAAATGCTAGGTAGATGACCACGGGCATGTTCCTGTAATCGTTGACGAACCAATTAATACGTATATCTCGATGCTACTCGTTTTTTTTATTTACAAAATGCAATGCCTAGAGGAAATAGTAGCTTTTGTGAATGTATTTAGTCAGTAGAACAAATGCATTAGTTGTACCACTAACTCTGGTAGAATTTAGCATACGAACACTGTACGGCCTGGTATTATATACTCCCTCCGTTCCAAAATAGATGACTCAACTTTGTACTAACTTTAGTATAATATTAGTACAAAGTTGAGTCATCTATTTTGGAACGGAGGGAGTAATAGGCATCATCTATGAGAAATAAACATGGAACTACTGGGAAGGGGAGACAAGAAAGTTCCATGTTCCACCTTACCTACACATAGCTGTAGCTGCTACATAAGTTTTAATGATGCCGGAATATATAGAACTACAGAAAACAAAATGAACTTGCAGGTTCAGAAACGGCCCGCTAGGTTTAGCGAAATCTTTATTGTGACACTGTAAAAATCTTTAGGTCAGCTCCCACATAGTCTTTGAGCTTACTAAGACATCCAAGGATATGTTAGTTAATCACACCTGAGGAAACCAGCATCACCGTAATAGTTAGGAATGTTGGCAATGCTCTACTTTGCAATAGCCTCCAAGAGCGGTTAATTCACAAAGTACTCTATAATTTATAGCCTTCAATTTTTTCTTTCCTTGTTATTCCAATTAATCAAAATAAGATAAACAATCAGTAAATCCCTATTTAGATAGTTCAAACTGAACTTGGATGTGGAGGAAACTGAAAGAACAAACCATTTTTTAATGAAGAAATAAAAGACCCTAATTTAAGCGGTAGTTCTGCCATGTAAATACAAAAAGGATTTAAATCCTGCTATATGTGCAAATATATGCAGTGTTTCTGCTGCAAGTGCCAAAAAAAGAGCTAACTAACCCTTGTTTGGAGATGATACAGAGCAGAACTATTAGCCAAGCAACACAAAAAAACTGCAAAGAAATACAGATGCGTGCTACCAACCTAATCTGCATTCGTTGACAAAAAAAGTATGGCTAAAACCTGACATCACAAAATTGCAAGAGAGGATAACCATGGCTGAAACCTATTGATCAGCTTTTTCCTTTGATGTGAGTCTGAAGCATTGTGCTACCTGGATCCGATACCGCACACAAATCACATAACCTTAACCAGTATGTATCTCACCAGCCTACAGCCCTACAAACCAAAGACATACAAGATAAATTCCAAATCTTTTTAGTGACGGTGTTATGCAGTTTGAACACCAAGATTACATTCTAAAGTACAGGCGTACAGCTCAATATCTGAACTTTTTTTTGAAAAAGGAATGTTCCCTCTATTTGGCTCTCTCTTTCACTAACAACAAACCCCTAATGAACATACAAAGCTGAAAATCTAGATCCAGATCCTAATTGCATAAATGTTTAATTTGTGCACAACGAATCGCAGATACTTGTTGAATCAGTGTGACTCTGCGTCGCAAAGGAGGGAAATGAGATTGATTTGTCGAAGGTACCGTGCTCACTTTTGTCCTCCTCGCGACGATGCTTATAGACAGGGAGGTCCCTTACTGCTCCTTGACAGCGACGCCGTGGGAGAGACTCGCCTCCTTCCCTCCTTCCTGGATCTCCATGTCAAGGGGTATAAAGAAACCAATATGCAGGAATTAAGACAATGTGAATCAACATCTTGAGCCACAAAACTCAAATATTGTAACATAACTGGAATAACCAAGCAGGAATATTTTACCTTCAGTTGCTCAAATGGATACTGCTTTATTAATTGTCTCAAGTTCGTTCTTGCAATTTCCAGTAAACGGTCTAAATAATTCAATGAATAATCCATCTATAATATCGCAAACCTTTATAGAGAAACAAATTCATAGTCACTGTTTTGCAGATGAACTATACCCTATCAATCTTCTTCACCCCAAAATAGTGACCCATACAAACTCACACAGATGCCTACGTGTATTGGAATCTTCGACTCTAAACATGGGCATAACCTCAAATACACTACGGAACCAACCACAGATAGCCAAGGCAAGCTCGTGTGCAGCCTAGGGGATTGCGCTAAACAAAACAGGTTGGCCATGATATGCCAGTTTGAATAGGCTTCTCACCTTCACACGATCCTGAAATAAGCATTGGAGTGTAGATACCTAAAATCTTTTGACCACAGATACTCCCTTAATTTCTGTGAATATCTAACAAAAAAAATACTAATCGACAGAAATAGAAACTGAGACTCACCTCACACCCGATGAAAACAACAGCAGAGGCGGATTATGCGGTTGATGGGGAGAGACGGAGAGTCCATGGCCTCCGGCGACAGAGGAGGCGCCGACAACCGCAGCGACCTCGTCCTCCCCCACCCACCTGCTAGCATAGGGCGCGGGCGCGCGGCGAACGAGAAGGGCGGATCGATGGCGGCGCGAGACCAAGACGGGGCCGTCCGTCGCCCAATCGAAGCGCGTAGCCCCGCCAGCACCGGTCGCGAGAGCAATACGTGAGCTCCTTGGCTTACCCATGGTCGTTGATGAGAGCAGCCTTCGTGATGAAGGCAAGAAGAGTGGAAGAGAGAGAGAGAGGGGATCATGGATTGGCTTTGTGGGTAGATAAAATCAAGCATTCAGTCGCTGGCTTGAGTCAGGGACAGCAGCATCTGGGAAAGGAAGACCTGGGATAGTTTGTCCTAGCCAATACACTTTTTTCTCTCTGTCCTATACGCGTGCGCTGTACAAATCCTACGTGGCATGCTCGAGAGGCTGCCCAGAGGTTCGCTCTTGCAGAGTGTAATACCCATCCTGACCACGAACCAATATTCTTTCAAATGCTTGGTAATTAGGTTGAACGGCAGAGTACTTGAAAAACAAACACTGACTTGGTCCAAGATTTTTATTTGACAATGTATCTTGTGACAGTACACAATAGGGATTCCCTCCCTCTAAACTTCTGTGGTGCATCAAGACAGTCTTAAAATACAGGGGTTGAGTGTATGCATATAGCACTTCGCATTTTAAGATGATTGTGAAGCTTAAGAAAGATACACATCTCGATACTATATGTAAGCATTTTGTGCTCTTCACATGGGTAAAGTTCCACCTCGGGTAACTACTTGGGAAAAGATAGTGTATTGTGACATACTGTTTCAAGAGAATTGAAGAAGATAAGATGTTGTCTCTGGCAAGCAAAGACCAGAAAAGCCACACATGTTCTTAAATCAAGTAAAGTAGTTGCCGGAAGCCACCGCTCAAAAAAATGTTGCCTGAAGCCATGTACAACAGTATAAAAATGTGATGGTTTTCAACCATTTTTGCAAAACAGTACGGATTTGTCCCTACTGCAGTACCTCATGGCCGAAGACATGGTCTACTACTAGCACTCTCGTTGGGATGTACCGCACAACATCCTTTAACATGATGCTCATGTAGATTTCCCTATATTTCGTTTCAGTTTATGTATGATTCATTCTTGCACCAAGCAATTACATTGTCCTGATATCCTCTCATTGCAAAAATTGTACATATAGGTGATGTTCATATTGGTTGTGGTCGATTGAGATCTTGAAGATTGGTACTGGGATTTTTTGAGACCGGCGGCTCGCCGCTGCCCTCACCTTTGCGCCCATGACTCCCTGTGTTGTGCTATCAGGATGCTGGCGGTGTTTAGTCCCCGAATCTCCTCACTACCCAAAATTCATCTACTAGACATCTAAGTTGAAACTTGGAGAGCATCTAATATCCTCATGTTCACTTCTTTGTCCTTTTTATTTTGTCTCTCTCATTTAAGTACAAGTTCAGTTTCGATGTCTCAAGACAGATCCAAGTTCACTGTTAGTTTTGTTTAGGAAACCATGTGCATCAGAGGGCATAACTCTCCATAATGCATGGAAATAAAAATAGAGCGCCCAAACAACTTTACCATGAACACATTCCTAACTATTTCTGTGGATTAATTGTTTATTTCTAACTGCTTGAATATTGGTTTCCGTGATATTCTCACAATTCGGCTATGTGCTACTTTTCAGTGACTTCATGTTCATTCCTCCCCATGTTTTTTACTTATAACTTGGTTTAAATTTCTGCCATGCTATTTTATCGCAACATTCCCATATCTAAATATATCAAATGGTATTGATATATTTGCAACAATTTCTTGGACGACCCTGACAAGGGATCAATTTCTTGCCTTTAAAAGTCATCTCCTGGATATGTGCATGTGGATTTATATTGTCTATGATTCATATTGCAACCACAACTATTATCGAACCTAGCACTCCAAACAATCATACCTAGCATGCAATTTGGGCTTTAATGTTTATTTCTAAGCCCATCAGACCCAAGAAAACAGTCTTTCCCTACTATCCTATACTACTTTATTTATTTCATGTATCTACATATTTAAAAATCATATCCTTCTATTGAAAAAATAGACGGACGCAGCAACACGCGCCATTAATGATCTAGTCTCGCTTATAGCGAGACGGAAGCAGCTCTCGCGCGAAGAAATCCCCTTTCTCATCGTTTCTGGGCCCGCCCGTTCTCTGTGTTTTTCCCGGTCGCTAGTTCTCTCATCGCTCCATCGAGTTGTTCGTTGGTTTTGGTCCGATCGTCTACTTTTTTCTTTTTCTTTCTAATTTTCATCTTTTTTTTGTCTCTTAATGGTTTTCTTTGGTTTTTCTGTATTCTTTGTTTTTTCACCGGTTTTCTTCGCTCTTTTCATGATTTTCACTTTTTTTTTCTTTTCTTTCATTTTCTTTGATTTTATTTGTTTCTTTTCTCCGCTTTCAATAACATTTTCTTTGTTCCCTATTTTCTTTGTTTTTCTTCCGGTTTTCTTTATTTTCTTGGTTTTCATCGGTTTTCTTCATTATTTTTTGTTTTATTTCTCGGTTTTCACCTTTTCATTCTTTTGCATTGGTTCTTTGGTTTCCTTTTTTTGTTTCTTTTGTTGGTTTTCTTTGGTTTTTTCTTTCTCTTTTCGTGTAGAACAATAATGTTTTTTTCTACACTTTTTTTTCAAATACATGAAAAACCCATATGCATTTGAACAGTTTTCCTGGACATGTTGAACATTTTTTCAAATACATGATTAACATTTTTCTCAAACATATATTTTGATGTCAACTTTTTACGTACACATTCAACATTTTTTTACACATCAGGAACATTTTTAATATACACGTTTAATATTTTTTAAATACATGATTAACATTTTTGAAAATGTATATTTTTTATGCATACCTTTTTCTATGCAGATTCTACATCTTTTGTATACGTCAGATTTTTTATGTATATGTTTAATTTTTTTCAAATACATGATTATTATTTCTTCAAACATAACCTTGACACTTATTTTGGATCGACAGGAGTATAGTTTGGGCGTATACTTTTTTCCACGCACATTGTACCTTTTTTGTATACATGGTAAACATTTTTATATGCACGTTTAATAATTTCCAAATGCATGATTAATATTCTTGAAATCACATACTTTTTGCGTCTACCTTTCATGTAAACATCGTACATTTTGGTATACACTAGGAACATTTTTATATACACATTTAATATTTTCCAAATACATGATTAACATTTTTGAAACCATATACTTTTTATTTCTACTTTTTGTACAACATTGTACATTTTTGTATACATCAGTATCATTTTGTATGCACACATTTAACATTTTTAAAATACATGATTAACACTTTAATCATATACTCCCTCCGTCCGGAAATACTTGTCGGAGAAATGCATAAAAATGGATGTATCTAGAACTAAAATACGTTTAGATACATCCATTCCCCCGACAAGTATTTCCGGACGGAGGGAGTATATGTTTTGATGTATAATTTTGCATATACATTGTATAGTTTTTTATACATTAGAAACAATTGTACATACATGTTTAATATTGTTTCAATACATGATTAACATGTTTCAGTTTTTTGTATAAAGTGATTTTATAATAGATATATTCAGAATATTTCAAAAATACAAGCAAAATAAAAAATAAAGAAAAAAGAATCCAAAAATGACCCTCGCAAAAAAAATCCAAAAATGCGAAAAAAGGACAAAAAAAGCGTTTAAGGTCTGTGTCCTCGCTGGGCTGCCCATTCTCGCGCGCTTCAGGCAAGCGCTTGTACAGGCAGCCCAGTTGGAGCGACGCCGGGTGCACAGGATACGTTCCCCGACCATGAGCTATGGGGGGCACGCCTCAAAAACAAAAAGGCTATGGGGGCCGATGTATAGGGCGTGTTTGGTTGCCCGTATAAGGTCCAACCAGGCCCGCGCGGGAAGGATCCGGCATGTTTGGTAGTCTGCATATACTATTGGGCCTGCATCGCACGCTTCTTAAAGCACCTCTGGGCCTGGCTCGCTGGAAACCCAAATATCGGCAGTTTCTCTGGAGCCAGGCCGAGCGAAAGCGCAGCGAGCGGTGTTGGGGATCGTTGCAGAAATTAAAAAAAATTCTACGCATCACCAAGATCAATTTATGGAGTAACCAGCAACGAGAGAGGGGAGAGAGCATCTTCGTACCCTTGAAGATCGCGAGTCGGAAGCGTTGCAAGAACGCGGATGAAGGGGTCGTACTCGTAGTGATTCAGATCGCGGTGGATTCCGATCTAAGCGCCGAACAACAGCACCTCCGCATTCAACACACGTGCAGCCCGGTGACGTCTCCCGCGCCTTGATCCAACAAGGAGGAGGGAGATGTTGAGGAAGAAGGCTCCAACAGCAGCACGACGGCGTGGTGGTGATGGAGTAGCAGTTCTCCGGCAGGGCTTCGCCAAGCTCACGCGGAGGAGGAGAGGTGTTGGGGAGGGGAGGGGCTGCGCCTTGGATGTGGTCTGCAGCCCTCCCTCCACCCCTCTATTTATAGGGAGAAGGGGGAAGGGGGCCGGCCCCTCTAGATGAGATCTAGAGGGGGGCGGCGGCCAAGGGGGAGGGGGCTTGCCCCCCAAGCAAGGGGGCGCCCCCTTTAGGGTTCCCCCCAACCCTAGGCGCATGGGCCCTAGGGGGGATGGCGCCCAGCCCACTCAGGGGCTGGTTCCCTTCCACCTACAGCCCATAAGGCCCTCCGGGGCAGGTGGACCCTCCCGGTGGACCCCCGGAACCCCTCCAGTGGTCCCGGTACAATACTGGTATACCCCCGAATATTTCCGGTGACCGTATGATGACTTCCCATATATAAATCTTCACCTCCGGACCATTCCGGAACTCCTCGTGACGTCCAGGATCTCATCCGGGACTCCGAACAACATTCGGTAATCACATACAGATCTTCCTTATAACCCTAGCGTCATCGAACCTTAAGTGTGTAGACCCTACGGGTTCGGGAATCATGCAGACATGACCGAGACAGCTCTCTAGCCAATAACCAACAGCGGGATCTGGATACCCATGTTGGCTCCCACATGTTCCACGATGATCTCATCGGATGAACCACGATGTCGAAGATTCAAGCAATCCCGTATACAATTCCCTTTGTCAATCGGTATGTTACTTGCCCGAGATTCGATCGTCGGTATCCCAATACCTCGTTCAATCTCGTTACCGGCAAGTCACTTTACTCGTTCCGTAATGCATGATCCCGTGACTAACTACTTAGTCACATTGAGCTCATTATGATGATGCATTACCGAGTGGGCCCAGAGATACCTCTCCGTCATACGGAGTGACAAATTCCAGTCTCGATTCGTGCCAACCCAACAGACACTTTCGGAGATACCTGTAGTGCACCTTTATAGCCACCCAGTTACGTTATGACGTTTGGTACACCCAAAGCATTCCTACGGTATCCGGGAGTTGCACGTTCTCATGGTCTAAGGAAATGATACTTGACATTAGAAAAGTTTTAGCAAACGAACTACACGATCTTGTGCTATGCTTAGGATTGGGTCTTGTCCTTCACATCATTCTCCTAATGATGTGATCCCGTTATCAATGACATCCAATGTCCATAGTCAAGAAACCATGACCATCTGTTGATCAACGAGCTAGTTAACTAGAGGCTCACTAGGGACTTGTTGTGGTCTATGTATTCACACATGTATTACGGTTTTCGGTCAATACAATTACAACATGAACAACAGACAATTATCATGAACAAGGAAATATAATAATAACCATTTTATTATTGCCTCTAGGGCATATTTCCAACAAGCGGGCCTGCACGAGGAGAAACCGGAGGGATGCGAGCTGTTTACTTGGTGTCTTCTTCAACCACCTCCAGTAAGCTCCTCTCTAATCTCCTCTCTTCCATATCCCTCTAATCTACACAACGGTGCTTCGATTCGAGGTAAGCTCTACATGAAAAAGATGCACATCGATGCTACGGTTCCATTTAGGCGATCGATTTGTAGTTTCTCGACCGTACATGCTCAATCTCTTGTTCCCGTTTGGAGCTGTTTTGGACGAATTTTGTCAGGCTCATCGCACACGATCGATTGTTTGAAATTTCCTTTGACCAACAGCCTAATCTCGCCGTTCTGCACAACATTCGTGTTGCAAGTTTCCTGTTTCGATGATCGTAGATGAGAAGATCTATATATTTCTCATGGCTGTACATATGGATATTATTAAGGACAGTATAACCGCACCTAAAGCGAGCCCTCACATCGATTTGAGTTTTTGGCCGTCCGTTTTCGTGATCTGGATGTTTCTGGTCGTTGGATCTCCATGTAAAGCGATCTGTCCCGCATATATGGTAAACTGGGGAGTGCCTACTGTCCTATGGGCAGCTGCTCCACAGGCCAAAACGTCGTCCTATGGTTAACTGGGCCTAGGCCGGCCCATTCGAGCCATGGCCTTCGAGGAATGAGGTCCAATGGTGTGCTTCGCTAAAGGGGTCCATCGCATCGACTAGGGAGGGATAGAGAGGAGCGACCGATGAGCGTTCATCCATCCACCACCGATGCGATGCGTGGAGGTCGATTGGATCGACCGGAGGAGATGCGGGATCGAGGCAAGGCGCCCATGCGCTTCGTGAAGGGGATCGACCGGAGGAGCGGGCCGGGTTCCGGGCCCAGCCGGGTGAGCTGCGCGAGGGGATCGGCGGAGACGCGGGATGCGGGTGAAGAAAACCATCCCATGGTCTCCCAGATCCAGCCGAGAGGCTCGCGATTCCATGAGGCCTTCCGGGCGATGCCACGAGGCAGTTCCCAGGGCAGCAGACCGTCCGTTGTCGATTCGACTCCGTCGTTTCAGTAATTGAATCACGGTTATAAGAGGCCAGTAATGGCAATCGATGTGTTCGGGTCAGTTACACTATCGGTTCACGCTCCTCCTTTAATCTCGCCTCCATATAAATATAATGTCCACTGTCTACCCTCTTTGCTCCTCGCTTCCGCAAAACCTTAAACGGCAGCCATGGTTGACACTCAGGTCGCTCGTCTTCGCTCTTCTGTCAATGGTCCCTCCACCATCCCCCCCAATTCTGCATTATAGATTATATTTCTATTGATATTGTTCTTTGTGCTCTCAAATAAACGCAAGTTCTCTAGCTTGATCAATTAGACCTTAGTTCCAATTGGTTGGCTGATTCTGCTACATTGCAAGGTGAGTCACTGCTTTCACCTTCAATGATTTCTTAGCTGAGATTAATATGCTTAAACACAACATCTTCGAATTGCTCATAGTTCTAATTGTTACAGTGTGAGATTATTTACTCGGGTCTAATATTCTTTCACACAGTGCAGAGTTGACTACTTAGAGTAACCATCATCTATTCAGCTTTTCTATTCTAAATGAACGACGTGAGGACGAGGCGTGCATATCAGAGTCATCTTTTGAAGGTATTTCTTTCATCACAGATCAATTCTTGTTTGTCCTATAATTTTCAAGTCCCCGCTGTATTTGGGCATGCCTCACTTTCTAGGAATGCAAATGTGAAGGTATGATACTTTTCTTAGTTCTCATTTGGTGCATGTATTTTGATTGATTGTAGCGAGTGATTTTCAAAATTGAATTATTCATCACAACTAAATTATAAGCCCATTGTTCAAAATGATGGAACAGAAAAACCATAGAGCAAAGCACCTGTTAATGGTATTTATGTTGGTAAATTTGTACAACCTCATTTCCCCTTTGTTCATGTTCGTGGTAATCCACAGACCTCGTCTATGGTGCTGGAGCCTGATTTGGGGAATTACAATGGCTGTCGAACCAGGTTAGTGTATGTATCCATATCAATAGCTCATCTTCCTACTTCAAGATCTCTCGGTGCGTGCATGCAATTAGTTAATTAAATTTGATGCTATCATTTATGTGTGGTTCACACCATGCTATTGTCGGATCCTCAACTTTGGTTGCTATCTGTCAGCAGCGCTGGCACATCATGATTTCCTTTTGTTGGATCAATGACTATATATGTGAGTCTGCAGGCAATTTCTCTCTTTGTGTGTGTGTGTGTGTTTCAGTTTTATTGTCTTCATTTGATTAGAAATTATGTGGGCGTTCACCAACATCGCTTCAAAGTATTTTCTCACTAACTTTATGTATATTTCACTTGCTTCAGGTATAGAAAAAAAAATCCAAGTTTGTTTATCCAACAAAAACGCTCGGCATCGTGCATATAATGTGGTAGTCAAGATGGTCGTATGTTTTACCTAGCTACCTTTCCCTTCTTCTTTTTTCATTTATTATCGGATCATGTGTATTCTAAATGTTTTCGTTCTCCAATAAACTGTGAAGTGGAATCTGTAATTGAATTGTTGATGTACCCACGTGCACATGTCAGGATCTTCAACGTACACTCACCTTTGTTATTTTTGTTTCATGCATCAGCTGGCCATGTCAAGTGCTCTCTTTGTTTGGGCAATGTCCATCAATAGGGCAGATAAAATAAAGTCCCAGATTAATTGACAATCGATCATGTGGATAGATTCAGTATAGCCAAGTACCTGTAGGCACCCTGAGAGATAGTGCAAAAGGAATAAACAAATAATTTGTCTACTGAAATTTGCCTGTAGATCAAGGGTTATCAATTCACTTATCCAGAAAGAATTTATTCAATTTGAGGCACTGCTTTCAATTGGGCTGACTGCATGTGCAGTACACACAAAGAAGACCCATGCGAGCCAAACTGAAACAATGGAACTTCTATTCTATGATTTGTAATTACTCAAAAATAAAACCAACTACACGCTTTTACAAAGCATTGCAACCCTCATTCATTCAACAATCCTAATAAACAGGCGCCGCAACGCGTGCCATTAACCACACCTAGAGAAGTTACAAATACGCAATCAAGAATGAAAACTGAAAAGCCATAAGCATTTTATTATTGCCCACCCATTAATTAGCATATAATATTCACTAACTTCATATAGCTTCTACGGGAGAATTAAGACGACAGGAGCCTCACTATGGTCTTTTTTGTTTGTTGAGAAAACCATGATCTATTGATGTGACTGCATGTGCATTTCACAAAAAAAAGGCCCATAACCCAAGTAAAATAAAAAAAATTCTATTATGTGACCCATAACAACCCTCGAAAAAACACATTTTTTATAAAAACACTGCAAACCTATTTCATCCAAAATTCATAATACACGGGCGCAGCAGCGCACGCCATTCACGATCTAGTGTGTACTGTGATTTAAGACACTGCTTAATTATTCCTCTAGTCGTCGTGGTTTCTCTCGGTCTCCTCTCTCGCATCTTGCTACGGTAGCGTTATCGTTGCCGTCGTTCATCTCGGCCTTCTCTCCATGATCCTACTGCAGTTCAGCCGTCATGGCGCGCACACTGACGGAGTTCTTCTCCTCTGTTCTTTGCCACCGACGGGGTCGGTCATCTCGGCCTCCTCTCTCTCGTCCCACTACACTGGAGTCGTTCCGGCGTCGATCATCTCGGTCTCCTCTCTCGTCCTACTGCACGGACCATACCATGGCGTGAGCACTGCATTCTCCTCCTCGGCGCACTGTCTTTGCGCGAGCACCGCGACTAGTTCGTCAATGGTGTTGCTCGCCATGCCGCCGACGGGGTCGCTCGTCCACGACTCCATGCTCGTCATGTCGGACACGGCGCCATGACCACTATCCACCGCAGTCGCCATGGTTCGATGGTTGACATATCCGTGCTTAAGTAGGTATTTCTTGTCTATATACAATGTTAATGCTTAAGTAGGTATTTCTTGGCTGTCAACTCTAATATGTTTGATGGTTGACATATCCGTGCTCATAAATGAGAATAACAAAACAATACTCTCTCAGTCCCGAAATTCTTGTCGCATGCCCAGTTCATTGGCAAATTTGCAAAAAAGCCCTCGCAATTTCAAAAGTGTCTCAAACATACCAATCCGCCCCGTCTTCTTCCTCCGCTCGTCACCCGCACGTTGCCAGGTGCCGGCGCCGGCCAGCTGCGATTGCCTACAGGCATCACCGCCGCCGCCAAGAACTGCTCCGACACAGCCGCCCAGACCTACCCCGCCGAGATCCCCTCCCAGCGCCCAAACCTGCGCCGTCGCCATCGCCGCCGCCCAAAACTGCTCTCCCGCGTGCCTCTAGCTCCCGCTGCTGCTTCTCCTCATGCTCCGGCTACTGCTTCTCCTTGAGCTCCGGCTCTTGCTTCTCCTCGAGCTCCCGTTGGTTGAGCTCTGCTGTCTCACATGCTTCTCCCATGCCCGTGCTGCTGCTGCTCCTCCTCTGCACTGTGAAGATACAGAGTAAATTGAACCAAATTCACTGTTAATTTTGGAGAAATAAAAATCGGACAAGATTGCTGCGGTTGCTGAAATGGGATGTTTGTTCACTTCGGCCTTCGGGTTAAGGAGCTTCGAGCTCAAATCTCATTTGGCAAGCAGAGTTTTGCTCCAGTTCCTCCTAGACGTCAAAACAGTGAACTGATGGGAACACTGAACAGTGAACACTAAAGGAGGTGTTTATCTTTAACAAACAAAGCAGTGTGCTCTTTTTCTGTTATAAAATGGAATTGTAATGGAACTAACAGTAGGTGATTGCATTGATCTTGAGTTTGGGACAACCAAATAACCAACTGTAGGCTATCAAAAGCGCATCTAAATGATAGCTCTATTCAATTTTAAATTCAGTAGCACAAGCATAACCTCTACAGACTTTGAGACAAAAAACTGGTATGTAGGAAATAAATTCAGACAAACATCACAGTGTTTCCTGCTTGTGTTTTTACCTGCAGTGTTCTTTTTGCTAAGCAATGCTTTGACGAGGTCACCTTTAAATCTTTTGAATCAGGAGCACCCAGCTATGACAAGACATAGCCAACAAACTAACTGTTCCCAGATTTTCATCCATGCATGATGTCCACAAATATTTGATGTATATGCTACTTTCAAGACCTGAAAGTTGGACTCGGAGATTGTTAAAATGTTTAGGATTAAATGCTAATCTTGATCAGAGGCAAAATACAAACAAAGAAATAGAAATACAATTTAGAGTATGAACTAACCTCCTCCCATCAGGATTAAATGCTAATTCATTGATTGGTCCAAAATGTCCTTTAACACCACCAATCTCTTCTTCTAAAATCTGAAATTCACAACAAAATCCTGTTACAGAAATTGACAATACCTTGATGCATTCAAATTCAAATTAGAAGAATCACGACAAAAATGTTAGACCACAGTTCTACATTATTTTCTCTGTTTATCACAACCAAAATGGGTTCAGTTTATATAAACAACAATATATTCTCTGAAGTGTTAGTTGTTTTCTTTTATTTCTTTGAAACTCTCTCAAGTTGTACTCACAACATATTACAGAGAGGTTTGTATGGTGGCTCCTGTACAGGAGTATTTATTTGAATTACATGGAGTATTTTATTTGAATAATTTGGTGTGTTACCAGGAGATACCAGCAAGCGCCATGTTTTTGTTCATTTATGAATTGGATCTTGTTTTGGTTCAAAATTCAGGAGATACCAGCAAGCAGCTATGTTTCCTGGACCATTTGTTGATCTGTTAATTTATTCTTGGTGTGTTGCTGTTCCAAGAAGCAAGTATTGAGATGTCTACTGTTTGTGAAAACCTACAGTTGAAAAAGGCCAGCCCTATATCCCAAAATGCCTACAATAGTGTCTGCAAACAATAATCCCTTGGAGATAAACTGAGGCTGCTACCTATGAAAAGTCCAGCCCTACTGCACTTTGTTAAATCTGCACATCAACTGAATTCAGAAACAGAATATAAGCCAGCCCTAGTTCATCATTGTAGGCCAGCATGAAACACACTCTAAAAAAAGCCTTAAAAGCCACTATTATTGTCTTACTGCTATTGTTTGAAGTTGAAGTCTGCCCTGTTTTACTCCAAAGTCAATTCAGGTTTATTTAAATTGACAGCAGCGTAGTCATCTCAACAGCACCTTAGTCAACCTGTAAAATTTACAACAAATCCAATTCGTACTGAACAGCACCGTACTGTAATTTGCTGCAATTTATTCCAAAGAATCGACTACATCAGCTTCTACCAGCACTTGAAGATGACTACAGTACATCAGCTTCTACTCCGAGGAGCACCATCTTGTCTACAGCAAAGAATTGACTACAAAAAAGAATTGACTACTCCGAGGGGACAAATCTGGAGAATCACTTGGAATAAATCTTTGGAAATTTTAGATTATCACAGCAAAGAAGCATTTTTATTCCGTGACTCTGAATTTATGCATAAACGCAGTTTGAAGGCGAAACGGAATCCAGTGGTGGACAGCGGGTGGGTTACCTGATGTGCTGGTCGACGGCAGGTGTGTGGCGGTCAGAGACTTCTTCTTCTGAATACATTTAACCCAGCCATGAGCCCATGACTAACTGGGTGATCATTTTATCCTGCAGCTAAGCAAAACCAAAAGAGCACTGCTGCCCAGCATGCCAGCTCTTTTGGAAAAAGAGAAGTGCTACCAACTTATTTTCTCCTAGCATTTCATTTGATAATGGGGTTGGATTTGATCAAAGCAAACGGCCATGCCTCACTCTATCAGTTACATGCTTACAGCTAATGAAAACCATTGCGATTCATGAAAACTATGGCCAAGGAATAAAAGGAAAAGAAACACGGTGGTCATGGGCGCCTGAGTTTCATCACCATTGAAAAGAAACACCATGGGAAAAGTACTATAGGGATTGAAAGGGGGAGAGATGGCATGGTCGCTACTTACCAACGGATGGAGCAGAACGTTGTCTTGGAGATAGGGCGGGGCTGGTAGCAGGAAGACCAACGACGGCAGGCAGGAGAGCAATGGGGGATCTCGAACCGACAGGGAACTGGCGGCGGAGGGCCCCGCGCCACCGTGCCGCAGGCTCAGGCGCGACCTCGTACGCCGGCAGTAGGCCCACACGCGTCCACGCCCCTGGCAGCGGCGGCGGCGGCAGCTCCCGCGTACCTCTCGCCGCCGAGGATGAGGGGCGGCGCGTAGAGCAGGTTCGCGTGAGGGAGGCGAGGCAGGCACCGGAGAGGCGAGGGGTTGCCGGGTGCGTGCGGCAGCGTGGTCGGCACTCGGCAGCGAGGCAAAGGGGCGGCGGGGCGTGAAGGCGAGAAGGGGCGGCGGCGGGGCCGTGAAGGGGCGAGCGGCGGCGGGGCGAGCGGTTGGGGCGAGAGAGGGACGTGCGGAGAGGCGTGTGAGAGGTAGGGCCTGTTCTGATCTCCTCCGGCTTCTAACTCCTACCAGTAAGCATGCACGTGCAACGCACGTCTCAAACAAAATATGTTTACATGATATAATACTAAAATGATTTTTACAGAAAATTCAGATCGCTACTAAATGTTATCATGTCACTTAAATTGTTTTTTCAAAAAGTGCGACCTATTTATGATCCAACACACATATCATAAACATGTCTTCACATAAAATTCACTGTCACATAATAATTATATTATAATTGCTACAAGAACATATTCTAAAAACCGCAACTAAGCATGTTTTGAAGGTCCATCTTTTGAAGCAATGAAGGTCCATCTATAGATGCGATCAATGATGCTTCGTTCAATGTATGGGATATTGTTTTGAGCTTCATTCTCTTCGTACTTTAAAATATGCACCAAAAATTGCTTCCTCAGTTGAAAACCATCCTACATTGGCATTATACAACATTGTTATAACAAGTTGTATGTGCAATGTGTATACAAATAAGCATGGTGTAAATAGTCACCTGGGGTATGGGAAAATATAGCTTTCCATCGCACAATGAGTGCATGTAATTAAAAACCAAATAACCAGACAAGGCACTGCATATATGAAATAAACACATAATGTGCGTTGAATGAATCAACTAATATTGTAATGCGTTTAAAAGAATCATACCAGTGTGAGTTTGTTGGAGCATCATGAACTATGCATTCCCATTTAGAGATATCATCCTTGAATGTAGGGTTTGCAACTTCAAGCGCAAGGTTTAGATTGTCGGCCACGGTTTTAAGTACATTCTTTCCGAAAGTAGGTATTGGTATCGGATCGAAAACTGAGACAACTTTTCTATTTTGATCCAAGACAAATAATAGAAATAACCCAAACATATACCAAGGCAATAAAATCTGCAATGATGAAATAGTTTAGAAATACATAGAATATTAATTAAGACCAAGTAAAGCACTGTTACAAATGAAAAAAAATCTTACCATATCACATTGAGAGATATGATAGTCATTACTGTCAGGCCAGCTATGGAACAACCGTTTCAATGTAGCAATTTCCATATGTTCACGATGACTTGAGTCTCGTGCATAATGGAACATGGACTAAAGTACGAATGAGAAAATATTAGTGCAATGAGAAAAAAATGTAGTACGTGATTATAGTAACTTACACAAAAGTTCAGATCCATATAGTGAGATGGAATGTCTCTGAGAAGCTGGACTTCGTGGCGCGCTAGTATTCGCACAGCCATATTAAAGCAATGAATATCCATGTATTCATCATTGCTTAATATGTTTTTAATTTGTCTCAAATTTAAGCTAATAGGGTACGGATCAGAGCTTTTCACCCATTCTCTCCTGTAAAATCAAAATTCTGTAAATTATAATGACATCAGAGTAATTTGTTGGAATAGAAAATGAAATAAAAAATATGGCTTACTCTAGTAGAGCGACATCATCAACCATACTGATGAACAAGCAAAGTTCATCTATTAAATCATCGTTTGTTGGGTTGACAGACGGTGAAAGAATAAATGACCGCGAGATGAGCTCAACTTATGTTGATGTATTTGATATTTTGAAATTCTCAGGGGGTCTATCCAGAATCATACATTCTGTGGGATCTGTGTTGTTATCGTCCTCTTCCATGTCTCGATTTCTTATATTATCATCATTCAATTCTGAGTCCACTAAAATGACAGCTAGTTTTGTTCTAAAATCTGTCATATGTTCCTATTAAAACAGTAATAAGAGTTAAATAGTGATACAACATAGAATAAATATAATGATACACAGTAAAAAATACCTGTGTAGGAATGTCAGACAACATATCTCCAGTGAAGTACTCCATAAAATTTACCATCCACAGACCACAAGATGACCTGCATGATTACAAATATAAAACTTAAATAAACTCAATCATTTTTAATCAAATTTATAGATATTTGTATAAAACAACTTTTAGAATCATCAAATGATCATGACTGAAACAAGCCGTGATGAAAACAAAATTTTCACAAACTTAGTGAACCGGACATGCCCTATGAAATATAATGTGTATTTAGATGATCTAATACAGTACAGTGTATTTTTGTTCGGACAACGCCACACTCACTCAAAGCTCAGTCAAACTCCCACCGCCCCCTCATTTCTCCTTTCCTCCCCATTCTTCCCTCATTCGTGGCCACGACATCCCCATCCACAGGCGGCAGCCCGGCAATCTGCTCTGCGCCGCCCCTCACTCCTCCTGGCGACGTCGGGGCCATCCATCGCGTGCGCTCTCCTCTTCCTCCCCATGGCCGCCTTGCTCCCCATCACCTACGCCCACTCTGGCAGCCCCCAACCCTAGTTCTCTCACACCCCGTAGGGAGAGGAGGAGTGAGGCTTCTGGGCGAGGAGGTGCTGCTGGGCGAGGAGGCACTTGATTTGCGTTTGCCGGCGCTGGATCCGCGTGCGCCGGCGCTTGATCTGCTCCGTCGTGGCTCCGGCGACCTTACCCTGTGGCTCCGGGACAGGAAGGCTACCCCGACGACATACAAGTCCGCCCCCTTCTCCTCTCCTCTTGGATTTCTTCTTCTTCCCTTCCCTGAGATGGTGTTCGTGCTTGGCTGCAGGAGACTTCAACACGCCAATGGATGCAGCCAGCCTCCAACTCACCACGCACCTGCACCAACTTGATGCAGGGAGAGGAGGAGTGAGGCTTCTCTCACGGGATGACGCCCAGCCATGGGGCAGCAGCAACCCAAGGTAAAGCCTCCCTCTACCTCTCTCTCGTTTTGATTTCATAGGTCTGGTTCCCTGATTTTTCTGCTGCTCTAGATTCACTTGCATGCTTGACTGAATCTAGTTGCTCTCAGGCCCTAGTGTTCAATGAGATAGGCATTGCACTGTTTACCAATTTAATTTGCTTGCCTACAGCCACATGGTCTAGAGATAGAATTGAGATATTCAGACTAAGTTTAATGATTTGCTGGTCATAATTACTGAATTTCGCTTGGTGCTATCACTGTCGGCCTCTAGTGCTGAATCAGTTGGTCACTGTACTGTTTACCAATTTAATTTGCTTGCTTGCCGCCACATGGTCCAGAGATAGAAATTCAGATATTGAGACTAAAGTTTAATTCAGATATAGAAGGTATACCAGTCTCTTTGCAGTTTGCTCTTAATACACTCTTCCCTTGGCCATGATGAGATGTTTAAGTCTTTCCACTTATCAGTTTTTAGTTCCACTTGAAGCGATGCATATTCGAATACATTTTCTAGTCCTTTGAGCTGTTGCATGAATAAATGACAAAGTATTAGCATCACAACCGAACAATAACAGAAATCGTCTTATCAAAAGATGGTGCAGTGGGACTAATGACTAACCATAGCGGTGAGGTCTTTGCGGCTCATTCTTGGGCCTAGCGAGTCGAGCACCTGGATGCATCGCTGCCCGGCATTTATAACTGCTAGGTACCAATGGAAGTGTTCAATGTTAACTGGAATGAATATCTGAAAATAGGGTTTTTGTTAGTTTAGGTCCCATCTATACAAACATTTATATGGAACTAAGACTCACCATATCATGTTCCAAATAAGTTGTAGCTCTGTTTAATACCCATCTTGGTGCGTCATCCCGTATAGAGCTAAATTCCTTTATCATCTTAGAGATGCATGCACTCTCTAAGAACACACTTCCACCTGACCTCATCTGTAGATGCTCTTTAGCACTTATGCAATGTATGTATGCGTCTATGATCTGCAATATGAAGTGCACACCTTAGTCAGAGGAGTGAATAGAAACTCATGTTAAAACAGCAGTCTTGTCTGAAAGACACATATACTTACTTCGTCGCCAAGGAATTCTTCGGGGAGTAATAGACGTTCTAACTGTTTTCTTTGGAGATGTGAGTCGTCGATGCTCACTAAATTTCTTTTATCGTTTGGTTCAGACATGATATTTTCAATCACAAACCAATCATCGCCAGTGCAGGCGTAATCTATCATGATGTAAGTAACAACATTTATTAATGACAAAGAAAATAAATGTAGCAAAAGCAGGGCATAGAAGGATTTGTCCGTGCCTTCTGGAGCCACCACGTAGTCTTGTGCCTTCTTAGGTTTGTTATGCAGTCGGATAGGCTTCCCTGTATGTGCCCCTTCCATGCGAGACGTTAGTTCTAATTCTCTGTCCTCAGTTGCATCCATTTGTTCACTTGTTTCATTGAAGGTTAATTCCTGGAGGCAACATTGCAAAGAATAATGGGTATGCAGGATATAATATACTTACAATTAGACCTATTTGGAAAATAGTTGGAAAAGAAAAGATACCTCTGTCACTTCAGAGTCTTCGGAATCACTGGACTGCGTGCTCTGCTTTTTCTCCACTTCTTTGTCGGCTGTTCCATTTGATTCTCTCATTGTGTCCCCTATAGTGTCTGCCCCTTCGGTGCCAAATGTTTGTGCTAATTCCTCATCCCGAGCTGACTGCATTTGTTCACTTGTTTCGTTCAAGGTTAATTCCTGAGAGCAAGATTACAAAGAACAATCAGTATGCAGGGTTTAATATAATTAGAATTAGAACTATTTGGGACATATACTTGGAAAAGAAAATATGCCTCTGTCACCTCGGAATCTATGGACCGCGTGCTCTTCTTTTTCTCCACTTCATCTTTGTTGGCTATTCCATTTAATTCTGCAAGTTTGTCCCCTACAGTTTCTGCCCCTTCGGTGTCGAATGTTTGTGCTAATTCATTGTCTTGAGCTGGCTGCATTTCTTCACTTGTTTCCTTGACGGTTAATCCCTGAGAGCAACATTACAAAGAATAATCCCTATGTAGTATTATAATATAATGAGAATTAGAATTATTTGGGATAGTTGAAACGGAAGCATGCCTTTGCCACTTCGCAATCTGTGGCCTGTGTGCTTTTTTTCTGTACTTCATCGTCGTCTATTCCATTTGTTTCTTCCTTGCTTCGTACCTGAAACACACATAATATAATATTACCCGGTACTTACTGGTTCTTCATCGCTTAGTAACTGAAACACATAATAATATAATATTCTTCAGTACGTATAGAAGAGCAAATATTATGAAGATGAATAAAGAATCGTAGGTATGATATTATGATACTATAGATTACATATTGTTTTGTCCCCCCTGAATAAGAAGAATAATAATGGCATGTGAAATTAAAAACCGCCTTTGTCGGCTTGGGTTTTGTATGCTTGTGTTAGGATATCACCTCATCAATCTGCATATTTTCTGTATCTTCCATGATGCCTTGTTCTTCTATTGCATTTGTTGAGTCGGTGTTCATATCTTCATCTTTGGTTATCATGCATTCAATCTGCATATTTTGTGTATGCTCGTCCTTCTCTCCTTTGTTGATGTTTTCCTGAAAATCAAAGCATATATTATTATCACGTCATACACATTCAGCCCCTATGTTTTGTTAGCTTGAAAATCGATCTTATATGTTGGGTCGTAGGGAGTACATCAAAACTGTATGCACATATCTGCTCATGTTTACTTAACATAGTGGTATCAGGACATCCTTTCCAACTAAATTTCAGTATCTATTTCTTTTTTTAATTGTTCAGTAAACTTTTCGAGACTAACTTGCGTGACTATTCTCTCTAGTAATCAGGTGGATCTTGCCCAAAGAATTTCCTAAGTCACATAATGAAATCTCTGTAACTTTGCGGGATAACACAAGGCATGTTGATTCACTTCGTTGGATCACCTCTAGCGACTATGTTGCCTTGTAGATGTGAAATCGTGAATAGGATGTAATTATCGAGAGATATCATTATTACCACGATGATATCAGATTGATCCGTAGAGGCCACCGAGGATTGTGACGCAGACATGGGGGGGACGATGGTAGTTCACCACGGACACATGTGTACGGCAAGCTGGACAGACTTGCGGTGGAGGAGGCCGGCGCGGCGGAGGGGTGTGAGGCTGCGGCAATCCTTCGCGAGAGAGGATGAAGGAAACCCTACGGTGCAAAACCCGTTGCTTCTGTGGGCTCCTGATTGAAAGATCGTTCGCTGTAGGCAATATGTAAGGCGGAAATCAGGGGAAGGACTTTCATAGCATGAGGAGGCAAGGGAATCGTGATTGTTATCTCAAGCCCCACGCTTTCCTTTGATCTATCTTTTTTTTGGCAACTCCTTTGATTTATCTCAGGACGCATGTTTTTTTTTTTGCTTTTTTTATACCCTACGCACATAGAATTAATTGAGTTATTTTCGTAATACATGTTTATGCAGAAATATTGCTCGGCTCATCAGAACGTTTATCTATTTTTTGTGTGCTTTCTCTTATACCTTTTTATTATGTACAGAAAGTTCATCATTCTCTACAGAAATATAATTCTTGTATCCTTTGTCTTGGCAGTTAGTTAATTATGTGCCCTCAATGGCCGTGTTTGACAGGAGGGGCCAAGGAAGTGCTTTCGATTGTTTCAAGACTGAGCTTGCTAAAACGGCATAATCCACTATTCCTGAGATCAAACCATGCAACCTTGCAAATATTGTACTACAGCCCAAAGCTATTGGGACTGGTGACATCATAGGTTTCCATGTTATGAAGAAACCATCAAGGTGAGTTCCGTACTTATGTTTTATTATTATTGCTGCTCACGTGTGTTCAGAAAAATTGATTGCTTTCTTGGCCCTTTATCTCTTTTTGTTCATTGTTGCTTATGCTGTCTTCAGTGTTGTGTTTACACATTATTATCGACGGTTGTTAGTGTTAGGGACTGAGAATACTTAGTACTCCATGATGACCACGTCCAGTCAAGACTGAAGTTGACACTTCTTTCTTCCATTTATATGTTAGATGGATCGTTTCAATTTAGTTAGTTCACGTGCGCTTGGCAATTCAACCAGTTATATTTGAGACTGAGGTCGAACAATCACATATGCACTTCAGAGAAAAACAGCCATCATAAGATTGCAATATTTCATTATTTCTGTCAATGATCCCAACAGCTTACATTTTGCTGGTATAGCAATCTTATGTTCTGGAATTTACAGAATAAATTGAAATTTCTACGTTCCCAAATGAATGCTGTAAGTAATCAGAACATAAACGGAATAACAAGTGTGACACATTTAAAGTCTGTACTTTTTCATTTCGGGACAGTTAATATGTCAACGATTTTTACAAATAAATCACACTAATAAACGACTCTGACATAAAGAGTCGGAGGTCACATCGACATCATTTGTGTTTCATGCCTATTATGTAGTGCGCTGTTATGAAACCTGCAAATAAAACAAGAGAAAAGTGTTATATTCAGAGTTAGTTATATAGGTACAAAATCGAAGGTGCAAAGAAAACACGAACTATTGCACGTACCTCACCCCTCTAAAACATCTCTGTAGACAATGTTTTTGGTGCTTCTCCCAGATTTATCAACCTCCTTGTTAGGCTTGGCTAAAATCCGTGTCGTCTTTCTTGAGACACCCCTTGACAATGCAACATATAGTTGGCCATGTGAGAAAACAGGTTCTGGAAGGTAAATACCGACATTTGGGATGGTTTGACCCTGTGCCTTGTTAATGGTCATCGCAAAACTCAGGCGGATGGGGAACTGTTTTCTCTTAAGCTTGAAGGGAAGTGAGGTGTCCTCCGAGGGCGACATAGGGATCCTAGGTATGAACACCCTCTTTCCAGCATGCTGGCCACCAACAATCTCTGCATCGATTGCATTATCCTGGAAGGCCCTGATCATAAGCCGTGTTCCATTACATAGCCCATTATGAGGGTCGAGGTTCCGTAGCAAAATGACCGGGCAGTTGATTTTTACTCTCAAGACATGCGGGGGCAACCCATTTGGTGTGATCGAGTTCAGGAAGTCAATTGTGTAATTATTCTGGAAGTCATCCTCGATATAGTCAAAGCTATGGTACACCTTTTCTTCGCCCGGAAACCTGGAGATCATCTTGTCATTCAGGTCATCTACATGCTCATTTTTGGTCGAGAGAATTGCACGTGTGCTCATGTACTCTCTCGACCTAGCATTGGTGTGCAGGGATGGGAAGACATCTTCGATAAGCTTGTTAATAGGTTCATCATCGTCGGTATAAGCAATCACAATGTCTTCAGGGAGATGCACATAGTCGTCGCCAATTGTTTCTTCCGTCCCATTGCCGATCCGTAGGAGGTATTCCGAGAACCAAGGGTCTGTCTGTGCCCGCATATTGCGTGTGAGGCGTATCTTGCGGATCTTCTGCCACAGATAGGATCTCAACAGTGTAGCATCAGTGATCTGTGCTCTTGTCCCTCGGGTCACAACGGGGAGGACCTGCCTGAAATCGCCATCAAAGACGACAACCTTTCCACCAAATGGTAAAGAACATTCCATTATATCCTGCAGCGATCTATCAAGTGTCTCAACTGCTTGACGCTTTGTCATAGCAACTTCATCCCAAATTATCAAGGACGCCTGTTTAAGCAACTCTGTCGTACCACTTTGCTTTGTGAAGCTACACATGCTGTTGTCAGTGAGCTTGATTGGAATTTTGAACCTGGAGTGTGCAGTCCGGCCTCCAGGCATTATCGACGCTGCGATACCTGATGTAGCAGTTGCGATCGCTATTAGACCCATCGAACGGACCTTTGCAAGCAACGCCTTGTACAGGTACGTCTTCCCAGTGCCTCCTGGACCGTCAACAAAGAATATCTGGCTTTTTTGGTTTGTCACATGATCCATTATGTCATTGAAACCAGCTAGTTGCTCATTGTTCAAACAGCTGAATAGATCTAGATGTTCTTGGTCCACTTTGACCTGTCTCTCCTCTGTTACCTCTGTATTGTCAAAGTTAGAAGAACCATCTGCGTCAACCAGATCCGGAAGTCCATAGAGTTTAATATCCTTTCCCATGGATTGCAGCAGATCCCTGATATCCCTAAGGACCATTTGCTCAAGTGCTGCCTCATTCGATTGAGTACGGCGATAATCTTCAGACATGGATGCTAGATGTTTGTCCCATAATTGACGGATTTGTGTTGCCTCACAGAATACCAATATAGTCGCAAACAACCGTCTAAGAGCAGTAGGCATTTGAAATGTCCCAGCCTCCGTCATGCAATCATCAAGTGTCCTGTCGTGCTCAATGAGGCCTAATTGCTCACACGCCTCTCTGAAGGACCCGCATGCCTTGCCATTTACTGTTTTTAAATCATCAAATGAAGTGGCACCTCGGACATGGTTTAGGAGCACCCGCAAGTAGTACCTCTCTCCTTCAGCAGGGTGTGCATGCACCAATCTTCCAATCTGTGATCTCTTATTTTTTCTCGGTTGCCACTTCTTATTACCGGCTATCCACCTATAATGTTCTGGGAACTCTCTGTACAACAATTTTCGTGCCTCTGGATACTTTTGGTTCATCCCAAAGTACTCGGTAAGCATGGATTTGGAAGAAGATGGTCGAGCAACAACATCTTCCAGATTTTCATAAGCCTGAAATGCGACTGTATGCATGTTTGGCAAATGAAGCTGGAGCTGCAACACAGCTGGGCTGACACCAAACATTTTAAAGCCGAAAATCCTGTAGATAGCTTCGGGAGGAGATATATAGCGTGCATCCCTATATTGTCGAATTTCATCAATGATTCCCCCGTCATTGATAATATCCTGCTCGAACGCAAATGATGCCTTATCATGCCCTTTGTAGATGTATTTGAATAAGTACTTCACTGCCTTGATGCTCGAGCATGCTTCGACATTAATGTGACAGTTGTATGTCATCAGCAGAAATGGGTTGTAAGGGACCACCCATCTATTGTCCAAATCTGCTCCTCTGATCCTAACTCTCACCCCATCATCCCTCCTTCTATAGATGGGATATGAGTCTTTCCCTTGTAATGTAGCATCACAGAAATCTCGCGGGTAATGAAACCGACATTGTCCATCTATCATGCAAGGGCAACTTTTCTTGAGCGCGCCACATGGACCATGCAACATGTGTTTGACCACCAGATCATGGAGAACAGGATATTTATTTTTGTCAGGTATTTCTGCCGATATCACCCGATCATAGTCATCCGGGGTCCTTAACTTACTTTTAGCTTTCATGATCAGAAGTATATGCTCATGAGGGAGGCCTCGTTTCTGAAACTCAGTGACATGTACATAAGCCGCAACTTCTCCAAAATGCTTACCCTTAATCAGTAAGTCCATCATGGATCGTTGTTTAGCTCTGTATACTCTTGCCACAAGGTCTGGACGGTCTTGTGGCAGCTGTCCAAGCAACAATTCAATAGTTATCTCCTCCCAGTAGGGATTGCATGTCATCGTGACAAAATAATCCGGTTTACCCCATCGTTGAACTATTGCCATTGCATCCAGGAACCTGCGTTGCATGTCACGGTCACCACCAGGGAAGGTACGTGGAAGCACGATTCTCTTGCCAATACGATCACCGCGTGACTCGCCAGCGATGACGGTGTCAACAAGGCCCTATAATAAATCAATATTTGACGCCAATTAGTATACCATGTTGAAGCAAAGAGTGGCATCTGTAATACAATTTAATAGTATAAACACAAGCACGTTACCTGGTAGAGGTCAGCGCGTATGACCTTTTGATTTGCTGGCTTTGAGTACCAGTCAAGCCTCATTGTCTCAATCTTGATGTACATGCCAACCGCCCACTGTTGGAAAAGGCGCCCCCCAAACAAGATGATGTTAAAAAGCTTTTTCCGGACCTGCAGCTTGAAGGCATAGTACTCCCTCGCGCTAACATATTTCCTTGATTTTGTGGCATTCATCTCATTGTCACCAAAATCCTCATCCGGGTTATCCTCGTAGTCATCTAAAAATTGTTTAACAACATTAAAGTTGGTATAATAGAATCATAATAAGAATATAAAAACAGGAATCGTGTCCAATGCCTGCAGCTAAATCAGTGGCTTGGTCTTCATGCCCTGCGCCATGACCAAGTTCTTCTCTAATCATGTTATCGTCTGAAAGATGGATACCAAATAAGGTTAACTTTGACTGGCCTGGTCGTCATGTCGGCGGCCATGATCAATTTGGTCTATAATCATGTTATTGTCTGAAAGATGAAATACTAAATAAGGCTAACTTTGATTAATATGTATAAATCAACAATGAACATAAATCTGGTATAATAGAACCATAAGAATACAAAAACAGCAATCACGTCCAATACCTGCAGCTAAATCAGTGGCCTGGTCTTCATCTCTTGCGTCATGACCAAGTTGTTCACTAATCATGTTATCGTCTGCAAGATGGATTACTGAATAAGTTTAACTTTGATTAAAATTTATAGATCAATTATGAACATTATACCTGAAGGAAGAACATAGGCTGGGTACTGTTGTCGTGCAGTATCATCCACTAAATCTTGGTTTGTGTCATCGGCGGCCCCAATATATGGCATCAAACGATTCCAACCGATCTCCCCACGTGGGAAGAATAGTGGATATGACAAAGGGTAGTAGCACCCATAGTATGCTCTAATATACAGGGGACGCTCTCCTTTCCCGTACACGATAACACTTCTATCAAAGGTTTTTTGTGGGTCGCTCCCTTCAACCCATATTGCTGCTACCTGAGAAGTTGTTGGCGCATTGTACCTTCGTTGATCAAGCTTGATATCGGTATTTAATGAGATCCTGTATTCATCTAGATTTGGAACAACACCAAGGCTTTTAAATACTTGAGCATAAGGGTTATGCTCTAGTATTGCCAGAATCTTCCGTATGAGATCTAACCTAAGATTTGGAGACCTCTTAACCCTGTGAAACAAGTTTTCATCTGTATCATAAATATATAGCTGCAAATGTCGAGGGCCATTATCACCAGACTCGAGATCATCAAGAGCGTGGTACAACCCTCCACACGCACGAAATGTATATACGCCGGTTCCTGCTGCGGTGCTGACTCGGCGATCAAGGGTGACTCCCAGACTTGTGAATGAGAAGTGGGAGTTGAAATACCGTATATTTTCTCTGAAATATCTAGCATCCCCATCATCTTGACTTGTAAACAACCGTTTCAACTCCTCACAAACATCTGGAGTAAATACATCCACTTTTCCCTTTCTGCAGCAGAATGCAGGCCCCTCGTATTGAAAGCGCAAAGCTCCACAATGGTGGCAATCAGTAACTTTTCTAAGCACATGATGCTTTTTGGGCAGGTTCATGTAAACTCGGTTGTGAGCATCATTATTGGGAGCTCCATCAACATACTTTTGCTCCACTCGGTAGGATTGAAAATAAACATCTGGAGCAGAATGCATTAATTAAAGTTCACCCAGAAACCATATTACTAATACTATATTGTACTGGCAACTCATGTCAACAACAATAAACCTGGTTGGGCGAAGATCCTAGCTTCTTCATCATGGTCCATGTCTCCAGTTTTTTCTCCTAGGTTCCCGTCTCCCAAGCATTCTATTTGTGAGTATTGAATAGTAGTGCGTTAGGAGTAGTAAATGATGCTCATTTGATGTTATGCATACTGGGGAGATGAAACTAAAAATGACATTATGCAGACCATCAATGTTTATGGTGTGGACATCGGGCTCCAGTAGTCCGTAAGCATCTTCGGCATGGTCGTTGGCTGAAAACATTTATTTGGCACAAAAGAGTAAGCAAAAGAGATGGACCCTTTTTATGCACAGGATGGTACCACAAGACCGTACCAATTTGATTATGAGGGGTTTGACCTGCATCTGGGGACGGTTCCATCCCTGGAGTAATATCATTACGTTGGATCGGTAGAGGTTTCTTGCCATAAGAAGGATCTGTACCTGAAACAAAAATAGAATGGCAAATTAGAGAAGAAATAAACACCGGATAATTTAGCACCATTAATAAATCAGACAACTAACCCTTTTTTTTAGAAGACTTTTCTGGCATATGTAGGTTGTCGATTGTACTGAGTTGGGGGTTCTCATCTAGTGACATAAGTGTGGGTATCAGTCGTCTTGAATTCCGTTGCATCTGGTACGCATCATTTCTGTGCAACCAATCAGACTCATCGTCCACATTGTCTTCTCTGGTCAAATGAACGGAATTTGGTACCGCACCCCCTGCACTTGTTATGTTCTGCAGTTGTGTGACTGCAGATTGTCCGGTAGCCGGCACTTGCGTTACAATGTTACTGCCATCAAGGACGGCAGCAATATGCTTATTTTGCTCGCGGGTTTGTCGCTGTCGCTTTAATATTTCCTCTCTATTTCGTGCATACCGCTCCCTTTTCATACGATTCTTAATCTCATTACTGCCTGTGTAGATGAAGAATAGATCATTATATATAGCAATATATATAATGGAGAATGAATTTCATCTTTGTTAATCTCATTACTACCTGAGTAGATGAAGAATAGATCATTATATATAGCAATATATATAATGAAGAATGAAGTTCATCTTTATTACCTTGTGATACACCCAGCTGTGTTTGTGCCCCACTGATCTCAGCAGACGCAATTTTCTTCTGTTTGTAGGCCTCACGTCGTCTCTTATTAATCTCATCCTTATTTTGTGCATACCGCTCTCTATCCCTCTGCCTTTTTACTTCTTTAGGGTCTGCAATCAATGTCACAATTCAGCAGTTGGGGTACAAAAACTGAAATTGGGTGGTTGTGTAATGCTCATCACCCAAGGATTGGTTGTTGCTTATATCCTGGAACGGGGTGCGCGCCCTGTTGGGACTGGTTGGGGCCATACGAAGTCCTTCAACCCTGTGAATGTCAAGAATGGTATCACACAATTGTAACTGAAGGAATACTATTACCACAACTCAGACAGAGTAGTGTTTTATGTTCAACTCCATCCTACTGTATAACATGAAAGCTTTGTTAATACTCAGTCGCCAATTGAATTCCTTTTGCATTAATATATATACCTGCAACAATGATTCAGGATGTAGTAGTTTGTAATGCTATTCATGTAGGTGTATCTCAGAGTGACTTTATGTGTGTTCATATTTGGAACTGAGAATTGAACCTGTTCATATGCAGCTTGATGAGGCATTTTCATGCCATAATTCAGCAGTTCATACACTTTCGTTGTTTTTCATAATTTCATTCAATCAAAACAATTGATGGATCACATGAACAGGTTGACAAAGGAGCAGGGCGGAGGCGTCTTCTAGCCTAACGAAGCCTTGGCGGCAGCGGCATGTAAAAGCCTTTCGAACTTCAGGTCAGAGAAGAGCATGCACCTATGTCGGCGAGGAGCTCCTCGTCGCGGCCGTGGCAGGGCGTCTGTGCGGCTGCACCTGTGTTGGGGAACAACACGTCGTCGTGGCCGTCGTCGAGTGACTCGGCGACCTCGTCGTCGGGTGCCTCGGCGGCTGCGCAGGGCAGCGACGTCGCGGCCGTCGTCGGGTGCCTCAGCGGCTGCGCAGGGCAGCGACGGGGCATGTAATCTGGACGTCGAGCCTGGATTGATTCCCGCTAATTTAGCTCAGTTGTTTCCGTGTATGACTCTCCGTGTATTTGGACGTGGGTTGTTACTTTTTCTTTCTTGAGAAAAGGACGTGGGTTTACCTGTAGATGTAGACTCGTGCGGGCGTGGGTTGTTTGTACGGGCAGAGTTTTCGTCCGCCGTCGTCAAGTTCTCTCGTTTAATAGTAGTGTAGAAAACTTCTTGTGTGAGGCTGTCCCGAACGTTTATTTGAGAAGAAGCTGGATTTGAGAAGCTCAGCCCCGCTCATGTGTAAAATCATGAAGCCCGGAAAGCCCAGCTCCAGAAAAACAAGAAACTGGAGTTGCCCATATTTACAACGAGACTGCCACCGCTAAAGAAAACGCTTCGGAGAGCCAGCTTCCCAAGTCGACAGGCCACGCTCGCGTTTGAATCGTTGCGCTCGTCTCCCTCCCTCGACCTAACCTTCCACCGCCGCCACCCCCGCCGCCACAGCCGGATCCACCCCTTAGTCGGCCGGCGCTCCGCTCCACTGCCGGATCCGGCATATACAGGGCCATCCCGGCCGGTTCCCATCCAGAAGACCACCCCGAGCTCCCTTTCTTCTTCCCAAGGTCCACCCATGGCAGCTGCTCCCGATCTAGGCTGTTTTCAGCGGGCCTATACCAGCGTCAAACAAGGTCCTCCATTGGGCTGCTCCCGAGCTGGGCTGTTTCCAGCGGGCCTATACCAGCGCGGAACAGGCCTACAACCTCCCCAACTGGGCCAAATCTCTGGAAGAAGCTACGAGCGTGATGAACGGTTTGCTAATCGCCAGGTGGAGTTTGAAGCTAGCTCCAGAAGCTGATTTTGGTGGAGTTTGGGAAGCTCGGAGAGGTTCAGAACAGGCCCGTAGTGGGGTACCGTACCGGGTCGTGGTTAGCGAGGGGTTTCGTTAACGATAGTGATTGATAATTAATTAAGTAATGGCATGGTGGGTAATTAAAGCGTAAAACGCGTTTTGTCTGCTGAAGGGATGTAGACCATCAGATTGCAGGTTTCAATGATAGGATGATCTGGTTCTTCGCCCTCTCTTCCTTTTATATACTGGTAGTAGATGCAACTACTATTCACTGCGCCAACCAAACACGCCCATAGGGTCGCCTGCCGCCGCCAAATCCGTGAGGACCTGAGGCGGCGGAGATGCAAAGCGTCTCACGATCGATTATTGGTCTCTGCGCCGGCACAATTGGTTCCGCTCCACCTCGATCATGGCCTCCAGCGCTTGGGCGCTGGCGCTCTTGCGTCGGCAGAGTGGTCTCCGCTCCGCCTCGCTGGTGGCCAATAGCGCGTGAGGGACGAGATGCTTCACTCCTTCTGTCATCATCAGCCCATTCGAATCGGCATCTGGATCTTCTTTCCAGGTCTGTTATGGCCTCCTTTCATCTCTTACTTCAGAACATGTACCGTGATAATCCTGTGCCTTGTAATGAACTTTTGGATCTGGATTCTGACCAAATTAAATTAAAGAAATTGGTATTTGTTGGATTAAAATTGCTATTACGTCGAATCAGAATTGGAAATATAGAGTTTGATTATTTCACTAATTAGGGTTCCTGGCGGTTCTGTGATAGTATGCATTTTTTTCTAGATAAAAGTGCGATAGTATACATCTTATTTGAGCCGGATGTTAAGATTTGCTTTTATGTTTGCACAACTAGCTGCAACAAGGAGAAGCAGAATAAGCCACACTCGTACAAACCCGAAGGTTGTGCCACTATCAAATGCTTAGACACTGCAAATACGAGGGAGAAAGTAACCAGTGTGAAGAAGTTAACCAATGAGGTCACAGATAGCAATCCCACGAAGGTTGCTGATATATTCATCCCGCGTATCTTCTCAAATAGCAGCCACCGTGATGGAGCCATATACAAGAACAAGCTTTTCACGGAAAACTGGTTTGATATCGACATTACTGACCACAACGAGAGTATGTATCCAGATTACTAAATCAGCTTCCCCATTTTATCCATATTCTCGAATGAGTATTTGCTGCACAAGTCCATATTGGTGAACATCTGAACGACTTTAGGGTGTAAACATGGAATTAATCTAGAGTTCTAGACAGCTCTAGTCTATTGGTTACTGTATTTCATGATTGGACTTACTTTGCCAAGTTAGATGGCCCAAAGTCAGCTCATGTTGGCGGCAAACTCCAACCTCAGGCTTGGGCCATCCAAATTAGATCAAGTTGAAGAATTTGTTTTGTGCATATGTTTCACAGCATGGGTTTGCACTCAATACTTTTACATTATTCCTAGGGCATTTGACAATTCATGTGATTAATTGATATATTTCCTGCTAGGGCTTTGCGGATATAATTGTGCCATCTTCTTTATTTATATAACACTATTCTGCCCGTCCACAAATGTAAGCATTTCTAGGATTTTAGGACAGATAAAGGAGTAAGGGAAAATACTATGATGCCCCTCACTGAAGTAGCCAGAGTAGCTCCTGAATGGCCAGCGTGAGAGAGGTTGGGAGATAATTTGATGAGGGTTGCTTTGATGGAGGTTGAAGACTCTTGGGATACTTTATGGACAAAACGTCAGGAATGCTTACACTTGTGGACGAAGGGAGTATTATACCTGGCCTAACCTTTTTTTGTCCAATTTTGCAAAAACTTGTCGGAAAGATAGGATTGCATCAGGGGTCAGCTTTGAGCCCTTATCTTTTTGCCTTGGTGATGGATGAGGTCACAAGGGATATACAGGGAGATATCCCATGGTGTATGCTCTTTGCGGATGATGTGGTGCTAGTTGATGATAGTCGGACGGGGGTAAATAGGAAGTTAGAGTTATGGAGACAAACCTTGGAATCGAAAGGGTTTAGGCTTAGTAGAACTAAAACCGAATACATGATGTGCGGTTTCAGTACTACTAGGTGTGAGGAGGAGGAGGTTAGCCTTGATGGGCAGGTGGTACCTCAGAAGGACACCTTTCGATATTTGGGGTGAATGCTGCAGGAGGATGGGGGTATTGATGAAGATGTGAACCATCGAATCAAAGCCGGATGGATGAAGTGGCGCCAAGCTTCTGGCATTCTCTCTGACAAGAGAGTGCCACAAAAGCTAGAAGGCAAGTTCTACAGGACGTCGGTTCGACCCACAATGTTGTATGGCGCTGAGTGTTGACCGACTAAAAGGCGACATGTTCAACAGTTAGGTGTGGCGGAGATGCGTATGTTGAGATGGATGTGTGGCCACATGAGGAAGGGTCGAGTCCGGAATGATGATATACGAGATAGAGTTGGGGTAGCATCAATTGAAGAGAAGCTTGTCCAACATCGTCTGAGATGGTTTGGGCATATTCAGCGCAGGCCTCCAGAAGCTCCAGTGCATAGCGGACGGCTAAAGCGTGCGGAGAATGTCAAGAGAGGCCGGGGTAGACCGAATTTGATATGGGAAGAGTCCGTTAAGAGAGACCTGAAGGATTGGAGTATCACCAAAGAACTAGCTATGGACAGGGGTGCATGGAAGCTTGCTATCCAGGTGCCAGAGCCATGAGTTGGCCGCGAGATCTTATGGGTTTCACCTCTAGCCTGCCCCAACTTGTTTGGGACTAAAGGCTTTGTTGTTGTTGTTGGAAAACTCTTGGATCATAAACTTGCTTAGATGAGTCTTTTGAAGCACATTGGTAATTTTTGTCACTCGTACATTGAGCTAACCAACAATGTTCTTATATTCTTTAGGCAGCCGTTCTCTGCAACTTAGCACAATACTTGGGGCAACTAATTGTGTACTCTTTTTGTATGTAATTTCTCTAGTCTATGAACTAATAATTGTTATATGTTGTGTAATCTTTGGTGACGCTCGGTTGGAGCCGATGATTTTCTCGAAGGCAATCAAAAAACTTTATTTTCCATGCAACATGTTGCAATTTTTCTCAGTGACGTTGGCCGAGTGTTCCATCAACCATGACCCCATAGAATTGTATGGGTATATAGCTGTGCGGGATGATAGGGATGGCATGCGTAACTATGTTCTTAATTATAGCAGGGATGATCCCATCATCACACAAAAGGTACAATTCTAAACTTATCTTTAATCATTGATAATTGTTATTTTATATTATAAGCTTAATCCTATTACATGCATAGAAGAAATGAGGTTCAACCTACATACAACTCTTGATGCTTGTTACAAATATATATATTTGAAATCGTAAAAGCTTGGGATAGAGGATTTAGTATGCAAGATAGAGAATGGAAATGTTGTATTAATTGTCGCCTTAGTTTTTCTAATAGAATTATTATTTGCCCCATGTGATCCCAAATTATGATGAATTTACGGTTCGACGCAGTAATTATGACCATACTTAAATAACCATAATGTACCATAATGATATGGCTCGTTTGGTCAATGGAAGTGGCAAGGGGTGATAGCCTGTTTACTTACTAGGGAGACTAAACAACTGATAGGTCGGTTTAATTCCTACTTGCTTCCCAAAATGTTCTGTTGTTATCATCTTACTAGCTAAATATATCTTGAGACATCAATCTAGAGGCATTTTTTATGAGCTTAAGTGAGCTAATTTATTTACTACCTCATGACAAGAGTCAACGTCCTCGTCTCTATCTACCATCGTGCACCTCTTTGGTTCATTTCCTTCGGTTTGCATCTCTTCTTTCCTACCCATATGGCCATATCGTGAAAGATACTCTTTCGTGTAAATTGGTCCTTTCCGTTTTCCACTTGTCCAACCAGTATTGTGTGGTCATGTCCTTTCATTCTGCATACTACTATTTAATGAGTGTTGCAACGTTCGTCCACTCGTCATCACTCTAGCGTTCCTACCAGCTAGAGCATCGACCCATAGTGTTACTTCCATATTTTTTCTTCTCCTCCTTCCCTCGTGAAACAACTTGAGTTTGCATTCCCCTCAATATCGCTACTTATTGTCGCTACTTGTTAGTTTACTTCATCACCACAAAATTTCCTTGTCAAGACTTATGAGGAAGAGTGTGGTACAACCCGAGGGCGTGTTTGCTTGTTACTCTGACCCGAGGTCTCATTCCTTGCTGCAACTTATGAGAAAGAGTGTGGTACAACCCCATACTGATTTCCTTGAGGGGAAGGTACAATCGCCGTTGAGTCGGAGGATGATGACAAATGGGTAGCCGTACTGTCGTATGCACGCGTCATGTGGAAGTATGGAGGCCCAAACGGAGCATCACCGGTCAAGGAGGTGTATGCTTTAGGTTTAGGATGGGGAAGCCTTTGCGGGTTACTTGGCAAAGGGGCTAGAAGTTCGCTCGTACTCGGTCTAGACTCCTACCCATATATGACGAGGACATCTACATGTAGGAGAAGCTCATCGCCATCTAACGACTATATTGTGTTGTCCAAGACCCCCCGCAAGAAGGACCAAGCAGATCTGGCACATCTCACCTAGATCGACGATCATAGCGCTGAGTTGCTTACGAACTCGTCGGATTCACTTCGTAACCATTTTTGTACTCTTCTCCACATATTAGTCAAGGCGGGAGTAGTGCTATTACTCCCGACTAGGGGGACGGAACCTGGCTAAATTGTGTCCTGGCACCCCTATTGACATGAGGTGATGTTCCAATGATTACATAAATCATGTACTACTACCTTACCATTATGAAGCGACCAAAATTACACTACAGTTGGCATCGACCGCGGGTGCATTGCATTGTCGGATCCAACTTATGCAGAAGTGAATCCCAAGGAAGCAACAAACTTGTGATAATTCATGCAAACTCCACGATAATTGTTCCCACGCAAGAGCTAACTATCAAGAGTTCTCGCGACTCATCGATATGGAGCTTGAAGAATTGAAAGACGAATCTCCCAGATCGCCAAATGTTAACCACTTGTGGGGTGGTTTGTCTGCCGCATGTTAACCACTTGTGGGGTGGTTTGTCCAGTTGAGAGTTGTGAGACAGGGAGGGATGCCAAGGGGTTGTTTGGTTAGAATGTAGAGAATCCAATTATAAAATGGAATGACGGTTTAACAAACTAAAATCACATTTGGCTACTCTAACCAATTCTTAGATATGCAAAACTGGATTATCTGAAACCCATAATTTCTAAGAACATGGTATATCTCTCTCGCCGATCCTGTTGGGCACATTCATCAGCCAAAGAATAGAATCTGCAGGTCCCGGTGACCGACAACAGTGGTGACGGGCCCACTGGTGTGCCGCACCTCGAGGCCGCCCTCCTCTAGTCGAAGTTTCCTCTGCACCGTATGTCCTAGTCGTTCCCACCGTCAAGGTTAGCTCCTTGAGCATTTGCGCACGTGCGTTCAACAGTCGGCAGATCAAATCGATCTAGTTGGTTGCCCTAGATAGCTAGCTTCTACATGTGCATGTATGCGACATTCTGTAGCTGACAGATTGAATTGATCCAACTGCTTGCCCTCGATAGCTAGGCTCTACATGTGCGTACATGTATGCGCCTGTCATTTTGTGCGTTTGGTAGATGGCGGATCGAATCAATCCAACAGCTTGCTCGACTATATGCGCGTGTATGTGACCGTCCGATGAGATCGATCAACCAACTATCTTGTACTTGTACCCCAACAAAATTTGACGGGAGAATGAGAAGATCACGGAAGAACAAGAATAGTCTGAATCATTATCTAAATGACAAACACACTTCCCAACCCAAATATAGCCTTCTATACATTGATTATTAACAGAAAAATTATTAAAATTGGTTTTGCTAAATATCAAGTAAAAACTCGTTTCTATAACCAAACGCATTTGCTATCCAAACAACCACTAAGGTCGTGACCAGGAACATCATGTTGCTCACCCGCAGTCCTTGACCCCTAGATCATATTGGTCGAAGCGCATATTCTGTTCGACGAGTTCAATTATTCTAATATCAAATCCTACCTGTGACGCTACCATTTGGTTGTATTGTCTATGATCAGCTTAGCATTCATCACGTCTTGATCGGTGGCGAGAGCTCCCTTAAGGCTAATATGATCAAAAAAGGACCTCAAGCAGATGATAGTCCGACGATCCGTGACAAACTGGCCTAGAATAGTTCCACAGACTTGTGTCAGGGGCGATTCACAAGCCACAGATGAGTGGTGCAGTTCTTTATGACGCTATAAGGTGACATGTGAAGGAATCCACTTAAAAGAGTTAATAGATACATAACCATTGCTTTATAAGCTTATATTTCAGATAGACCGGAACAGGGTCAATTATCATAGGGAGTAGTGCTCTCTTGAAGTTGTTGACTTTAAGATGCCTTACAATGCCCTCCTAGGCTGGCCACATCTCGCTTACGTTTTTGTCGTTCCAAGCTAGCGACCAAAAGGCGTCATCGTAGTCCATAGTTCCTTGTGCATGCGGTGGATTGTGATAGACAAAGCTTGAAGTTGGTTCCCCGGTCATCCAGCGGGACCATCGACTGTGCAAACCTGACGGTTCGGGCATATCGACAACCACACATGCCCAGTCGACGAGTTAGCCCCATCCCGCTACAAGCCTAAACTCTCGGTCCTCCCTCAAGACGAAGTCAAGGAGATACACTTGCGTTGACAACCCTGAGGAGGTTGCCACAATTGGATCCACCCCCCCCCCCCCTAAATGTGATTCGGCTCATCAGCTTCTGTCTGGACAACAACAAAGCATTTAGTCCCAAACAAGTTGGGGCAGGATAGAGTTGAAACCCATAAGATCTCGCAACCAATTCATGGTTCTATCACATGGATAGCTAGCTTCCACGCACCCTTGTCCATGACTAGTTCTTGGTGATATTCCAGTCCTTCACATCTCTCTTTATGGACTCCTCCCATGTCAAGTTCGGTCTACCCTGACCTCTCTTGACATTCTCAACATGCTTTAGCTGCCCACTGTGCATTGGAGCTTCTGGAGGCTTGCGTTGAATATGTCCAAACCATCTCATACGATGTTGGACAGGCTTCTCTTCAATCGGTGCTACCCCAACTCTATCCCGTATATCATCATTTCGGACCCGATCCTTCCTTGTGTGGCCACACATCCATCTAAACATGCAACCTCCACTACACCTAACCGTTGAACATGTCGCCTTTTAGTCGGCCAACACTAAACGCCGTACAACATCGTGGATTGAATTGCCATCCTATAGAACCTGCCTTTTAGCTTTTGTGGCACCCTTGTCACAGCGAACGCCAGAAGCTTGGCGCCACTTCATCCATCCGGCTTTGGCTCGATGGCTCACATCTTCATCGATATCACCATCCTTCTGCATCATTGACCCCAGTTATCAAAAGGTGTCCTTCTAAGGTGCCACTTGCCCATCAAGGCTAACCTCGTGCCTGGTAGTACTGAAACCGCACCTCATGTACTCAGTTTTAGTTCTACTTAGTCTAAAACCTTTCGATTCCAAGGTTTGTCTCCATAGCTAACTTCCTATTAATCTCCGCCTGACTATCATTGACTAGCACCACATCATTCGCAAAGAGCATACACCATGGGATATCTCCTTGTATATCCCTGGTACCTCATCCATCTCCAAAGCGAAAAGATAAGGGCTCAAAGCTTTTTCTGGACAATGCGAATATTTTCGCCTAGCAACCTGTTGATATGCCCGGAATTCTTGGGAAAGTGCCCGAATATGGGCTAGACCTTGACGAACCCATTAGGCCCGTCAAGCAGAAGTCGAGGCATTTTAACTCCAACAAAAGAAGGTGGTACATCGAGAAATTGAGAAGCCGAGGCAAACTTCGTCGAGCCTATCCTTCACCAAACTTCATTGAGCCTATCCTTCACCTAACCTCATTGAGCCTATCCTATACCCGCCTGGCTATCCAATTCGGTGTTAGTGCCGAAGGAGAGTGGCTTACTACATATGTGCTTGATTATACTAGCCTCACCAAACGACGCAATAAGGATTCCTTCTTAGCACCTGCATAGACCGGTTCGTTGGCTCTGCTGTAAGTACTTATGCCTCTTGGACGCTTACTCTGGATATCACTAGGTTCGTTTGAGAGGAAAGATGTACCCAACATTAGCATTATCACACTCTTTGGCACATTTTGTTACAAAACAAGGCCCTTCGGGTTGGAGAACATTGTTTGCTTGTATGAGTTCGCCGTGTAGGAAGCCTTACACACTCAGATCGAAGACAATACAAATGAAAAAAGAGCGAAGACCTAATTATAGACATCGTCCAAACTTTCGACACCTTACATAATTTAAAATTATGCTGAACCCCGACAAGTGCATCTTCAGTGTGGAGGCAAGTAAGATCTTTGGCTTCCTAGTCTCATAACAAGGGATCGACCCAACCCGAAGAACATCAAAGTGATCCTCAATATGACGTCTCACCTACAAACATCAAGGAGGTCCACAGGCTCGCGGGATCAATGGTTGTCCACAAGGCATCCTTTCCTCATATAACTCACAAGCAAAACTCACATAACTATCACAAGTAACCCACAAGGCATCTTTTCCCCTAAAAATAACTACTAGACATCCTTAGCACACCACCTTGCCACCTTGGTCGGTAATGATCCTTGTGGGCCTTCAAGGCCTGCGCATACCTAGTCGATACGGCTTATATTGTACACACGCCGCTAGGATACGCTAGTACGACTGCCCATTGATATGGTGGACGATGTCATCTAGGTTGAAATGCATCCAAAGAGAGGTAAAAATACCAAGGCCATTAGAGAAGCTTGACCAAATTAGAGACGGTTATCCCTTGTGATCATTGGTTGAAGCATTCATTGTTCCTGCTCTAGGTCCTTGAGTTCTTTGGAATACAGGTATTCCACATGGCGCCCAAGTTGATCCTTCGCCTCGCTATCTTCGCCCAGATGGCAATGGCTTCCTTGGGACGCTGCCGAGCACAACGCTCTGGCCATTATTTCAGCCCGACAAAGTTTAATAGGACAAGACCCCAAGTTTTGCACATCTCTAACTTGTTGCCCTGGATAGTTGGACCTAGGCGCCCAACTAGTTTCTAGAGATTCCAATCACGTTGTCATGGGGACTCCTTGTCGTGAGATGGGCGATTGTGTCCAAAGAGGTGGCTGACCCTAAGTTCCATAGGGTGTGTTTGGTCTGAGCCCCAACTAGCCAAACCAACATTTAGCATGACCAAATCAAGGGCATGGCCATTTTTTTTAGCCGGAACACCTTCCATTCTAATTATGAGGAACCGACCAAATTGGCGGCCATGGCACGGATTACATCAGGCGGAGATCTGAATAACAAACATGCTGGCTATCAGGATACCTCTGGCAATCATAGGCAGCCAAGGTGTACGTTGGGAGATTACAAGCCCTAGGACAGTATACAACTTTGTAGTCTATGAATCCGCTGCAACGAGAATTTGGCTTCAGAGAATAACAAGTGGGCCATGGTCAAAAGAGGTAGAAGTGATCGCTTGCTGTAGGACCAAATCAAGGGCATGCCCGTTATTTTGGTAAGGTGTTGTTGTTTGAATTATAGCCATGTACACATGCCAAGTTTTTGGCAAGACTTGTAGGTTTTTCAAGAGTTCAGGATTTATGCTATCATTTATCTGAGTTATTGGCTAACGTTCATTTGTAGAACTCATTTTTTTATGTGAGTTTATGATTTATGTGACCATCTATTTTAACGGTTGGTACTTGACTAATGTTCGTTTGTAGAACTCAAATTAGTTTGCTTTCTAGGAGTTTAGGATTCGTGCATTTATTGCAATTGTTCGTACATGGCTAGTAAGGATAGTTTCCAGTTTGGATATTTCTTAGTTTACTATGTACAGCTATAAATTAACAACAACAATAATTTTATAGGGTTCTTCCATTCAAATGACTGGACCTAAGAGAAACATCGAATTGGTTTCCCCTGTTTTAATAGAGTTTGATATGAGGATCAAGAATGGAGGGCAAGAGGAGGAGGATCTGCAGTTGATAGATGGAGCAATATCATGCCATGACCGCAGATCATGGAAACCAGTCAAACATCGCATTAAGGGCAATTGTGGTGCTGTTGACATGTCTTTCGCATGTGTTGATCAAGCAGTGGAAGCAACAATAGAAGTAGTCATATCAGAGGTGCATAGTAGTTTCAGTTTATCTCTGCGGTCCTTTGTTTATGTTTTGGAAGACTACGAAGAAATTCAGCTTTTCCATGGCTCTATTGATCAATCGTGTGGCTTGAGAAGGTTTGTGCTTGCTGTCTCGCACGGTGACATGATGATATTGAAGTTCAGGTTTGGTAACAGTAATGTTGAACGCCGACGTTCTTTTAAAGCTGAGCTCTACGGATGTTCTAGTCGACAGATAAAGCATGAGCTTGCTAACATCTCAGTCAAGGTGAATTGGTCCACAAATTCAGCTTTCTAGGCTCATGGCAATGTTGATTAGTCACGTTCCATGCGAAGATCTATGGTTGCTGTTAACGTGGGGAACTTTGATGCTATTGAAGTTCTTTCTTTTTTGTTGGTAGCTTGCCAAGCTGGCCGCTTGGTGCTGTTGAAGCGTTAACACCCCTTGCTAAAGCTATATGGTCGTGCTAGTCTGACAGACAACATGGAGCTAGCTTCTGTCATGGGGAAAGTGAAATGAAAAGAATCCAGGTAAACTACAGTCCGGAGCTTGCTTCTATCCCGGGGAAGATGACCAGTTGGCGACACTTATTTTGGAACGGAGGGAGTATATAGCACTGGACGGATGTGCCCTTTATTACATACTGATTTTGTGCTGGAATGAAGAGTATTGTTTACCTTAACCCCCATTCTATTTAGCTGTTGGAATGTCTGCATGTTCTTTAAGTTATTTTTATATGTGTTACTAGTGGTTGGGGCCACCAATGTGGGCCTCCTGCGTGTTCCTTTGTGTTGCCATGTTGGCTCTCTACATTAGGCTGGCTTGTGTTGGTGCTATGTTGGCTCTATACATTGAGATGGCTTATTTGTTACTCCCTCCGTAGATTGAAAAACTTTCCTATATTATGGGACGAAGAGGGCACTTGTTTTGAGTTGGCTGATAAATATGCAAAATGTGTTGACAAACTTATCAACAAGCAAATAGATGAACTCGACCATTTGAGGCATGTCTCCTAAGGCTGGACAGGGAGCATGGCCTCACCCCAAGCACACGAGACAAAATGAATTAAAGGTGGGCAGCACTAGGCATTAGAATGTTGATTGTTTGCATTCCATCAGACTAGTCGTGGGCTATTGGATTAGAAGCAAGATAAGCGTCCGATCTGCTAGCTAGACCCACGCATAGAGGAGCGTGTCTAGGTGGTTAGTTTGGATATGAATTAACTGCGATTTATTTTCATAATGCTTCCGTAAATCACATCTATCCTATATTCTTATTTTGATCGTACTCCCTCCGTCCGAAAATACTTGTCATCAAAATGGATAAAAGAAGATGTATCTAGACGTATTGTAGTTCTAGATACATCATTTTTTGTCCATTTTGATGACAAGTATTTCCGGACGGAGGGAGTACATGCATAGAATTAACCCTCAAATTAAGCCCATCGCACTTGGTCCATGCATACAGGGTTGCTTCTGAGGCAAATATTATTGGGTGCCACTAGGACACATCTGGATGTGACATAATTATGTCACATCTAAGATGATGTCATCCATGTTTGTTGCCCTTTCATTGACAACTTCCTCTAGCTGTTTCGTTGTTTCTTCTTTCATTTTTTTATTTGATTGTCCAGCTTGCCGCATACAGCGGAGGGCTTCGCCACTGAGCCGGCCCATTGTACGCACCCAAGAGCGTTGTGTTTGAGGATGCGAACCCTGCGTGCCACTTTCTTTTGTTAGCATCGAACACGACAAACTAAGAAACGTACGTGAGATGCCTGGGTTTAGAAACGAATGTAGTCAAGGTGAGAGTTTGTACTTTAGTCCAGTACGTGTAAAGCTCAAGAGATGATTAGCATTTGTGAACAATTTTTAAAAAGGGAACTTTCTTTAAAACATTTGAATTTTTTTTAAAACACGATCATTTTTTCTAAACTTGCGAGCATTTTTTGAAAGACGTGTACTTATTTTGATATTTTTGACCAAAATAGCTTTTGAAAAAACAAAAGAAATTTTCAAATTCCAAATACCTTTTGAAACAGAAAAAACGAATAAGAAAAAGAAAATTACAAATTTGTTTTCTAAATGAAAAAAGTAAAAAGGAAATGAAATCATGTGAAGAAAAAAGGGAAAAGGAATAAATCAGGAAAACCATGAAGAGAACAAACAAACAAACATACGCCCCTAGATGTGAATCGATGGTTAACATGCAACTAGGGCCACTACAAAAAGTACGATGCGTCCTAGTTGCGAGTCGATGGTTGACTTGCAACTGGGGGCCCTACAAACCTACACTCCCCTAGTTGCGAATTGATGGTTGACTTGCAACTGGGCCCCCTACAAACATACGCCCTCCATAGTTGCGAGTCGATGGTTGACATGCAACCGGGGACACTACAAAAAAGTATAATTCGTCCTAGTTGTGAATTGATGGTTGACTTGCAACTGGCCCCTACAAACATACGACCCCTAGTTGCGAGCCGATGATTGACTTGCAACTAGCCCCCCTACAAACATACGTCCCCCAAGTTGCGAGTTGATGGTTGACTTGCAACTCGGACCCCTACAAACATATTGCCCACTGGTTGCGAGTCAATGGTTGACTTGCAACTAGGGCCCAACAAACATACGCCCCCTAGTTGTGAGTCGATGGTTGACATGCAATTGGCCCCCATAAACATACACCCCCCTAGTTGCGAGTCGATGGTTGACATGCAACTGGGGCCACTACAAAAAAATACGACACGTCCTAGTTGAGAGTCAATGGTTGACTTGCAACTGCTCCCCTACAAACATACGCCCCCTAGTGCGAGTCGATGGTTGACTTGCAACTGGGCCCCTACAAACAAACGCCCCCCCCCAAGTTGCGATTAGATGGTTGGCTTGTGACTTGGCCCCCTACAAACATATTGTCCCCTAGTTGCATGCCAATGGTTGACTTGCAACTGGAGCCCTACAAACATACGCCCCGCCTAGTTGCGAGTCGATGGTTAACATGCAATTGCCCCTCTACAAACATACACCCCCTGATTGCGAGTTGATGGCTGACATGCAACTGGGGCCACTACAAAAAAGTACGACACGTCCTAGTTGAGAGTCGATGGTTGACTTGCAACTTGCCCCCAACAAACATACGCCCCCCTAGTTGCGAGTTGATGGTTGACTTGTACTGCCCCCCTATAAACATACACACACCCTAGTTGCGAGTCGTTGGTTTACTTGTAACTGGGCCCCTACAAACATAAGCCCCCTAGTTGCGAGTCAATGGTTGAGTTGCAACTGGGCCCCTAAAAACCCAAAAACATATGTCCCCCCTAGTTGCGATTCGATGTTGACATGCAAATGGGGCCACTACAAAAAAGTACGACATGTCCCAGTTGCCAGTCGATGGCTGACCTGCAACTGGGGCCGCTACAAACATACGCCTCCCTAGTTGTGAGTCGATGGTTGACTTGCAACTGGGGCAACTACAAAAAAGTACGGCTCGTCTCAGTTGCGAGTCGATGATTGACTTGCAATTGGGCCCCTACAAACATATACCCCCTTTAGTTGCGAATCGATGGTTGACTTTCAACTGGGTTCATACAAACATATGCCCCCCCAGTTGTGAGTCGATGGTTGACATGCAACTGGGGCCACTACAAAAAAGTACGACGCATCCTAGTTGAGAGTCGATGCTTGACTTGCAATTAGCCCCCTACAAACATACGGCCCTGGTTGCGAGTCAATGGTTGACTTGCAACTGCCCCTACAAACATATGCACCTCCTAATTGCGAGTCGACGATTGACTTGCAACTGACCCCTACAAACATACGCCCCCTAGTTGCGAGTCGATGGTTGACTTGCAATTGGGCCCCTACAAACATATGTCCCCCTAGTTGCAATTCGATGGTTGACATGCAACTGGGGCCACTACAAAAAAGTACAACGTGTCGAGTCGATGGCTTACCTGCAACTACGGGCTGCTACAAACATACGCCCCCTAGTTGCGAGTCGATGGTTGACTTGCAACTGGGACAACTACAAAAAATACGGCGCGTCCGAGTTGCGAGTCGATGGTTGACTTGCAGTTGGGCCCCTACAAATATACGCCCCCTTAGTTGCGAGTCGATGGTTGACTTGCAATTGGGCCCTTAGTTGCGAGTCGATGGTTGACTTGCAACTGAGCCCCTACAAACATATGCCCCCCTAGTTGTGAGTCGATGGTTGACTTACAATTGGCATAAAAAAGTCGAGCCAAACTAGAGATAAAAAAAGTCGAGCCAAACTGCAAGGTAATAGTGGACTTGCAACTGAGTCAAAAAATAGTTGGTCCTAGTTGCAACTTAAGAGTGAAGTTGCAACTAGGGAAAAAAAACATCGCACACAAAAAGGTGTCAGCTATAATAAAAGAAAAAGGAAAAATGAAGAGGATGAATGGGGAGAGGCAAAAATAACGGTGGAATGGAGGTGATCAAAGAAGCAACGAATAGAGCAGCATGTCTCTTCTGCTTCTACATACATGCCAATAACAAAAACAACAAAAATAGCCCATGAAAATTATAAAAAAAAGAGGCTAAGCAAAAGAAGTCCTAACGAAAACCGGCCAACAACTGGACATTGCGGCAATGCGGGATGCACACGGCAAATGAAACAAATTCAAGTTTGAGCTATGATTACAATAAAATATATCGGACAAACCACACCTTAGATAAGACATTGTTAAAATCTTCATGAGATTTAACAAGTCCTATTTGGAAAATATTCAAAAAATAAATAAATGTTCATGGATTTAAAAAAAAGTTACAATAAGTGTTCACAAAAATAAAACATCCGAATTTTAATAGTTTTGCATAGTTCAAAAAGTGTTTTCCGTACTAAAAATAAATCATGAACGGGAGAGAAAAACATAAACATAACCGATTAGTATCATACACATTATATGGGCCAAAAACAGATAGCCTCTTCTAATTCTTACAACACAGCGTAGAAAAGACAAAAAGAAAAAGACAGCCGGCCCATGCACGAGAGGCTGGACCAAGCAACTCCCGAGCGAGCGAAAGCGACGTGCACGATTAGCGCCGAGGGACACGCACAGTGCAAATTTAACTCTGCACAAGATTTACAGTGTAATAGATCCAATGGTTACAAACTTAGATGTGACATTCTTAAAAAAACATCTAAATGTTACTTGGCAATTCCGAATATTATTTCCATTATTATCCAAATTTGCCTCTTCTTTTCAATGTGTTATTTAAATATTTTGCTCCCAAAGTTAAAAATTGCTTCCATCGACTACTGAATTGGCTTCCATGGAGAATCAAACTTGTTGTGATTTGGTAAAAATTTATACTTGTGTGATGTTTTACTTCAGAAACATAAAAAAAATTACTTTTGTCTACCAGATAGTTGTTTCTGTACAATAAGACCTTTTGGTAGAGGAGAAACATTATCATGAGTATGTATGCTTTAAACATATCAGCGTTGTGTTTCCTGGGAACACAATTATACAAATGTGCTCAGTTTGCATAGATGGACAGAAAATTATGCTTCCATAGTTCCATGTGGACATACAATTTACATTGAATACATGCTCAAACAAACTGGTAATTGCTCCTACTTGTTGTACGGGATGTGACAACGCGGCCCTCAAGTCGCTGCATTTGGCATAGCTCCTCGAGGCACGGATTATTTTGGCGCACGAGCAACACATAGGCTTGAAGAAGTCACTCATCCATGCGGTGGTGCTTCAAACATAAGTAAATTTGGCTTCCAACGAGGTGGTGCTTCCAGCGCTGTCCAAATCACCCCTGAATTGCTTGAAGCAATTCATTGTTCAAACCGAAGCAATAGAAGGTTTGATTGGAAGCATGTAAGAGGTATGTTTGGCGAACTAGTGTGAAAGAACAACAATATTGCTGGAGCATATAATTTGGCATTTTGAAACAACAATAAAGTAGGATGGAATATACTACAATCAGGACATGACTATAATTATCTTCCGTGAGAAGAATAGAAGAAACCTACGAAGCATGAATGCTAAGCAGTGATCTTTACATGTGAATTGGAAGCATGGATGCACTGAAGCGAATCTTCGAATGAAAATGCTAATTACACAGCTGCATATATATGCATCACAAACTAGAAAGAAATAGCTTGAAGTATATGTACATATGAAGCTCCTAGGAAGCATGGCAAATAATTAGCATTCCATCCGTACATAGCGAAGCACCTACAACGAATTCAACTATGTAGTACTATGTGGGAGCATGAACTGTTTTGATGGTTATAACTAGGAGAAGCAAAAATAAAACAAGAAGTAAAAAGTAGCAAAAATCAAGGAAGCTTGGATCAGAAACCATGTATACACATGAAGTGTGATGTTGGAAGTTGAAGCAAACTAGTATTTTGGCCAACAGAGGGATGGATGTTTTGTGTCACCAAAATAAAAATTGATCGAATTTTTATAAACTATAGAAGCAAATTGTATAGAGGTCAGAAGCATCTATATTTCAATTTAGATGATATCTTACATTCTTAAGAAGTTGATCCCCACTACTATCAATTCTCTCAACATGCACACTATCCACTGTTGAAAATATTAGCACTTCTCCGATTGACTTATCCACGAGTAAACAGTAAGCATGGCATAAAAGGTATGCATCTCATAGCGATACCTAAGGATACTAGCACGTACAGAACATAGAATCGAACCTTCTATGAGCAGCACATATACGGCTAGCGTAAGTACGAGTAAACGAGGGATGAACAGATCATACCCTCCGGTTGGCCAGGCCAATGCGGCGGCGGCAGCAGCAGCCTCGGCGTCGTCCGTGGCCTTCTTCTTGGCGGTGGCGTCGTCGGCCATGGTGTCGATGAAGAGGAAGCATAGGCGAACGGAGTTGGGGACGGATCGGGAGCAGTCGCGTCGAGACGCTCCCCAAAAACCTTATTGCCGTTCTCCCGGGAAGGATCTCGAACGACAGGGTTCCGGAGGCACCTGCTCTCCCGACCAGCCGTGCACGCGGTCGTCGGGATGGGATCGCCGGAGGCAGCACAGAGTGAGGAACAGTAGATGACGGCTAGGTCACGCGAGAGGGAGTGAGTGAACCGAACTAGGTTACTTCACTGGCCAGAGCCTTCTTATATAGTCCGTAAGGGAGAAAGTCGTGGGCCTTGCCGAGGCCCACGACCGAGTCGACCCACTCCCGGCAAGGGAGTCGACGAATCCTGGCAACCCGGGTCCCGGCAAGGGTCGCACCCCCGGCAAGGGAGTCGACGAATCCCGACAACGCAAGTCAGCCCACAGTCCAACGTCTTGGACAGTGGCCCACCTGTTAGCGACTCGTTAATTAATCCCCGATTAATTAATTCATTCCTGAGCGGCAAAAATAAGCTTCGGCTCGGCTCATTCCCGCAACCCGCGGCGCGCGCGCGTCGTGACGAGGCGTGGCGAGGCGGGCGGCGGAGGAGGAGGAGCGCGCGTGTACCACTCCTCTTCCCAAGCCCCAATGGCAAGTGGTAGAGCAGCCCTTATAAAGGGGTCTCAACTCTCCTCAACTAGCAAGGTGGGACTAAACTTCCCACCACCTGCCATCTCATACATGGGCCTCAAGATTAACCAGGGATTAGTGTCTTATATGGGCCTAAGCCCATCCATAATCCAACAATCCCCCACCAGATCTCGAGGCACATAAGTTTGTCAACTGTTCCAAACAATGTTTGATATCTCAGAAATTTCAGTGGAGACTGTTAAGTTGAACTTCCACCTAGAGCAATAGGATTAGACTTCTTCACAACTGAACAATGGACTATGCCTTGAATTGTCAGTTTGGCGTGCAGAAGTTTCGCCTATTGTCAGCTGATACATGGCTGCCGAAGGCTAAACCCCACGGGTGGAGCTTATTAGTCATACTCCGTACCTTCTCATGAGCTTACTAGAGATTACCCAATCTCATAGACTGTGACCAGCAGTCGGGCTCACATAGGTGTGTTCCTCCAAAGAATGCTCTGTAGGTTAGCATCTTGCTTACACAAGCTTTGGAACACATTAAGACAAAAGTCAGCCTGCCTTACAGAATTGAGAGTATTGTGCATCTCCAACGGAGTGGGTTAATTAAGGATACTCTCCTCAGTTGACCGCTGGATTGTTTTCCCAGGTCCTAATTCACGGGATCTCCGATCACATAGGTTGGGTTACCCCCATGGCAACTTACGTGGGTCTCATACCCATCTCCCTCGATGCATTTTCTATCACAATCCGTGATAGCCCTTTCGTAAAAGGGTCTGCCAGATTCTTAGCCGTCTGGATATAATCCAACGCTATTACTCCGGAGTTTCTTGATTTTCTGACAGATTTCAATCTTCTTCTTATGTGCTTTGTGGATTTCATGTTGTCCTTTGAACTCTTAGCCTTGGCAATCACTGTTTGATTGTCACAGTTCATAAGGACAGCTGGCACTGGTTTATCAACCACCGGCAAATCCATCAAAAGCTCTCGAAGCCATTCTGCTTCGACGCATGATGTGTCTAATGCTGTGAGTTCTGCTTCCATAGTCGATCTGGTTAAGATCGTCTGCTTGCAAGACTTCCAGGAAACAGCACCACCACCAAGTGTGAAGACATGTCCACTTGTGGCTTTCATCTCATCAGCATCAGATATCCAATTCGAATCACTATACCCCTCAAGTACCGTCGGGTACCCAGAATAGTGAATTCCATAGTTCATAGTACCTTGCAAATAACGCATCACTCGCTCAACAGCATGCCAATGCACATCTCCCGGATTGGAAACAAACCGGCTCAGTTTGCACACAGCAAATGAGATGTCAGGACGAGTAGCACATGCTAGGTACATCAGTGAACCAACCACTTGAGAATATCTCAATTGATCTACAGCCGTGCCTTCGAACTTTCGAATCCGCACGCTAGGATCATATGGTGTTGCAGAAGGTTTGCAGTCCGAATATCCAAAACGGCTCAAAATCTTCTCAACATAGTGGGATTGCAAAAGTGTAATTCCACCCTCAGAATTTCTCAGTAGCTTGATGTTCAGGATAACATCAGCCACACCCAGGTCCTTCATCTCAAAGTTGTGAGATAGAAAAGACTTGACCTCCTCAATGACCTTGAGGTGGGTCCCAAATATCAGTATGTCATCGACATACAGACACAGTATAACTCCTTCGCCCCCACCATAGCGATAGTATACACATTTGTCAGCTTCGTTCACAACAAAGCCAGCAGATGTCAGAGTAGTGTTGAACTTCTCATGCCATTGCTTAGGCGCTTGTTTCAGGCCATACAAAGATTTCACTAGCTTACACACCTTTCTTTCCTGACCATTTACTACAAAGCCATCCGGCTGTTGCATGTAAATTTCCTCGTCTAGCTCTCCGTTAAGGAAAGCCGTCTTAACGTCCATCTGATGAACGAGAAGACCATGCGAGGCAGCCAAAGCGAGTAACACTCGAATGGTTGTCAGTCTAGCCACAGGTGAATAAGTGTCAAAGAAATCCTCTTCTTCTTTCTGGGTATAACCCTTGGCCACAAGCCTAGCCTTGTACTTCTCAACAGTACCATCGGGCCTAAGCTTCCTTTTGAACACCCACTTACATCCTAATGGTCGACAACCATAAGGACGATCAGTGATCTCCCATGTCCCGTTAGCCAAGATGGAATCCATCTCACTACGGACCGCATCCTTCCAGTAGTCAGCATCCGGAGATGCATAAGCTTCTGAAATGGAGCTGGGAGTATCATCATCCACGAGGTACACGAGGAAATCATCACCAAAGGACTTTGCAGTCCTCTGTCTCTTGCTCCTAACAGGAGCTTCCTCGTCATCCTCCGTGGAACTCTTATCACTTTTATGTTCATAATATTCCATCGGAATAGCAGGTTCAGGAGTCTCATCAGATTCCAGTCTAGAATTGCTTTGCATATCTCTCATGGGGAAAATATCCTCAAAGAATGTAGCATCCCTAGACTCTATAATTGTACCGACCTTCTGGTCAGGTACCTCAGATTTCACCACTAGAAATCTATAGCCAACGCTATGCTTGGCATAGCCAAGAAAAACACAGTCCACGGTCTTTGGTCCCAACTTGCGCTTTTTGATTATCGGCACGTTGACTTTCGCCAAACAGCCCCAAGTGCGCAAGTAAGAGAGTGTAGTTCTTTTCTTTTCCCATTGCTCATAGGGAGTAGTCTCATTATCCTTTGTGGGAACTTTATTCAGGACATGACAAGATGTCAATACAGCCTCCCCCCACCATGCCTTGGATAAACCCGATGTATCTAACATGGCGTTAACCAAATCAGTTAGAGTACGGTTTTTCCGTTCGGCAACCCCGTTTGACTGGGGTGAGTAGGGAGGCGTCCTCTCATGAATAATACCATGTTCCGCACAGAATAAATCAAACTCATTAGAAAAGTACTCTCCACCACGATCAGACCGGACTCGTTTTATTTTCTTCTCAAGTTGGTTCTCAACTTCAGCCTTATAGACTTTAAAGTAGTGTAGAGCCTCATCCTTAGTATTTAACAAATACACATAGCAGAATCTAGTGGAATCATCAATCAGAGTCATGAAGTATTTCTTTCCACCTTTAGTCAACACACCATTCATCTCACAGAGATCTGAATGTATGAGCTCTAGAGGTGCCAGGTGTCTCTCCTTCGCAGGCTTGTGAGGCTTACGAGGTTGCTTAGCTTGCACACACGCATGGCACTTAGAGCCTTTGGCTAAAGTGAAACTCGGGATTAAATCCATCTTAGCTAGCCGCGTCATACAACCGAAATTTATGTGACAAAGACGTGAATGCCAAACCTCAGATTCGTTCACATTAGAATGAATTTGGTTCACGACTTTATTACAGAAATCCTCCAGGGAAAGGCGGAACAAACCACCACAATCATATCCTTTTCCAACAAATAGTCCATACCGAGATACGACTACTTTGTTAGACTCAAATACTAACTTAAACCCTTCTTTACATAGAAGGGAGCCACTAACGAGATTCTTCTTTATGGCGGGGACATGCTGCACGTTCTTCAGTTGCACGATCTTTCCCGAAGTAAACTTCAGATCTACCGTGCCAACACCATGAACAGAAGCATGCGAGCCATTCCCCATCAGGACGGAACAATCTCGTGCGACCTGGTAGGAAGAAAACAAAGACACATCAGCACACACATGAATATTGGCCCCAGTGTCAACCCACCAATCGGTGGACTGACAAACTGAAAGTATGGTAAACAGATTACCATACCCAGATGCCGCATCATTGTTGCTCAGAGTGACATTCACAGACTTGGAGTCCTGTGCTGGCTTCTTGTACTTGTTTGGGCACTTGTTTGCCCAATGTTCATCTGAACCACAAGTAAAGCAGCCATCTCTCTTTTTGTCTTTCTTCTTACCCTTCTTCTTAAAGGTAGTATTCTGCTGGACAGAGTTCTTTCCCTTGAACTTGTGGAAGTTCTTCTGCACCACATTGGCGCTAGAAGAACCCTCTGCCCCTTTCACGTGTGAGTCCTTTGCTCTCGAGTTCTGCTCAACACTGAGATGACCAATGACATCCTCAACAGAGAATTCACGTCTCAAGTGCTTGAGAGAAGTAGCAAAGTTCCTCCAACTAGGAGGGAGTTTTGCAATAATGCAACCCGCGACAAACTTGTCCGGTAACTCACACTTCAGGAGCTCCAGCTCCTTAGCAATGCACTGTATCTCATGAGCCTGGTCCAATACAGAACGGTTATCAACCATCCTGTAATCATGGAACTGCTCCATGGCATACAGCTCACTGCCAGCATCAGTTGCGCCGAATTTGACTTCGAGCGCATCCCACAAGTTTTTGGCAACCCCATATGAATATAGGCGTCAACCAACTTGTCTCCAATCACACTCAGAACTGCTCCCAGAAAGATTGTGGTTGCCTCCCTAAACGCCTTCTCCTGTTCAGGAGCAATCATTTCTGTGAGGGACACACCACCAACCCAGAACACGTTCATCGCTGTGAGCCACAAGGTGGTCCTAGTCTGCCAACGCTTAAAATGCGTCCCGGTAAACTTTTCCGGTTTCAGAGTAGCAGCAACGCCTTGAATCGAAAAGTGCCTAAAATAAGGTTTTTGGATTGTTGGAAATATTAGCACTTTTCCGATTGGACTTATCCATGAGTAAACAGTAAGCATGGCATAAAAGGTATGCATCTCATAGCGATACCTAAGCATACTAGCACGTACAGAACATAGAATCGAACCTTCTATGAGTAGCACATATACGGCTAGCGTAAGTACGAGTAAACGAGGGATGAACAGATCATACCCTCCGGTTGGCCAGGCCAACGCGGCGGCGGCAGCAGCAGCCTCGGCGTCGTCCGTGGCCTTCTTCTTGGCGGCAGCGTCGTCGGCCATGGTGTCGATAAAGAGGAAGCAGAGGCGAACGGAGTTGGGGACGGATTGGGAGCAGTCGCGTCGAGACGCTCCCCAAAAACGAATCCTAGCAACGCGGGTCCCGGCAAGGGTTGCACCCCCGGCAAAGGAGCGCGCGTGTATCACTCCTCTTCCCAAGCTCCCAATGGCAAATGGTAGAGCAACCCTTATAAAGGGGTCTCAACTCTCCTCAACTAGCAAGGTGGGACTAAACTTCCAACCACATGCCATCTCATACATGGGCCTCAAGATTAACCAGGGATTAGTGTCTTATATGCGCCTAAGCCCATCCATAATCCAACATCCACATCATCATTTAGTTTGCAGCCTCACCACATCAGCAGCATGCCACCTCAGCATTATTTCCACGAATCATGTGATTAAAGTCCGGTAATTAATTGAAGCGGGCATGTTCAGTCTTCCATTATCGATGAACCGGTGTAAAAACTGATAAAAGAAGCCTGCCAGTCCATCTCTTCATATCTACATGCCCACGCTTTTCCGTCCCGTCTCCTTCCCCTGCCAAAGTTCAGTTACGATACGAGCGACCGAACAGGCATTGGTCCACCAAAGTGCCCTTCGACCTTCCCCTCCGATCGATAAAAGCCAGCTTCTCTCCCTCGAATTTTATAGTAACCGACAGGCAGTCATGGCGTCAAGCCCGCTCCCCCGCACATCCATGTCTTCCTCACCTCTGGCACCTCTTCAGGGCACTTGGACGTGGGCAGGGACGTGGTTCTGTTGCTGCCCACTCAGATCACCCAGGGCATCCAAATCAGCCAGTGCAAGTCGTTGCTCTGCTCGACTACTCTGGACCTCCTTCGGCGCGCCCGCAAGACCGTCTCCTCCGACGTCTTTCCGAGAGCCATTCCGTTGCCAGCCACACAGAATCGCAAATCATAGAGGATGGCACAACTGAGGATCCCTCTACACGTCGTTGCTTTGCTCCGCGACCATTGTGAGCGGCGACGAGTGGCGGGGAATCCGACTTGATCAACAAAAAGATGACTTCTCATTATGGCTGCTAACGAAGGCACAAGTACATAGAGGAACTGGAAGGAACAGGGAACTGCAGACATCAAATAGGTCAGAAATCTTTTCCCACGTTTATGTCCCACCTTGATCTGAATTCTGAAACTGTTGTCCACCAGTATCAATCCTCTCCAACTCCTTCGTTTCAGCTTCTGTTTCAACCTCCCCCTTAAACTGATTCACGAGACGTAGAAGCTGCAATTCTTAGGGACGCCTGTACCTCGCCCCTTGCTGCCAATTCACGGTTATAAACATGTCTGTTTTTCAATCATAATCGAATGCGCCCGCCTGCTCGCGTTGTCATCCCATCCATGGGCGTCCACTGTGCTAAAGGTTACTGCTTCCTGTTTCAATCTCCCCTTATTACGCCCTTATTACGCTTATCCCTGACCTTATCACTTATCAATTTGTCAGATTGTGCTCCAGCTCAAAAGGTGCTTGAAGTTTTGATGGAAAGGGCCACCGTTGATTCGTTTCTTCAGATTTCTTGCTACTCCCATGGTAAACAAACTTTCATCTCTTAGTTATCTTCGTTGATTCGTTTCTTCAGATTTCTTGCTACTCCCATGGTAAACAAACTTTCATCTCTTAGTTATCTTCATTGATTCGTTTCTTCAGATTTCTTGCTACTCCCATGGTAAACAAGCTTTCATCTCTTAGTTATCTTATTGAAGTTGGATGAGCACATGCATCTTCTATTATTCTAGTCCCTCCGTTCCTAAATATAAGTCTTTTCAGAGATTCCAATATGGACTACATATGGAGTAAAATGAGTAAATATATACTCTAAAATATGTCTATATACATCCGTATGTAGTCCATATTTAAATCTCTTAAAAGACTTATATTTAGGAATGGAGGGAGTACTTTTGATGTTTGGAGGAAGCTTCTATCTTTAAATTTAACTACATGACTCGTTGTGTCAATGGCGCAAAGGCCGAGAGGGAGCCAAGTATGGTGAGAATATTTAGACACTCAAGTCGAAAATGTGACCAACACTCCCGCATCCTCTGTTGGAAGCCGCCTTTTCTCACAGGATCTAACATAGATACATGATTCTTCAAGAGCAAATTTCACAGAAAATATAAAGCATGGAAAGCTTTAAGTTGTATTATTGAGACCATACCACGATATCTTCATTTAGTTTCTTTGGAAATCTAAAGGTCTAAGAGGATGGTACATGTGAGAAGCTGTGAATCCATAATAAAAAACTAAACTAACTTCCAAACAAACATTTCAAGTTTGGAAGCCACAAAGAAGCAGCCCAGATCTCTCGTTGTAGTGCAGGTACATGTCCTTAATCCTGCATCCACTGCCCATAATTTTTCAACACCTAAATCCATGAAATCCGACCGAAGGAAATCATCGCAGAAACATGTGTTGTGGCTTACGTCTCCAAGAAGGACTTCTTGGCATTCTTGTGCAGGTTGGACACAGCAATCCTCGCTGCGAGCCCATAATTTCAGTCTTTTTTAATCTCTAACTGAACCAAATAACAAAAGCTTAAGCTTAAGCATCCACACACACAGAAAATGCAAAACAAATCTCACATAAAATTGTCCCAAGTCAGATACATGGGAAACCAAGGTGAGATGCTCATGTTTCTTATAGGAAACAATAACCATAGGTAAATACATACATTATTGTCCTGTCCGAAGGTACTTAGTTGTACTTCAAGTGGTACTGGGACATGAAACTAAGCCATTGAAATTTTTGTAACAGAATAGATGGTAACACCAATGTAGGCCATGAACAAAAATACAAAGAAGAACATAATCAAGCATAAGCCACCTCGACCGAAGCAACGGTTGATCAACAGCAGGAACCTGAACCTCGTGATGCTAGACCATATATCTATGGTTACCCTTTTTATTTCTCCCGCCTAACCTGAAGTAGTTATCTGGACAAAATAGGGAGGCACACTTCAACAAATCAGTTCTTAGTAATTATAGAATGCCCTGTATTAAAGGAAGTAAAATCAAGCATGTATGTGCTCTAACTTTCATAACTGCATGTAAACTCAGCAACTAACTTTATGTACCAAAGTGTATAATTCTCAAGTTTAGCTACAGAGACGAAAACCGGGACATAGGGCGTGCATTCCAGTAGGCTCTGATAAACTCATTCCCAGCAATCCATTCCTTATATGAGTAAACAACAAAGCTACCCAATTGCTTATATCAAGAATGACCAAAAGAAGCAAACCGAGCACAACTCTATAACCACATCGTTTAAAAAAATATCTTCTCTAAGCTAATCAAGCCTGCTCGTTTTTTTTTTGGATAAATCCAGTTCGGTCAGTTAGGAGAAAAAAAGCAATTAATAAAATTACCCAAACTAAACAATCTTCTAATTTGCTTTAATGGAATATAATAAGCATTTGCTGCTGCTCTTTGGATGATATATTGGACCCCTTTACAGGCGGTTATGCATGCACATTTTACACAGTAGCCTGCATAACCCACTTAGCTTGCTTATACTGAACCCATATACATAATTTAACAGGCTAATAAGGAGACAAAGGCTGACAGCATTAGAAAAAGACAAGGCGCACCATAATCTCACCAGACAAGAACAAGTGGTAGGCCATGAAACAAAGCAAACAGAGCATGTAGCAAGAAGCAATGAAGTGCATCAATAAGAACACATCTAACCTTGCATAAGTATGACTGGTCCGGACGTCAGGAAACCTGGACAGGAAGAGAAAGAAGCAACAAACAAACATTTCAGCTCAGAGACATTTTATCAAACAGTAGACGAGCAAGAAATATCTTACATTTTATCAAACAGTAGCCTGATAAACAAGAAGTTGGATGACCCTGCAGCAACAAGATAAAGAGAAGTGAGAACAAGAAAATCGAAGAGCACGAGGACATGGAAAGCAAAGCCGGCTGAAGCGACGCATGCAAAAGAAAAAATGACAGTGACACTGATACGGAGAAGAAGAGCTGCAACCTCAACCAGTTCGACAACCAGGAGATGTCCGTGTCGACAAGGCCGAGGCCGCCCGCTAGGACCAGCTCCAGCACGAGGCCGCCCGCCACCGCGAGTCCCACGCCTGCCTCGTCGCGCTGCGCCACAACCGCGGCCTCCAGGCCGACTCACCCTCCCCTCCCCGTGCCCCATCTCCACATCTCTTGTCAAATCTTCCCAGCCAGTTGAGACCTCCGTCTATCGCTTAGATCTGCCAAAACAGAGCAAATACAATTAACTTCGAATTCTAGAAGTTGTGTTTTGGTATATATCTAAACAGTCTACAAAAATCAGTGCACAGAACATATCTAATTGAACTTTCAAAATCGTCAAGTAGATATTAAAGAAGATAGAATCATCATCGCGAGTGTACTGTCCATAACTGCATTGGCGCCTATTTTGTACAATGGCCTAAAGAAAACTCCAGTACATAAAAAGGAAGGATGCATTTATGGTAATGGAAAGATATTTCTAGCTTTTTACCGGTTCAGACAAATAACGCAAATAACAAATTGTCGATAAACATGGTAATGATTTGGGAAGGACGCCTGCACCATGATGTAAAACCATCGAATCAAATGTGAAATTGTATTAGAGAAAAGCAAACACAGTAGACATGGTTGATGCCTTGGCTACAATCTATGGTTCATCTTGCATCAGAGACCGCAACACAGGGACGTACTGTTGCCTAGTTCATTGAGTTCAATGTGGTGCTTTGATTAAGAGGAATTTGGTACACCCGTCGATCCGATCTGTTTATAGAACTTTAGACCCAAACATAATAAATAATAAGCTTGTCCCATGTTAATGACAATAGTCTGACACACAATAGCTCTCCGACAGCACAAACAAAGATTTAGAAAACTGAAAAGTGGCGAATAAACATGAGAAACTCCTAACATATTACCTGTAGCAATCACAGTCACGGTCAGTGCTACGCTCCAGCTTCTCTCATTTCCACCGTCTCAAATGCATCAAGAATTCTACATGAACAACGCAACTAAGGAACCTAACTAACCAGCTTCTCTTTTATAGCATTTCCAAGTTTATAATCAGCAATAGCTAACGTTTCACCGTTGCAATGCTTAATTAGAGGGGCAAATACATGCTTCCATGGCATATTATTCTGCTTGCATAGGAAATAATGGCCATAATGGCGCCAATGCAAGAAATTGCCTGCAGAACTGAACAGTGCACACCAAGGCATACATTTCAGTCACTTTGAACATAGATGAGTAACGAAATAAAAAACCAGAGAGCTGTGGAAGCACTGACCTCGGGCCGTGTTGCCCTTGCGCTCCTGGCTCCGGGACTGCACGACCACGTACGAGTCTATCTTCCCTGCAAGTACAGGTAAAATCAAATCTATCTCCATCAGCAGACGAACCCAAGCCAAGCCAAGAACATGCATGGTGGTGGTGATGAATTCTCTTCCCCAGATTCAACGGAAGGCATGGGTGCAGTGGAATACTCACGGAGGAAATCACTGCCCGAGAGGCCCTTGGCATGGACCTGATGCACCTCCAGAAGACTGCGCCCCATTGTATTCTTCTCACGGCACTGCACCTCCCTCTCCACTGACCTCTCTTTGGCCCTCCTCTCCTTCCTTCTCTCTCTCCTCATCTTCTCTCTCTCCTACACGGACGCCGCCACCTTGGTGACCGTGGGTGGTCCCCCGAAGCCGTGAAAGTGGCCTTGACCGCCGATCTCGCAGTGTGTTGCATATATATATCCAATTAATTATTCCTTTTAGCATTACTTCATTTTAAACAGGTCTCAATCATGGCTGAAACTTTAACTCCTTTTTTTGATGAGAACATGATGCTATCTTGATGTAGATTAATTCACCGTGGCATCTTGTTTTAACATACAGGTTTTTCTCTAAACATGAAAATCTATACGTACAGAGATACATAACCCTGAAGCTGAGTGATGATTAAATCAGACTGAATTTTACTAAGTACCTTTTATATAAATAAATGCAATTTTTCCTCTGAACCAAACATCAAACAACACAATAGCAGCCAACCACAAGTTTCATTCAATCAATAGCCTGTTTATGGTACCCTCAAGCATAAAGGATTTACCTTGACTACCCAAAGATATCTGAATATGATAGGAGAATGGATTTGCTCACCTAAGCAGCGGCTGGTGATGGCCTTCGGGTTTGGGGTGCTCCCACAGTGACCATGGTGCCTCCTGGTGCCCCTCGACGCGCCTGCTGGTGCTCATGACCCTCCACCCCGACCTCGTGCTGACTGCTGCTCGTCGCTGCCACAGATGGAGGGTCGCATCTTCAGCTTGCTGCAGTTGCACGCGTAGTATATTGAACACAATTTCATTCAAAGTGCATAACATGATCTATGAACACAATTTTATTCAAAGCATATGAACCAATTTGACTAATGCTTCAACCATTCAATCAATTGCTGCCACCATTTTCTGAAGTTAATCTAGAAAAGTGGCTGCATAGAGCTAGATCCCAAAATAATCACATGAAGAAAGAAAAAACTATTTTTATGCACAAGATGGGACATCGTCTCTTCATACCTCACCGTGGAACACCTCACCAACAAATCCGTCACGGAGAGAGAGAGAGAGAGAGGGGGGAGGGGGGGTTGAAGCTCACCTTGGTGATGGAGGCAGATGTGGTCGTTGTCGCTCGATGCGCAACTCCCAAAGCCGTGACTACCCCCTGGTGCACCATGCGTGCTGCCAGTCATTTAAGCAGGAGAGCACAACGTGCAGATGAACGAGTGGCTGGATTTTTTACGGCGCCGTAAAAATGAGCCAGCGAGGCAGATTGAGCGTACAGGAATCGTTCGAAATAGGGATGGCTCTGGGAGGGCGGGTACTCTAGCAGTCTTTATATGTTCAATTAGTTACACTGGATGAGCATGCACCTTCTATTTATTTCCATGTGTAGATAACATCAAGAGCATAGGAATTTGCTCACCAGATTCCACCGTGCAATTATTTGCTCATGCAGATTAGGTACAAACAAACCTTTCCATCTGTAGATAGCATAGGAATTAGCTGCCCAGATTCTTCCATCCAATGTATTAGCTCAGTCAGATTATCTATAAACCAATACAACACTACATTAGTAGAAAAAGGGCCATTTATCCCGGTTCGTAGGGGCCATTTGTCCCGGTTAGGGAACCGGGACTAAAGGGTCGGTACTAAAACCCTATACCTTTAGTCCCGGTTCTTACACCAACCGGGACAGATGGGCCTCCACGTGGCCGCTGCGGCAAGCCCAGGCAGGGGGCCCTCTTGTCCCGGTTGGTAGCACCAATCAGGACCAATAAGCGTCCACGCGTCAGCATTTCAGGGGCTGGGTTTTTTGTTTTTTTTGAAGGGGGGGGGTGTTGGGGGTTTTGTAGGGTTAATTTTGGGGTTTCATATATTGTGTTAGCTAGCTAATAGAGAAAAGTGTCCTCTCTTATCTCCGTGCTTGGTCGACGCTACGTACTATACGTATAGAGAGGACTCGACACGCTAGCTAGTAAGCAAATGAAGGGAACCATTAAGTACAGAAGATCGTCATGAACATATATATATACAGAGAGAAGTGATCGACCTCTCCTTCTCCGAGAGATTGGTCGAACAATAAGTTTTCGTATATCTATCCAACGGTACTGGCTACATATATACAATATTAAGATCTCTTACAATATAATCCCCTAATTATATATGAACTCAGCTTCCACATGGTATTCTCCGGCTTTATTGATGACGTGGTCAAGAAACAATCCCACCAATTCCTCTTGAATTGCTTTGATGCGATCTTGTGGTAGGAGTTCATTCCACATCTGCCACGTCTAATTTGAAGAAGGGGGTTAATATATATATATGAATGAAACTCAACAAAAATGATGGTGTAATAAAATGAAATTGTGAATATTATTGCTTACGCACATCATATTGTCTTTTAGAGTAGCCCCGCTTATTTTTGCAAGTCGCGTTGTAGATGAACTCGCACACGTAGTATCCACAGTAATCATTCCCTTGTTCCTGCCACAAGCACTTTACGAGAAACAGAGGTCAATCAAACTGATAATGAAGCATTATAAATGGCATTGATGAAAGTAGCTAGAATCAACGGGAGATGCGCGGAACTAGCTAGCTAGTAGTACTTACTTTCGGGTATGTAAATCGCAGCTCCCCCGGCAGTCCTGGAGCTTGTGCGGTGAATACTTTCCAAACCCTGCGAGACAAAGAAAACAATTACTTGATATCAGGAAATGAACGAAAAGTTGCCGATATGGTGCGATAATGATCGATTGAACTTACTTGTTGAGCATTTTAGTCATGTCCGCATAGGTCTCGGGATCTTTTCGTCTCGAGTCTAAGACGATTACTAGTCCCTGCTCAAGCTTAATCTCCAGGAGAATATAGTGGAAGCTGCGCACGCATGCATAACTCATCAATTACATTACTATAACCTCGAGTAATAAGGGAAACCGAATATGCACAAGACAGTAACACTCACTTGAAGTTGTAAGGAAAGAGTATTTTATCTTTGTTTTGATTTATTACCAACGATTTGAGCAAGTTGGCCTCGGCTTCTTTGGCTTGAAATTTAACCATAAATTCATCTATGAGATTTGTGTTAATAAACCCAATATCATACATTTCTGCTTTTCTGCATTCGACGATCTTCAATCTGCATAATATAGTGAGAATAATTATAAATACATGCAATGAAAGAGCTGAGCAATATATAGAGACTTAATGACAGAAGTAGTACTTACAGACAGTAGCAAGTGACCGTTAATTTATCGAGGGCCTTTTGATTGAAAAACTGGAAGAACTCCTCACATGGAATAGACAACAGGTCAATTCCAACGAGGTCATGCTCCTCTTTAACTCTCAGCGTCAAAGTATTCGTCCCCCTAGACTCTCTGCAGGTTTCCATGTACCAATCATGGAATCTTCGCATCATCGTTGTTAGAGATCTTTCATCTTTGGCGAGAGGCTTCCCGTAATGGTATTTGTGTTCGTCCACCTCCAAGAAATCATAATGTACATCGTCGGGCAGGTAATCTCCAAGATTGGTATTGGGCAAAATCTCTGGATGATTAGACACCTTGAGCGGGCGGCACGATTGGTTCGCTTGTTCACCGAGCTAGGCAATTTTTTCCCAGCTCGCCGTTCTGCTAACCTTCGATCACTGATAGTACTTCCCGACCGCTCCGCTTCGATATATGCCTTTTCAGTAATGCGCTCATCGTTGTTTTTCGGTGGAGACGGTGGTGGTTTCTTCAGGGCATCGATAGTGCGCTTTGCTTTCACCAGATCTATCTTCTCCTCCGGAGGTGGATGTTTCTTTGCTTTCATCCCTTGAAAGAAGTCCCTCACTTCGGCTTCCACGATCTTCGCGTTTTCCTCCACGGTCATCTCATATGGTAACTTCTCTAGAGGCTTGAGAGATGGAACGAATCTGTATTGCCTCCTGCCTCTGGCTGTACTGCTAGACGCCGGAGCAGACGGAGCGGCTGCGGCTATCTTCTTTCCTTGCTTACGAGGCGGAGGAGAAGGACTATGATGTGCCGGAGCAGCCGGAGCGGCGGCGGGTCTCTTCCGCCCTTGCTGACGAGGCGGAGAAGGAGGAGGCTGGCTGCTCGGGCACGCCGGCACGGGCGAAGAAGCAGGCGGAGTGCCGCCACGCGTCGGAGAAGGAGGCGGAGCGCCATGATCACTCACCGGAGGAGGAGGCGGAGTGCCCTGACTCGCCGGAGGAGGAGGAGGAGGCGGAGGCGTCCAGTTCGGAAGGTTGATGAGCTCCTTCCGCCATAGGCATGGAGTCTTCAGAGCAGAACCCAGCCGAGTCTCCCCTTCACCGGTAGGGTGGTCAAGCTCGAGGTCCTCAAATCCCTCTGTTATTTCGTCCACCGTCATCCTAGCATATCCTTCTAGAATTGGACGGCAGTGAAAAGTTGCGTCGGGTTCAGGAGGTCGAACAGAGCCAACAGCCACCTTGACTTTGAACATCTGCCATTGCATCATAAGGTGGCAATGTTGAGACTCCGTGATAGCATCCACGGGGTAGCTAGCAGGAGCCGTGAAGACAGGCTCCAGCTGAAGCAGCTCGGTGGAAGCCACGCTGCTTATCCGCTGAGATGGCAGGGTAGCTTCGGTAGGTCGCTTGCTATGAACTGCTTCTCGTTCCTCTAGCGCTTGTACCCTTGCGTGCAGCTTCTGCAGTTGGGTATGCTCCAATTTCCTCCTCCTCTCCTGGCATTCGTAACCGCCCGCGTCCGGAAACCCAGCCTTCCAGGGAACGGAGCCCGGCGTGCCTCGTGTCCGTCCAGGGTGCTCAGGATTCCCGAGGGCCATTGTGAGCTCGTAGTTCTCTCTGTCTGGAACGAACGTCCCTTGCTGCGCTGCAGCGATATAGTCCTGAAGCTTCGTGACGGGTATTCGCAGTTGCTTGTTCGTCCAAATGCACTTCCCTGATACAGGGTCCAAGGTTCTGCCAACCCCGAAGAACCAAGTCCGGCAACGGTCTGGCCAGTTCAATGTCTCTGGTTCGACCCCTTTATCAAGCAGGTCATTCTCAGCCTTGGCCCACAACGGCCGGGCTTTGAGGTAGCCACCTGACCTCGTGCGATGGTGATGCTCCTTCTTCACAGCATTTATCTTGTTTCTCGCTGACATCTTCGTACTCTTGTCTTGTGGGCCACAAATGCGTCCCAGTGATCTCTGATCTTCTCATACCGGCAGGTGAATTCTGGTGTCTTTTCTTGGTCGACAAACGATGTTTTCAGCTCATTCTTCCACCTCCTGAATAGATCTGCCATCTTCTTAGGAGCATGAGACTTGATCAATGGCTCTTTAACTGGCTTCTCCGGATCCTCCTCTGGCGGTAGGGTGAAATTTGCCTTCAGCGCGGTCCAAAGATCATCTTTCTGCATATCGTTGACATAAGACACCTCAGGGTCTTCCTTCTTAGGCTTATACCATTGGTGGATGCTGATCGAGATCTTGTCCCTAACAAGAACCCCGCACTGAGCAGAAAATGCTTCCTTGGTCCGGATGGGTTCAATCGGTTGGCCATCGCGCACGATTGTTGTGATTGTGAACCTTTCATCCGAGCGCAACTTTTTCTTTGGGCCTCGTTTCTTTACCGAAGTTGTGCTCGATTCAGAGGGCTAGAAAAAAGAAGAAAGACGAGAGTTAATATGTGTGCATACCAAAACAATGAATGCATCTAGTCAGCACAGGCTTAATTAATATATATACCTAGCCGGACTCTGTTCGGTCACCGGAGCCGTCATCACGGTGTCCTTCTTCCACCGACATTCGGTCAACGGAGCCATCATAATCACGTCCCTCCTCCTCCATTGTTCGATCACCGTAGCCTGCTTCTTCACCCTGTCCTTCCAGACCATCGCTGCCGTTGAGATATGACAAGACATCAGCTCCGGCTGCGATTATGTCCCCCAACACCTGTTCTGCTTCCTCGTCTTATTTGTGCTCCATTGTTTCTTCAAATATTACAACATGACAATTATTATACAAACATGACAACAGGTGGATATATTAGTGGCAAACGTAGACCTAGCTAGCTAATCACAACAAGGAATCATATTAGTGGCCTCGACGCTTCTCTAGGGGTTGGGGTGGCCTCGGCAACGCTTATATGGTTTGGGGTGGCCTCGACGACAACGCTCTTTTAACTTGGTAAATTTGGGTGGCCTCGGCAGCGCTTCTAGGGTTTGGGCCGGACCGCCTCTCTCATGATTGTCCGACGTCCGGACCGACAAGGGATTTAACAAAATGGCGCCATTCGGGATGTGCAGAAAATTGTCTAGTGTCAAAGGATTCAACAAAACCATGTCTTCATCATTAGGCGAAAGTAACAGGCGCATGGTGGTACGAAGTTCTCCAAAGTTGTTCTGGAACGGAGTCCCAGGTAGGATAATTCGTACAAAAAGACGAATTATCCTACCCGGGACTCTGTTCCAGAACAACTTTGCAGAACTTCGTACCAACATGCCCCGGTTACTTCCGGCTAATCATGAAGGCATGGATTTCTTCAATACTTTGACACTAGGCAACATCGAACCCTCGACCCCTCGACCCTCGAACCCTCGGCGACCCTCGACCCTCTACCCTAGCTAGTTCCCGACCCTCGCCCCCTCGAACCCTCGGCGACCCCCTCGCCCCCTCATGTCGAAGTTATTGGGAAGGGGGTATATCGACAACGACATACCCAATAAAAATAAGAAGAGGAAGAAGAAAAAAAGAGGAGAAGAAGAAAGGAATAGAGGAGAAGATCGAAGAAAAAAAAGAAGAAAAAAAGAGGAGAAGAAGAAAGGAATAGAGGAGAAGAATAAAAAATAGAAAATGTTCTATTTTTTCTTCTTCTCCTCTTTTCTTCTTCTTTTTTCCTCTTCTTATTTATTTCTCCTCTTCTTCTCCTTATTCTTCTCCTTCTTCCTCTTCTTATTTTCCTTTTTCCTCTCCTTCTTTTTCTTCTTCTTCCTTCTTAATATCACTTAGCACTTTTGCAATGGTAGGGGGGGGTGCTCCCGTGGTCTAAAATTGGTCTATGCACGATAGAAATTTCTGAAAAAATACATCTATGATCCCTCATACATACATACATACAAAAATACAACTAAAAAATACATATATGATCCCTCATACATACATACATACATACAAAAAATACATCTAAAAAATTAATACATATATGATCCCTCACACATACATACCTACATCTAAATTTCTTTTATTAACAACTAAAAACATCTGAAAACAGCATATAAGAAAATCTAAAAACATCTAAACAAATAGCATATATATATATATATATATATAACAAAAAAATAAAGGAAAGCTAGGGGCTGGCCGGGCAGAGGGGCATGGTGGCGGCGGCGGCGCCGACGGGGCAGGGCAGGGGCACAGGTGCGCGAGGCAGGGCAGGGGTGCGGGAGCGAGGCTGGGCAGGGGCGCGAGGCAGGTGCTCACTGGGGGTGGCGGGTTACGGCGTGCGGCGTCGGGGCGGGCGCAGGGGCACGGGGAGCGGCGCCGATGTCGAGGGCGTCGGCGGCGGCGGCGACGGCGAGGTGGACCAGCCTGACAACGTCGGGGCAGGGCTCGGCGGCGACGGCGACGAGGAGCAGGGGGCGTCGGGCGGAGAAGAAGTAATGGATTTTGGAGAAACTACTAAGTGCTGGCTTATATAGCAATGACATTGGTCCCGGTTCGTGGTACCAACCGGGACCAATGCGTACCTTTAGTCCCGGGTCGTGCCACCAACCGGGACCAAAGGTCTCTTCAGAGACCTTTGGTCCCGGTTGGTGGCACGAACCGGGACCAAAGGGGGGTAGTCGTACCGGTTCGTCTCACTAACCGGGACCAAAGGTGGGCATTGGTCCCGGTTGGTGCTACCAACCGAAGGATGGCACAACGGTGGTGTGGTGGGAGTTTAGTCCCACCTCGCTAGCTGAGAGAGCTCAGCACCTGTTTATAAGCTGCATTGCAGCTCAGGTGCTGAGCTCCTCTCTAATATGCAGGCAGTACTTGCCTACCCTTGTCATTGCCATGTTGGGCCTATTGGGCCTGCGGGCCTGCATCCTGGCCCATGTACAGATGGGTTTCTAGTCGTACGCAGGCTGTGTGGCCCAGTAGGCGGCGTTTTTTTTCCAGTATTTTTGTTTTGTTTTTTGAATTATTTATCTTCTTTTGTTTTTTGCTTTATTTTTTTAATTCTTTTTGCTTTTAGGTCAGAATAATTATAAACTTTCTGTTAGTGTAATTAGTTTCCAAATTTGAATAATTAAAGTTTATTTTGTTTCTACTTATTTATTTTATTTTGTTTCTACTTATTTTATTTTATTTCTACTTATTTATTTTATTTTATTTTTGCTTATAATGTTTTGAATAGAAAATACTTTGATAATTTTAGTTGATTCCTTTTGCTATTAGAGTTTCATTAAAGTTTTCTAGTTCATTCTTTTTTATTATAGTTTCATTATAGTTTATTTTGTTTCTACTTATTTATTTTCTTTTCTTTTTTGCTTTTTTATTGATTTTACAAAAGTTTATTTTATTTTGTTTCTACTTATTTATTTTATTAAAGTTTATTTTATATTTTTACGAAAACTCATCTGTTACAAAGGGATTTCATTTTTTTGAACTTATTTGAACTCCAGACTTTTTGTGTGTTCAAAATGCACTATTCAAAGCCACATCATCAATTTTCAACCCTTTCTGACTTCATTTGTTATTTTTCATGCATTTACTGATTTTTTTGAGCTATTTCAAAAGCATTTCAAATGAACTCTGAAAAGGTTGAAAGTTGGCATGGTATCATCATTTCACCCACATAGCATGTGCAAAAAAGTTGAGAGGTTTATAGCAAAAACTAGATGCACTTCGTATACAAAACGGACAATCTCTTTCGAAGTATCAGGGTTTCATACAGAAACACATCTGTTACAAAGGTATTTCATTTTTTGAACTTATTTTGAGCATTGTGTGTTCAAAATGCACCATTCAAAGCCACATCATCAATTTTCAACCCTTTCCGACTTCATTTGTTATTTTTCATGCATTTACTCATTTTTTTGAGCTATAAGACCCTGAAATTCAAAAGCATTTCAAATGAACTCTGAAAAGGTTGAAAGTTGGTATGGTATCATCATTTCACCCACATAGCATGTGCTAAAAAGTTGAGAGGGTTAGGGCATGGACAACACATAAAACCATTCTGCTTGTTTGCCTCAGCCACTTTGAGAAAATTATGCAGGCCCTTAATGTACTCGGAGGTGTGTCTGTCACCGTACATCCATTGCCGGTTCATCTGCGTGCATTATATATAATTATGTGTGTCAAAAACCATTACAGATTCACATGGATAGATAAGTGACCAAATTAATAGAAGTTCATCATCACATTAAAACCAAAGTACATACATAGTTCAAATTGAACAACATATAGCTCTCGAGAGCATCTAGTTAAACCATACATTGAAACTATGTAAAACCTTTCAATGCAACAAAAAATGCGATCATAATCACAACCAAGGTAACAATTGATCCAGCGGCATAATGATACCAAGCCTCGGTATGAATGGCATATTTTCTAATCTTTCTAATCTTCAACCGCATTGCATCCATCTTGACCTTGTGATCATCGACGACATCCGCAACATGCAACTCCAATATCATCTTCCCCTCCTCAATTTTTTTATTTTTTCGTTCAAGTAATTGTTTTCTTCTTCAACTAAATCTAACCTCTCGACAATAGGGTCGGTTGGAATTTCCGGTTCAAATACGTCCTAGATAAATAAAATCTATGTCATGTTGGTCGGCATAATTGTCATAAACAATAAATGAACCAAATAGTTATAAAAAGATAATATATACCACATCCGAATCATAGACAGGACGAGGGCCGACGGGGGCGGATACCAAAACCATCACACTATATAATAACAAGGAATAATAAAAGTAAGAAAATTAGACAAGTATCTATCTGAAGTAAGAATTTTTTTTCTTTTAGAAAGAAGATAAGAACAAGAGGCTCACCACGGTGGTGCCGGCGACGAGATCGGCGCGGGCGCTCGACGGCGGTGAAGACGGGGACGGGACGTGACGGAGCGCTAAACCTATACAAATCTCGGGGAAAATGGAGCTCGGAGGTCGAGTTTCGAGAGGAGAAAGCTTAACTAGTGTGGCTCGGGCATTTCGTCGAACACCTCATGTGCATAGGAGGTGAGCTAGAGCACCACAAAGCTCTCCCCTCGCTGGCCAGAAAAAACAGAGCAGTGTGGAGTGCTCTGCTCGCCAGCGAGGGGGTATATAGAGCCACCTCATTGGTCCCGGTTCGTGGCTGAAACCGGGACTAAAGGCCACCCTTCTGCCCCGGTTCTAGGCACGAACTGGGACCAATGGCTGTGGGCCAGGAGCGAGGACCATTGGTCCCGGTTCGTGCCTAGAACCGGGACAAATGAGTCCACACGAACCGGGACAAATGCCTCCCGAGGCCCGGCCGGCCCCCTGGGCGCACGAACCGGGACGTATGCCCCCCATGGGTCCAGGTTCATGCAGAACCGGGACTAATGGGCTGGCCAGGCCCCAACCAAAGCCCTGTTTGCTACTAGTGCTACATGCTTCCTTTGGAGGCTATTTACATTTATATTATTTGCAAACATGGATAGCTAGCTCTGAAAATTGTTCGAGCTATCCTGGCAGGCACTCAGTCTCATGTTTTGTTTTTCACAGCTAGCATGCATAACCTTACAGGTTAAACCGTTGCAATACTGATTCAGCACATGCAGGACATTGCCAACCATGCATGCAAGCTTCTCATGAACTATATTAATAATTTAGTTCTTTACTAGTGACTCTCACTAGTAGAAAACCTACCTTTGATCCCGAGCATTAGTCCCGGCTAGGTTTGGGCTTGGGACTAATGGGATCTCTAGTCCCGGTTCGAACGGCTAGGAACGAACGGGGGCACGACCACCTCTAGTCCCGGTTCAAATGGGACCTCTAGTCCCAATTGGTGATACCAACCGGGACTAAAGGGGTGGCGGCAGCCTGGGGCCCCTGCGAGCATCTTTAGTCCCAGTTTGTATCACCAACCGGGACTAAAGGTCCCGACCAGATTTGGGCTCGGGTCTAATGGGACCCCTAGTCTCGGTTCCAACAACTAGGAGCGGACAGGGGCATGGCCAACTCTAGTCCCGGTTCAAATGGGACCTCTAGATGCTTCGTCCAGCCCGAGACCAAGCTCTCCTTTCTCTCCTCTCTGTTTCCTCCCCCTAGCTTGAGCTCATCCTCCATTTTTGCTAAGATTTGCCAAGATTGGAGGCACCCCATCTATCCCAGGGTTCTAAAAGGTTAGCAACTCCATCCTTTCATCTCTCATTGCTAGTTTAGCTCATTTCATGCTCTAAGTATACTTATTTGTGGGTTTTAGTTTGGGAGTCATTATGTGGGAGTTTATTTAATTTATATGCAATTTGAGCTCAAATTAACTTCTTAGTTTGCATATTTGTAGGTGTGGTTTACTTAGTGCCTTCCCGTCCCCGTCCTCATCGCCGTCGATCGCCCGCACCACCCCCGTCGCCGGCACCAACTTGGTGACCCTCTTGTTCTTACCATTTTTGTAAAAAAAATCTTATTTGTATGATTTAGATAGTTACTTGTATAATTTTCTTACTTGTATGATTGTTTGTTATACATAGTGCCATGGTTTTGATATACATCTCCATTGGCACTCGTCCGGTTTATGATTCGGATGTGGTATATTCTCTTTTATAACTATTTATTGCATTTCGTGTTTATGACAATTATGCCCATCAAGTTGACATAAACATTTTTATCTAGGAGGTATGTGAACCAGAAATTGCAACCGACCCTCTTGTCGACAAGTTAAATTTAGTTGAAAAAGAAAACGAGTATTTGAAAGAAAAATTGAAAATAATTGAAGAAGAGAAGATGAAATTGGAGTTGTATGTTGCCGATGTCATCGATGATCACAAGATCAAGATGGATGCAATGCACTTGAAGATTGGAAACATTAGAAAATATGCCATTAATAAAGAGGCTTGGTATCATTATGCTGTTCGATCAATTATTACCTTAGTTGCGATCTTGATCGCATTTGTTGTTGCATTTAAATGCTTTACCTAGATAGTTGTATGTTGTTTTATGAGAATAAGTGTGTATGAACTTTATGTATGAACTTGTATTAATTTTGTCTTTTCAATGTTGTGTAATGAAGATGAGCCGACAATGAATGTACGATGACCGACGCTCTCCCCAGTTCATTAATGGCGTGCATACTTTTCTGCTTGCGGCAGAGGCAAACAAGCGGAAAGGTTTTATGTGTTGTCCATGTCGTGTCTGTAAGAATGATAGGAATTACTCTACCTCAAAAGTCCTTCACATCCACCTGCTTCAGTCTGGTTTCATGTCCGGCTATAACTGTTGGACCAAGCACGGAGAAAGAGGGGTTATAATGGAAACAATGAAGAAGAAGAGGATTATGACTACTATCCTAGGTTCCCTGAATACGATGGTACTACAATGGGGGAAGAAGCTGAAGAAGAGGCATCCGATGAGCCCGCTGATGATCTTGGTGGGGCCATCTGTAATGCAAAGAGAAACTGCGCAAGTGAAAAGGAGAAGTTGAAGTTGCAGCCCATGTTAAAGGATCACAAAAAATTGTGGTACCCAAATTGCAAAGATGACAAGAAAAAGCTGGGTACCACACTAGAATTGCTTTAATGGAAGACAAAGAATGGTGTATCTGACAAGGGATTTGAAAATTTGATGAAAATGTTAAAGAAGATGCTGCGAAAGGACAACGAATTGCCCGACGATACGTACGAAGCAAAGAAGGTTGTCTGCCCTCTAGGATTAGAGGTGCAGAAAATACATGCATGCCCTAATGACTGCATCCTCTACCGTGGCGAGTACGAGAATTTGAATGCATGCCCGGTATGTGGTGCATTGTGCTATAAGATCAGTCGCGATGACCCTGGTGATGTTGAGGGTGAACGCCCCAGGAAGAGGGTTCCTGCCAAGGTGATGTGGTATGCTCCTATAATACCATAGTTGAAACGTTTGTTCCAAAACAAAGAGCATGCCAAGTTGTACTGATGGCACAAAAAAGACCGTAAGAAAGATGGGATGTTAAGAGTACCCGTTGATGGGTTGCAGTGGAGAAAAATCAAGAGAAAGTGGCCGGAGTTTGCAGATGACGCATGGAGCTTATGGTTTGGTATAAGTGCAGATGACATTAATCCTTTTGGGGAGCAGAGCAGCAATCATAACACCTGGCATGTGACTCTATGTATTTATAACCTTCCTCCTTGGTTGTGCAGGAAGCGGAAGTTCATTATGATGCCAGTACTCATCCAAGGCCCTAAGCAACCCGGCAACGACATTGATGTGTATCTAAGGCCATTAGTTGAAGAACTTTTACAGGTGTAGGAAATATGCCCTAGAGGCAATAATAAAGTTATTATTTATTTCCTTATTTCATGATAAATGTTTATTATTCATGCTAGAATTGTATTAACCGGAAACATAATACTTGTGAATACATAGACAAACAGAGTGTCACTAGTATGCCTCTACTTGACTAGCTAGCTCGTTGATCAAAGATGGTTATGTTTCCTAGCCATAGACATGAGTTGTCATTTGATTAACGGGATCACATCATTAGGAGAATGATGTGATTGACTTGACCCATTCCGTTAGCCTAGCACTTGATCGTTTAGTATTCTGCTATTGCTTTCTTCATGACTTATACATGTTCCTATGACTATGAGATTATGCAACTCCCATTTACCGGAGGAACACTTTGTGTGCTACCAAACATCACAATGTAACTGGGTGATTATAAAGGTGCTCTACAGGTGTCTCCGAAGGTACTTGTTGGGTTGGCGTATTTCGAGATTAGGATTTGTCACTCCGATTGTCGGAGAGGTATCTCTGGGCCCACTCAGTAATGCACATCACTATAAGCCTTGCAAGCATTGTAACTAATGAGTAGTTGTGGGATGATGTATTACGGAACGAGTAAACAGACTTGCCGGTAACGAGATTGAACTAGGTATTGAGATACCGACGATCGAATCTCGGGCAAGTAACATACCGATGACAAAGGGAATAACGTATGTTGTTATGCGGTTTGACCGATAAAGATTTTCGTAGAATATGTGGGAGCCAATATGAGCATCCAGGTTCCGCTATTGGTTATTGACTGGAGACGTGTCTCGGTCATGTCTACATTGTTCTCGAACCCGTAGGGTCCGCACGCTTAAAGTTCGATGATGGTTATATTATGATTTTATGTGTTTTGATCTACCGAAGGTAGCTCGGAGCCCCGGATGAGATCAGGGACATGACGAGGAGTCTCGGAATGGTCGAGATGTAAAGATCGATATATTGGACGACTATATTCGGACATCGGAAAGGTTACGAGTGATTCGGGTATTTTTCGGAATACCGGAGAGTATATGGGCCTTATTGGGCTTTAGGGGAAAGAGAGAGGAGAGGCTGGGCGCCCCCAAGGCCTAGTCCGAATTGGACTAGGGGGAGGGGCTGCGCCCCCTCCTTCCTTCTCTTCTCTCTCCCCTTTGCTTGACTCCTACTCCTACTACTTGGAAGGGGGGAATCCTACTCCCGGTGGGAGTAGGACTCCTCCTAGGGCACGCCATAGAGAGGGCCGGCCCTCCCCCTCCTCCACTCCTTTATATACGGGGAGGGGGGCACCCCTTGGAGACACAACAATTGATCCCTTGGATCTCTTAGCCGTGTGCGGTGCCCCCCTCCACCATAATCCACCTCGATAATATCATAGCGGTGCTTAGGCGAAGCCCTGCGTCGGTAGAACATCATCATCATCACCACGCCATCATGCTGACGAAACTCTCCCTCAACACTCGGCTGGATCGGAGTTCGAGGGACGTCATCGATTTGAATATGTGCAGAACTCGGAGGTGCCGTGCGTTCGGTACTTGATCGGTCGGATCGTGAAGACGTACGACTACATCAACCGCGTTGTGCTAACGCTTCCGCTTTTGGTCTACGAGGGTACGTGGACAACACTCTCCCCTCTCGTTGCTATTCATCACCATGATCTTGCGTGTGCGTAGGATTTTTTTTTGAAATTACTACATTCCCCAACAGTGGCATCCGAGCCAGGTTTTATGCATTGATGTTATGTGCACGAGTAGAACACAAGTGAGTTGTGGGCGATACAAGTCATATTGCTTACCAGCATGTCATACTTTGGTTCGGCGGTATTGTTCGATGAAGCGGCCCGGACCGACATTACACGTACGCTTACGCGAGACTGGTTCTACCAATGTGCTTTGCACACAGGTGGCTGGTGGGTGTCAGTTTCTCCAACTTTAGTTGAACCGAGTGTGGCTGCGCCCGGTCATTGAGAAGGTTAAAACAACACTAACTTGACGAACTATCGTTGTGGTTTTGATGCGTAGGTAAGAACGGTTCTTGCTCAGCCCGTAGCAGCCACGTAAAACTTGCAACAACAAAGTAGAGGACGTCTAACTTGTTTTTGCAGGGCATGTTGTGATGTGATATGGTCAAAGCATGATGCTAAATTTTATTGTATGAGATGATCATGTTTTTGTAACCGAGTTATCGGCAACTGGCAGGAGGCAAATGTTTGTCGCTTTATTGTATGCAATGCAATCGCCTTGTAATGCTTTACTTTATCACTAAACGGTAGCGATAGTCGTAGAAGCATAAGATTGGCGAGACGACAATGATGCTACGATGGAGATCAAGGTGTCGCGCCGGTGACGATGGTGATCATGACGGTGCTTCGGAGATGGTGATCACAAGCACAAGATGATGATGGCCATATCATATCACTTATATTGATTGCATGTGATGTTTATCTTTTATGCATCTTATCTTGCTTTGATTGACGGTAGCATTATAAGATGATCTCTCACTAAATTATCAAGGTATAAGTGTTCTCCCTGAGTATGCACCGTTGCGAAAGTTCTTCGTGCTGAGACACCACGTGATGATCGGGTGTGATAGGCTCTACGTTCAAATACAATTGGTGCAAAACAGTTGCACACGCAGAATACTCAGGTTAAACTTGATGAGCCTAGCATATAACAGATATGGCCTCGGAACACTGAGACCGAAAGGTTGAGCGTGAATCATATAGTAGATATGATCAACATAGTGATGTTCACCATTGAAACTACTCCATCTCACGTGATGATCGGACATGGTTTAGTTGATTTGGATCACGTGATCACTTAGATGATTAGAGAGATGTCTATCTAAGTGGGAGTTCTTAAGTAATATGATTAATTGAACTTAAATTTATCATGAACTTAGTCCTGGTAGTATTAGCATATCTATGTTGTAGATCAATAGGTCGCGTTTAGCTCCCCTGTTTTATTTTTGATATGTTCCTAGAGAAAACTAAGTTGAAAGATGTTAGTAGCAATAATGCGGATTGGATCCGTGATCTGAGGAGTATCCTCATTGCTGCACAGAAGAATTATGTCCTTGATGCACCGCTAGGTGACAGACCTATTGTAGGAGCATATGCAGACGTTATGAATGTTTGGCTAGCTCAATATGATGACTACTTGATAGTTTAGTGCACCATGCTTAACGTCTTACAATCGGGACTTCAAAGACGTTTTGAACGTCATGGACCATATGAGATGTTCTAGGAGTTGAAGTTAATATTTAAAGCAAATACCCGAGTTGAGAGATATGAAGTCTCCAATAAGTTCTATAGCTAAAAGATGGAGGAGAATAGCTCAAGCAGTGAGCATGTGCTCAGATTGTCTGGGCACTACAATCGCTTGAATCAAGTGGGAGTTAATCTTCCAGATAAGATAGTGATTAACAGAATTCTCTGGTCGCCATCACCACGTTAGTAGAACTTCGTGATAAACTATAGTATGCAAGGGATGACGAAAACGATTCCTGAGCTTTTCATGATGATGAAATCAATGAAGGTAGAAATCCAGAAAGAGCATCAAGTGTTGATGATTAACAAGACCACTAGTTTCAAGAAAAGGGAACTTCATGTAGAATGGAAAGCAAGTTGTCACTTCCGTGAAGAAGCCCAAAGCTAGACTAAAGCCTGAAACTGAGTGCTTCTACTGCAAAGGAAATGGTCACTGGAAGCGGAAATGCCCCGAATATTTGATGAATAAGAAGGATGGCAAAGTGAACAAGGGTATATTTCATATACAGGTTATTGATGTGTACCTTACTAGTGTTTATAGTAGCCCCTGGGTATTTGATACTTATTCGGTTGCTAAAAATTAGTAACTCAAAACAGGAGTTACAGAATAAACAGAGACTAGTTGAGGGTGAAGTGATGATGTGTGTTGGAAGTGGTTCCAAGATTGATATAATCATCATCGCACACTCCCTAAAATTTCGGGATTAGTGTTAAACCTAAATAAATGTTATTTGGCGTTTGCGTCGAGCATGAATATGATTTGATCATGTTTATTGCAATACGGTTATTCAGTTAAAGTCAGAGAATAATTGTTGTTCTGTTTACATGAATAAAACCTTCGATGGTCATACACCCAATGAAAATAGTTTGTTGGATCTCGATCGTAGTGATACACATATTCATAATATTGATGCCAAAAAGATGCAAAGTTGATAATGATAGTGCAACTTATTTGTGGCACTGCCGTTTGGGTCATATCGGTGTAAAGCGCATGAAGGAACTCCATAAAGATGGACTTTTGGAATCACTTGGTTATGAATCATTTGATGCTTGCGAATCATGCCTTTTGGGCAAGATGACTAAAACTCCGTTCTCCGGAACAATGGAACGAGCTACTGACTTGTTGGAAATAATACATACCGATGTATGCAGTCCAATGAGTGTTGATGCTCGTGGCGGGTATCGTTATTTTCTGACCTTCACAGATGATTTGAGCAGATATGAGTATATCTACTTAATGAAGCACAAGTCTGAAACATTTGAAAAGTTCAAATAATTTCAGAGTGAAGTGGAGAATCACCGTAACAAGAAAATAAAGTTTCTACGATCTGATCGTGGAGAAGAATGTTTGAGTTACGAGTTTGGTCTTCAATTGAAACAATGCGGAATAGTTTCGCAACTCACGCCACCTGGAACACCACAGCGTAATGGTGTGTCCGAACGTCGTAACCGCACTTTATTGGATATAGTGCGATCTATGATGTATCTTACCGATTTACCACTATCATTTTGGGGTTATGCATTAGAGACAGCAGCATTCACGTTAAATAGGGCACCATCTAAATCCGTTGAGACGACGCCTTATGAACGATGGTTTGGCAAGAAACCAGAGTTGTCGTTTCTTAAAGTTTGGGGTTGCGATGCTTATGTGAAAAAGTTTCATCCTGATAAGCTCAAACCCAAATCGGAAAAATGTGTCTTCATAGGATACCCAAAGGAGACTGTTGGGTACACCTTCTATCACAGATCCGAAGGCAAGACATTCGTTGCTAATAATGGATCCTTTCTAGAGAAGGAGTTTCTCTCGAAAGAAGTGAGTGGGAGGAAAGTAGAACTTGATGAGGTAACTGTACCTGCACCCTTATTGGAAAGTAGTTCATCACAGAAATCTCTTCCTGTGACTCCTACACCAATTAGTGAGGAAGCTAATGATGATGATCATGTAACTTCAGATCAAGTTACTACCAAACCACGTAGGTCAACCAGAGTGAGATCCACACCAGAGTGGTACGGTAATCCTATTCTGGAGGTCATGTTACTTGACCATGACGAACCTACGAACTATGAGGAAGCGATGATGAGCCCAGATTCCGCGAAATGGTTTGAGGCCATGAAACCTGAGATGGGATCCATGTATGAGAACAAAGTATGGACTTTGATTGACTTGCCCAATGATCGGCGAGCCATTGAGATTAAATGGATCTTCAAGAGGAAGACGGACGCTGATAGTAGTGTTACTATCTACAAAGCTAGAATTGTCGCAAAAGGTTTTCAACAAGTTCAAGGTGTTGACTACGATGAGAGTTTCTCACTTGTATCTATGCTTAAGTCTGTCCGAATCATGTTAGCAATTGCCGCATTTTATGAAATCTGGCAAATGGATAAACAAAACTACATTCCTTAATGGATTTATTAAAGAAGAGTTGTATATGATGCAACCAGAAGGTTTTGTCGATCCTAAAGGTGTTGACAAAATGTGCAAGCTCCAGCGATCCATCTATGGACTGGTGCAAGCATCTCGGAGTTGGAATATACGCTTTGATGAGTTGATCAAAGCATATAGTTTTATACAGACTTGCGGTGAAGCCTATATTTACAAGAAAGTGAGTGGGAGCACTACAACATTTCTGATAAGTATATGTGAATGACATATTGTTGATCGGAAATAATGTAGAATTATTCTGCAAAGCATAAAGGAGTGTTTGAAAAGCGTTTTTCAAAGAAAGACCTCGGTGAAGCTGCTTACATATTGAGCATCAAGACCTATAGAGATAGATCAAAACGCTTGATAAGTTTTTTCAATGAGTACATACCTTGACAAGATTTTGAAGTAGTTCAAAATGGAACAGTCAAAGAAAGAGTTCTTGCCTGTGTTACAAGGTGTGAAATTGAGTAAGACTCAAAGCCCGACCACGGCAGAAGATAGAAAGAGAATGAAAGTCATTCCCTATGCCTCAGCCATAGGTTCTATAAAGTATGCCATGCTATGTACCAGATCTATTGTATACCCTACACTAATTTTGGCAAGGGAGTACAATAGTGATCTAGGAGTAGATCACTGGACAGTGGTCAAAATTATCCTTAGTGGAATAAGGATATGTTTCTCGATTATGGAGGTGACAAAAGGTTCGTCGTAAAGGGTTACGTCGATACAAGTTTTGGCACTGATCCAGATGACTCTAAGTCTTCATCTGGATACATATTGAAAGTGGGAGCAATTAGCTAATGTAGCTCCGTGCAGAGCATTGTAGACATAGAAATTTGCAAAATACATATGGATCTGGATATGGCAGACCCGCTGACTAAACTTCTCTCACAAGCAAAACATGATCACACCTTAGTACTCTTTGGGTGTTAATCACATAGCGATGTGAACTAGATTATTGACTCTAGTAACCCTTTGGGTGTTGGTCACATGCGATGTGAACTATGGGTGTTAATCACATGGTGATGTGAACTATTGATGTTAAATCACATGGCGATGTGATCTAGATTATTGACTCTAGTGCAAGTGGGAGACTGAAGGAAATATGCCCTAGAGGCAATAATAAAGTTATTATTTATTTCCTTATTTCATGATAAATGTATATTATTCATGCTAGAATTGTATTAACCGGAAACATAATACTTGTGTGAATACATAGACAAACAGAGTGTCACTAGTATGCCTCTACTTGATTAGCTCGTTGATCAAAGATGGTTATGTTTCCTAGCCATAGACATGAGTTGTCATTTGATTAACGGGATCACATCATTAGGAGAATGATGTGATTGACTTGACCCATTCCGTTAGCTTAGCACTTGATCGTTTAGTATTCTGCTATTGCTTTCTTCATGACTTATACATGTTCCTATGACTATGAGATTATGCAACTCCCGTTTACCGGAGGAACACTTTGTGTGCTACCAAACATCACAACGTAACTGGGTGATTATAAAGGTGCTCTACAGGTGTCTCCGAAGGTACTTGTTGGGTTGGCGTATTTCGAGATTAGGATTTGTCACTAAGCCTTGCAAGCATTGTAACTAATGAGTTAGTTGCGGGATGATGTATTACGTAACGAGTAAAGAGACTTGCTGGTAACGAGATTGAACTAGGTATTGAGATACCGACGATCGAATCTCGGGCAAGTAACATACCGATGACAAAGGGAACAACGTATGTTGTTATGCGGTTTGACCGATAAAGATCTTCGTAGAATATGTGGGAGCCAATATGAGCATCCAGGTTCCGCTATTGGTTATTGACCGGAGACGTGTCTCGGTCATGTCTACATTGTTCTCGAACCCGTAGGGTCCGCACGCTTAAAGTTCGATGACGGTTATATTATAAGTTTATGTGTTTTGATGTACCGAAGGTAGTTCGGAGTCCCAGATGAGATCGGGGACATGACGAGGAGTCTCGAAATGGTCGAGATGTAAAGATCGATATATTGGACGACTATATTCGGACATTGGAAAGGTTACGAGTGATTCGGGTATTTTTCGGAATACCGGAGAGTATATGGGCCTTATTGGGCTTTAGGGGAAAGAGAGAGGAGAGGCTGGGCGCCCCCAAGGCCTAGTCCGAATTGGACTAGGGGGAGGGGCTGCGCCCCCTCCTTCCTTCTCTTCTCTCTCCCCTTTCCTTGACTCCTACTCCTACTACTTGGAAGGGGGGAATCCTACTCCCGGTGGGAGTAGGACTCCTCCTAGGGCACGCCATAGAGAGGGCCGGCCCTCCCCCTCCTCCACTCCTTTATATACGGGGAGGGGGGCACCCCTTGGAGACACAACAATTGATCCCTTGGATCTCTTAGCCGTGTGCGGTGCCCCCCTCCACCATAATCCACCTCGATAATATCGTAGCGGTGCTTAGGCGAAGCCCTGCGTCGGTAGAACATCATCATCGTCACCACGCCATCATGCTGACGAAACTCTCCCTCAACACTCGGCTGGATCGGAGTTCGAGGGACGTCATCAAGTTGAACGTGTGCAGAACTCGGAGGTGCCGTGCGTTCGGTACTTGATCGGTCAGATCGTGAAGACGTACGACTACATCAACCGCGTTGTGCTAACGCTTCCGCTTTCGGTCTACGAGGGTATGTGGACAACACTCTCCCCTCTCGTTGCTATGCATCACCATGATCTTGCGTGTGCGTCGAATTTTTTTTGAAATTACTACGTTCCCCAACATGGGATGAGTACAAACAGTAGGAATTTGACCTACGAGCATTGCTAGTTGTAACCATCAATGATTGGCCTGCTCTTAGTAACCTTTCAGGACAGACAAACAAGGGATACAATGCATGCACACACTGTTTAGATGAGACTGAAAGTATATATTTGGATAAATGTAAGAAGAATGTCTACATGGGACATCATCGATTTCTTCTGATTGGGCATCTCTTAAGAAAGAAAGGCAAGCATTTCAAAGGTGAGGCAGATCACCGGAAGAAGCCTGACCGCTGTACTGGTGATCATATACTTGATATGGTTAAGGATTTAAAAGTAATCTTTGAAAAGGGTCCTGACGGAGAATCTGTTCCGAATGACGCTGACGGACACACACCCATTTGGAAGAAGAAATCTATATTTTGGGAGCTACCCTATTGGAAAGTCCTAGAGGTCCGCTCTGCAATCGACGTGATGCACGTGACGAAGAATCTTTGCATGAACCTGCTAGGCTTCTTGGGCATGTATGGGAAGACAAAAGATACACCGGAGGCACGGGAGGACCAGCAACGTATTAACGAAAAAGACGACATGCATCCAAAGCAGCATCAATGTCCTGCCAGCTATGCTCTTACCAAAGAAGAGAAGAAAATCTTTTTTGAATGCCTGCTCAGTATGAAGGTCCCGTCTGGCTTCTCGTCGATTATAAATGGAATAATGAAGGAAATATGCCCTAGAGGCAATAATAAAGTTGTTATTTATATTTCCTTATACCGTGATAAATGTTTATTATTCATGCTAGAATTGTATTAACTGGAAACTTAGTACATGTGTGAATACATAGACAAACAGAGTGTCACTAGTATGCCTCTACTTGACTAGCTCGTTGAATCAAAGATGGTTAAGTTTCCTAGCCATTGACATGAGTTGTCATTTGATTAACGGGATCACATCATTAGAGAATGATGTGATTGACTTGACCCATTCCGTTAGCTTAGCATTTGATAGTTTAGTATATTGCTATTGCTTTCTTCATGACTTATACATGTTCCTATGACTATGAGATTATGCAACTCCCGAATACCGGAGGAACACCTTGTGTGCTATCAAACATCACAACGTAACTGGGTGATTATAAAGATGCTCTACAGGTGTCTCCGAAGGTGTTTGTTGGGTTGGCACAGATCGATATTAGGATTTGTCACTCCGAGTATCGGAGAGGTATCTCTGGGCCCTCTCGGTAATGCACATCACTATAAACCTTGCAAGCAATGTAACTAATGAGTTAGTTGCGGGATGATGCATTGCGGAATGAGTAAAGAGACTTGCCGGTAACGAGATTGAGCTAGGTATTGAGATACCGATGATCGAATCTCGGGCAAGTAACATACCGATAACAAAGGGAACAACGTATGTTGTTATGCGGTTTGATCGATAAAGATCTTCGTAGAATATGTGGGAGCCAGATGAACATCCATGTTCCGCTATTAGTTATTGACCGGAGAGGTGTCTCGGTCATGTCTACATAGTTCTCGAACCCGTAGGGTCCGCACGCTTAACGTTCGGTGACGATCGGTAATATGAGTTTATGTGTTTTGATGTACCGAAGGTAGTTCAGAGTCCCGGATATGATCACGGACATGACGAGGAGTCTCGAAATGGTCGAGACATAAAGATCGATATATTGGATGACTATGTTTGGACTTCGGAAGGGTTCCGAGTGAGTTTGGACGAATACCGGAGTACCAGGGGGTTACCGGAACCCCCCGGGGAGTGTAATGGGGCTCATGGGCCTTGGTGGAGAGAGGAAGGGGCGGCCAGGGCAGGCCGCACGCCCGCTCCCCCTCTAGTCCTAATTGGACAAGGAAGGGGGGGGGCGCCCCCCTTTTTCCTCCCCCCTCGCTCCTCCTTCCTTCCCTCCTTCTCCTACTCTTGGAAAGGGTGGAATCCTACTCCCGGTGGGAGTAGGACTCCCCTTGGGGCGCGCCTAGGAGGCCGGCCTCCTCCCCCTCCTCCACTCCTTTATATACGGGGGAGGGGGGCAGCCCATAGACACACAAGTTGATCATTGATCTTTTAGCCGTGTGCGGTGCCCCCCTCCACCATAATCCAACTCGGTCATATCATAGCGGTGCTTAGGCGAAGCCCTGCGTCGGTAGCTTCATCACCACCGTCATCATGCCGTCGTGCTGACGGAACTCTCCCTCGAAACTCTACTGGATTGTGAGTTCGTGGGATGTCACTGAGCTGAACGTGTGCAGATTGCGGAGGTGCCGTACGTTCGGTACTAGGATCGGTCGACCGTGAAGACGTACGACTACATCAACCGCATTGTCATAACGCTTCCGCTTACGGTGTACGAGGGTACGTGGACAACACTCTCCCCTCTCGTTGCTATGCATCACCATGATCTTGCGTGTGCGTAGGAATTTGTTTGAAATTACTACGTTCCCCAACGGTGGCATCCGTTCCAGGTTTATGCATAGATGTTATATGCACGAGTAGAACACAAGTGAGTTGTGGGCGATACTAGTCATACTGCTTACCAGCATGTCATACTTTGATTCGGCGGTATTGTTGGATGAAGCGGCCCGGACCGACATTACGTGTACGCTTACGCGAGACTGGTTCTACCGACGTGCTTAGCACACATGTGGCTGGCGGGTGTCAGTTTCTCCAACTTTAGTTGATTCGAGTGTGGCTACGCCCGGTCCTTGTGAAGGTTAAAACAGCACATACTTGATGAATTATCGTTGTGGTTTTGATGTGTAGGTAAGAACGGTTCTTGCTCAGCCCGTAGCAGCCGCGTAAAACTTGCAACAACAAAGTAGAGGATGTCTAACTTGTTTTTGCAGGGCATGATGTGATGTGATATGGTCAAGACATGATGATAAATTTTATTGTATGAGATGATCATGTTTTGTAACGAAGTTATCGGCAACTGGCAGGATCCATATGGTTGTCGCTTTATTGTATGAAATGCAATCGCCATGTAATTGCTTTACTTTATCACTAAGCGGTAGCGATAGTTGTAGAAGCAATAGTTGGCGAAACGACAACGATGCTACAATGGAGATCAAGGTGTCGCACCGGTGATGATGGTGATCATGACGGTGCTTTGAAGATGGAGATCAAAGGCACAAGATGATGATGGCCATATCATATCACTTATATTGATTGCATGTGATGTTTATCTTTTATGCATCTTATTTTGCTTAGATCGATGGTAGCATTATAAGATGATCTCTCACTAAATTTCAAGGTATAAGTGTTTTCCCTGAGTATGCACCGTTGCGAAAGTTCGTCGTGCCGAAACACCACGTGATGATCAGGTGTGATAAGCTCTACATTCACATACAACGGGTGTAAGCCAGTTTTGCACACGCAGAATACTGGGGTTAAACTTGACGAGCCTAGCATATGCAGATATGGCCTCGGAACACTCGAGACCGAAAGGTCGAGCGTGAATCATATAGAAGATATGATCAACATAGTGATGTTCACCATTGAAAACTACTCCATCTCAAGTGATGATCGGACATGGTTTAGTTGATATGGATCACGTGATCACTTAGATGATTAGAGGGATGTCTATCTAAGTGGGAGTTCTTAAGTAGTATGATTAATTGAACTTTAATTTATCATGAACTTAGTCCTCATAGTATTAGCATATCTATGTTGTAGATCAATAGCTTGCGTTTAGCTCCCTTGTTTTATTTTTGATATGTTCCTAGAGAAAACTAAGTTAAAAGATGTTAGTAGCAATGATGCGGATTGGATCCGTGATCTCAGGATTATCCTCATTGCTGCACAGAAGAATTATGTCCTTGATGCACCGCTAGGTGACAGACCGATTGCAGGAGCAAATGCAGACGTTATGAACGTTTGGCAAGCTCGATATGATGACTACTTGATAGTTTGGTGCACCATGCTTTACGGCTTAGAATCGGGGCTTCAAAGACGTTTTTAAAATGCCACGGGGCATATGAGATGTTCCAAGAGTTGAAATTAGTATTTCAGACTCATGCCCATGTCAAAAGGTATGAGACCTTTGACAAGTACTTTGCCTACAGGATGGAGGAGAATAGCTCAGCTAGTGAGTATGTGCTCAGAATGTCTGAGTACTACAATCACTTGAATCAAGTGGGAGTTAATCTTCCAGATAAGATAGTGATTTACAGAGTTCTCTAGTCACTATCACCAAGTTACTAGAACTTCGTGATGAACTATAATATGCAAGGGATAACGGAAACAATTCCCAAGCTCTTTGTGATGCTGAAATTGACGAAGGTAGAAATCAAGAAAAGCATCAAGTGTTGATGGTTGACAAGACCACTAGTTTCAAGAAAAGGCCAAAGGGAAGAAGGGGAACTTCAAAAAGAACGGAAAGCAAGTTGCTGCTCCCATGAAGAAGCCCAAAACTAGACCCAAGCCTGAAACTGAGTGCTTCTACTACAAAGGAAATGGTCACTGGAAGTAGAACTGCCCTAGATACTTGGAGGATAAGAAGGATGGCAAAGTGAACAAAGGTATATTGGATATACATGTTATTGATGTGTACTTTACTAGTGTTTATAGCAACCCCTCGGCATTTGATACTAGTTCAGTTGCTAAGAGTAGTAACTCGAAACGGGAGTTGCAGAATGAACAGAAACTAGTTAAGGGCGAGGTGACGATGTGTGTTGGAAGTAGTTCCAAGATTGATATGATCATCATCGCACACTCCCTATACTTTCGGGATTAGTGTTGAACCTAAATAAGTGTTATTTGGTGTTTGCGTTGAGCATGAATATGATTTGATCATGTTTATTGCAATACGGTTATTCATTTAAGTTAGAGAATAATTGCTGTTCTGTTTACATGAATAAAACCTTCTATGGTCATACACCCAATGAAAATGTTTTGTTGGATCTCGATCGTAGTGATACACATATTCATAATATTGAAGCCAAAAGATGCAAAGTTAATAATGATAGTGCAACTTATTTGTGGCACTGCCGTTTAGGTCATATTGGTGTAAAGCGCATGAAGAAACTCCATGCTGATGGGATTTTGGAATCACTTGATTATGAATCACTTGATGCTTGCGAACCATGCCTTATGGGCAAGATGACTAAGATTCCGTTCTACGGAACAATGGAGTGAGCAACTGACTTATTGGAAATAATACATACTGATGTATGCGATCCGATGAGTGTTGAGGCTCGCGGGAACATAGTAATTTCAAAAAAATTCCTACGCAGACGCAAGATCATGGTGATGCATAGAAACGAGAGGGGAGAGTGTCTTCCACGTACCCTCGTAGAACGTAAGCGGAAGCGTTATGACAACGCGCTTGATGTAGTCGTACGTCTTCACGATCGACCAACCCTAGTACCGAACGTACGGCACCTCCGTGATCTGCACACGCTCAGCTCGGTGACGTCCCATGAGATCCAGTAGAGCTTCGAGGGAGAGTTCCGTCATCATGACGGCATGATGACGGTGTTGATGAAGCTACCGACGCAGGGCTTCGCCTAAGCACCGCTACGATATGATCGAGGTGGATTATGCTGGAGGGGGGCACCGCACACGGCTAAAAGATCAATGATCAACTTGTGTGTCTTTGGGGTGCCCCCTGCCCCCGTATATAAAGGAGCAAGGGAGGAGGCCGGCCGGCCCTAGGAGGGCGCGCCAAGAGGAGAAGTCCTCCTCCTAGTGGGAGTAGGACTCCCCTTTCCTAGTCCCACTAGGAGGGGGAAGGAAGGAGTGGGAGAGGGGAAAGGCAAGGGGGGCGCCGCCCCCCCTTCCTTGTCCTATTCGGACTCAAGGGGAGGGGGTGCGCGGCCTGCCCTGGCCGGCCCCTCTCTCTCCCTCAACTAGGGCCCATCAAGGCTCATTAGCCCCCGGGGGGTTCCGGTAACCCCTCCGGCACTCCGGTTTTCTCCGAGATCACCCGAAACTCTTCCGGTGTCCGAACATAGCCGTCCAATATATCAATCTTTATGTCTCGACCATTTCGAGACTCCTCGTCATGTCCGTGATCACATCCGGGACTCCGAACTACCTTCGGTACATCAAAACACATAAACTCATAATACCGATCGTCACCGAACATTAAGCGTGCGGACCCTACGGGTTCGAGAACTATGTAGACATGACCGAGACACGTCTCCGGTGAATAACCAATAGCGGAACCTGGATGCTCATATTGGTTCCTACATATTCTACGAAGATCTTTATCGGTCAAACCGCATAACAACATACATTGTTCCCTTTGTCATCGGTATGTTACTTGCCCGAGATTCGATCGTCGGTATCTCAATACCTAGTTCAATCTCGTTACCGGCAAGTCTCTTTTTCGTTCCGTAATACATCATCCCACAACTAACTCATTAGTTACATTGCTTGCAAGGCTTATAGTGATGTGCATTACCGAGAGGGCCCCGAGATTCCTCTCCGACAATCGGAGTGACAAATCCTAATCTCGATCTATGCCAACTCAACAAGTACCATCGGAGACACCTGTAGAGCACCTTTATGATCACCCAGTTACATTGTGACGTTTGGTAGCACACAAAGTGCTCCTCCGGTATTCGGGAGTTGCATAATCTCATAGTCATAGGAACATGTATAAGTCATGAAGAAAGCAATAGCAATATACTAAATGATCAAATGCTAAGCTAACAAAATGGGTCAAGTCAATCACATCATTCTCTAATGATGTGATCCCGTTAATGAAATAACAACTCATGTCTATGGCTAGAAAATTTAACCATCTTTGATTCAACGAGCTAGTCAAGTAGAGGCATACTAGTGACACTTTGTTTGTCTATGTATTCACACATGTACTAAGTTTTCGGTTAATACAGTTCTAGCATGAATAATAAACATTTATCATGATATAAGGAAATATAAATGACAACTTTATTATTGCCTCTAGGGCATATTTCCTTCACGCGGCAGGTATCGTTATTTTCTGACCTTCACAGATGATTTGAGTAGATATGGGTATATCTACTTGATGAAACATAAGTCTGAAACATTTGAAAATTTCATATAATTTCAGAGTGAAGTGGAAAATCATCGTAACAAGAAAATAAAGTTTCTACGTCTGATCGTGGAGGAGAATATTTATGTTACGAGTTTGGTCTTCATTTGAAACAATGCAGAATAGTTTCGCAACTCACGCCACCTGGAACACCACAGCATAATGGTCTGTTCGAACATCGTAACCGTACTTTATTAGATATGGTGCAATCTATGATGTCTCTTACCGATTTACCACTATCGTTTTGGGGTTATGCATTAGAGACAGCTGCATTGACGTCAAATAGGGCACCATCTAAATCCGTTGAGACGACACCATATGAACTGTGGCTTGGCAAGAAACCAAAGTTGTCGTTTCTTAAAGTTTGGGGTTGTGATGCTTATGTGAAAAAGTTTCATCCTGATAAACTCAAACCCAAATCGGAGAAATGTGTCTTCATAGGATACCCAAAGGAGACAGTTGGGTACACCTTCTATCACAGATCCGAAGGCAAGACATTCGTTGCTAAGAATGGATCCTTTCTAGAGAAGGAGTTTCTCTCGAAAGAAGTTAGTGGGAGGAAAGTAGAACTTGATGAGGTAACTGTACCTGCTCCCTTATTGGAAAGTAGTTCATCACAGAAATCTGTTCCTGTGACTCCTACACCAATTAGTGAGGAAGCTAATGATGATGATCATGTACCTTCAGATCAAGTTACTACCGATCCTCGTAGGTCAACCAGAGTAAGATCCGCACCAGAGTGGTACGACAATCAAGTTCTGGAGGTCATGTTACTTGACCGTGACGAACCTACGAAATATGAGGAAGCGATGATGAGCCCAGATTCCGCAAAATGGCTTGAGGCCATGAAATCTGAGATGGGATCCATGTATGAGAACAAAGTGTGGACTTTGGTTGACTTGCCCGATGATCGGCAAGCCATCGAGAATAAATGGATCTTCAAGAAGAAGACTGACACTGGCGGTAATGTTACTGTCTACAAAGCTCGACTTGTTGCGAAAGGTTTTCAAAAAGTTCAAGGAGTTGACTATGATGAGACTTTCTCACCAGTAGCGATGCTTAAGTCCGTCCGAATCATGTTAGCAACTCTCCCGCACAAGCCAGAGAGTTGCATAATCTCATAGTCATGGAATTGTATTAACGAAAACTTAGTACATGTGTGAATACATAGACAAACAGAGTGTCACTAGTATGCCTTTACTTGACTAGCTCGTTGAATCAAAGATGGTTAAGTTTCCTAGCCATTGACATGATTTGTCATTTGATTAACGGGATCACATCATTAGAGAAAGATGTGATTGACTTGACCCATTCCGTTAGCTTAGCATTTGATCGTTTAGTATATTGCTATTGCTTTCTTCACGACTTATACATGTTCCTATGACTATGAGATTATGCAACTCCCGAATACCAGAGGAATACCTTGTGTGCTATCAAACGTCACAACGTAACTGGGTGATTATAAAGATGCTCTACAGGTGTCTCCGAAGGTGTTTGTTGGGTTGGCATAGATCGAGATTAGGATTTGTCACTCCGAGTATCGAAGAGGTATCTCTGGGCCCTATTGGTAATGCAGATCACTATAAGCCTTGCAAGCAATGTAACTAATGAGTTAGTTGCGGGATGATGCATTACGGAATGAGTAAAGAGACTTGCCGGTAACGAGATTGAGCTAGGTATTGAGATACCGACGATCGAATCTCGGGCAAGTAACATACCGATGACAAAGGGAACAACGTATGTTGTTATGCGGTTTGACCGATAAAGATCTTCGTAGAATATCTGGGAGCCAATATGAATATCCAGGTTCCGCTATTGGTTATTGACCGGAGGCGTGTCTCGGTCATGTCTACATAGTTCTCGAACCCGTAGGGTCCGCACGCTTAACGTTCAGTGATGATCGGTAATATGAGTTTATGTGTTTTGATGTACCAAAGGTAGTTCGGAGTCCCGGATATGATCACGGACATGACGAGGAGTCTCGAAATGGTCGAGACATAAAGATCGATATATTGGATGACTATGTTTGGACTTCGGAAGGGTTTCGAGTGAGTTTGGACGAATACCGGAGTACCGGGGGGTTACCGGAACCCCCCGGGGAGTGTAATAGGCCTCATGGGCCTTGGTGGAGAGAGCAAAGGGGCGGCCAGGGCAGGCCGCGTGCCCCCTCCCCCTCTAGTCCGAATTGGACAAGGAAGGGGGTGGCGCCCCCCTTTTTCCTTCCCCCTCTCTCCTCCTTCCTTCCCTCCTTCTCCTACTCTTAGAAGGGGTGGAATCCTACTCCCGGTGGGAGTAGGACTCCCCTTGGGGCGCGCCTAGGAGGCCGGCCTCCTCCCCCCCTCCACTCCTTTATATATGGGGGAGGGGGGCACCCCATAGACACACAAGTTGATCATTGATCTTTTAGCCGTGTGCGGTGCCCCCCTCCACCATAATCCACCTCGGTCATATAGTAGCGGTGCTTAGGCGAAGCCCTGCGTCGGTAGCTTCATCATCACCGTCATCACATCGTCGTACTGGCGGAACTCTCCCTCGAAACTCTACTGGATCGTGAGTTCGTGGGACGTCACCGAGCTGAACGTGCGCGGATCGCGGAGGTGCCGTAGGTTCGGTACTAGGATCGGCCGATCGTGAAGACGTACGACTACATCAACCGCGTTGTCATAATGCTTCCGCTTATGGTCTATGAGGGTACGTGGACAACACTCTCCCCTCTCGTTGCTATGCATCACCATGATCTTGCGTGTGCGTAGGATTTTTTTTGAAGTTACTACGTTCCCCAACAAATAATACATATGGCAGAGAAAAAATTCCAAAACCTAAGCTCTCATGACTTCCACGTGATTATGACGCAATTACTTCTGGTTACATTGAGGGGGCTTCCACCGGAAAATGATCGATTAGCCATTGTGAAGCTATGTGCATTCCTCAATGCAGTTTCTCAGAAGGTAATCAATCTAGAAATCTAACCAAGGTTACAGAATGATTTGGTCCAATATATTGTCAGTTTCGAGTTGGTGTTCCCACCATCCTTATTCAAGACCATGACACATGTCCTAGTTCACCTAGTCGAAGATATTGCATTTCTGGGTTCTGTATTTCTACACAATATGTTCCTCTTTGAGAGGTTCATGGGAGTCTTAAAGAAATATGTTCATAACTGTGCTAGGACAGAAGGAAGCATCTCCAAGGGCCATGAAACAGGGGAGGTTATTGAGTTTTGTGTTGATTTTATTCCTGACCTTAAGCCGATTGGTGTTCCTCAATCGCGGCATGAGGGGAGACTGAGTGGAAAAGGCACGCCAGGAAAGGATTTAGTAATATGTATGGACGGGCATTCTCGCACTCAAGCACACTACATAGTTCCACAAAATTCCACCTTGGCGGCTCCGTATATCGAGGAACACATGGATATTGTATGCTCCAAGAAGCCGAAGCTGTCTGGCCCCTGGATTAAACGTACACACATGGCGACTTTCGGCAGTTGGTTGGAAACACATCTCATGAATGACCCCCCCTGTTGGAGATGAGTTGTACTTGTTGGCCAAGTCACCATCTTTGACTATATTGACTTACAAAGGGTATGAGATAAATGAGAATACATTTTACATGATCGCCCAAGATAAAAAGAGCACCAACTAAAATAGTGGTGTCCGCTTTGATGCAACAAACGACAATACGAAAAAGGACCACTGGTACGCATCGGTGCTATACAAACGGTTTTTAACCCTTTTCCGCGATGGCATTTGGAACCGCCACCAAGTGAGTGTGGGTGATAGGGGGTCCTTCCCACACGAGCCAGAAACCGTCGGGGATGGGCGAGGGGCTACTGACGATCGCCATAGAATAAACGTATGAGAAGCCGCCCCAGTCCCACACGTTACATCTCGAGGTTACGTTTCTGATCAGAGAGACATCCCAAACAATTACGCCGCTATAGTCATGTGAAAAAGGTGGACATCAACATTTAATCTGCCGATATGTTTGTGATAGGTACGTTATCGCACACGGTTCAAGAATGTAAAATGTGTGCGGTGCCTCTACTAACGCCAACGTGTCCATTTTCATAACTGTGTGCAATTTGTATTCCTATCACACACGCACACTGGTTTGAAACGTTTGCCATGTTACCATGAACCGCACACGCATATGATATGAAACCGTGTGTGCGTCCGTCGGACGTCGCAAACGTTTCACGTCAAAGAACCGTTTGTTCTCTTTTTTTCATCGCACACGCTGTTTTCTTTCTAACCGTGTGCACATTATTTTATTAGCTCATGTATATTTTTATTTTTGTCTGTAATTTATTATTCGAATTGGAAATTTTGAAATATGAAACATGCAATTCAAATTCTCAGCATAATGGTTCAACAACGAATCCATAAATAAAATTGTCAGTACAATATGTTCAGTAATTACAGGATTAGACAAAAATTAACTATGATGAACCACAATATTTAACGGCGGTAAAGGTGAAGAGACAAGTTTAAATCATTTTGACTGTCGATGGTGTTGAAGAAGCGGAATGCCCATAATGTGCCTTCCTGCATGCCATAGGCACGAACCACTTTTGCCCAACCCCTTGTGACGATCGCCGGCCCATCCTTCACCGCCTTCAGAAAGACTTCTAGAGCATTATCATGGTAGCATGAATTATATACTTTAACCTTAGTTGCCTCCACTCCGGTCATGTAGTTTACAAGGTATTCATCAGTAAATAGCTTCGGAAACCACTGAAAAGAGAAAAATATCAGATACTGAGGTCTAACAGAGTAACTTGTTGTGGGCAGGGGAAAAGACAACACATTACTTACCATCCTAAAGTTCACTGTTGTCTTGGACAAATTGTAAATAAAGAGCTTAATTCCAATCACCCATTTCTTTCGCCTAACAATCTTTCTTAGTTTCCTCACTTGACGCTTGACATGAATATCTCATTGCCCTGTACGCAAAAGGGATCGAAGCGTGGATCAGTCCCGCTCATATATGTACCTACAAGCAACCAGTAAATGTTAGAAGCTAAACTGAGATTGCACAAATGATGTAAAATACAACTACCTACGTTCCTAAGTACATGTATTTTTTTAGAGATTTCAATATGAACTACATACAGATGTATATAGAATTACAGATATAGTTTAGATTAGAATCTAGATTCACTCGTTTGCTCCTTATGTAGTCTATATTGGAATCTCTAAAAATAATTATATTTAGGAATAGATGGTGTATAAGATATGGGATGCAGCTAACCTCGACGGCAAACAATAGCACCGCCAATTGTAGCCATGTGTAAGTACATGGAAATCCAATGTAACTACAACAGGGTTAACATCCACCAAAAATAGCAAATGGTAATAAAACGGCAGTATCTTTAGTGATATCTTCATTGCGAATGAGTAGCACGGTAGCAAAGGGACGGATTAAAAATGGATCAACTGTTAATTGCAACAGGCTTAACAGCATCCTAATTCATGTTTTGTAAGTTTGTAGCCATTGAAATACAACTGTTTAAAAATGGATACAACTGTTAATTGTAACAGGCTTAATGGCCATTGAAACCAGTACTGATAAAAATGCAATTGGCAGAGATAAACATCACAAGGCAGGTGCTGCCAGAGCAAATAATGGCTCAGTTGTCTATAAAAAGGTAGGAATGGCCAAAACATGTTAGGCATGTTTATTACAACATGCTTAATACATCAACCATACAAAACATAGCCATTAATTGCAACTAGTATTGGTAAGATTGAACTGGTGAGTACATACTTGGTAAGTCCTGAGAGGTAGTTGCTGGGGCACTTCATCTTGGCCAGAGCCCGCCCAAAGTCAGCGGAGGCGGAGGCGAGCTGTTCCTCCGGGTCGAAGCGTGGATCAGTACCATTGACATGTGTACCTACAGGCAACCAGTAAATGGTAGAAGTTAAACTGCAATTGCACAAATGATGTGAAATACTGTAAGACATGGGATGCGGCTAACCTCGACGGCAAACAACAGCATCAGTCGTTATGACCCTATGTAAGTACATGGACATGCATGTTAAGTACAATAGGGTTAGCATCCGCCAAAAATAGCAAATGGGCAGCATCTCTAGTATATCTTCATTGCAGAGAGTAGTATGGTAGCAAATGGACAGATTAAAAATGGATACAACTGTTAATTGCAACAGGCTTAACAACATCCTAAGTCATGTTTCGTAAGTTTGTAGCCATTGAAATATAACTGTTTAAAAATGGATTCAACTGTTAATTGCAACAGGCTTAATAGCCATTGAAACGGGTACTGATAAAAATGCAATTGGTAGAGTTAAACATCACAAGGCAGGTGCTGCCAGAGCAGAGAATGGCCCAGTTGTCTATAAAATGGTAGGGAAAGTAGCTAAATGTGTTAGGCATGTTTACTAGGACATGCTTAATACATCGACCGTACAAAACATAGCCATTAATTGCAACTAGTATTGGTAAGATTGAACTGGTGAGTACATACTTGGTAAGTCCTGAGAGGTAGTTGCTGGGGCACTTCATCTTGGCTAGAGCCCGCCCAAAGTCAGCGGCGGCGGAGGCGAGCTGTTCCTCCGGGTTGAAGCGTGGATCAGTGCCACTGACATGTGTACCTACAGGAAACCAGTAAATGGTAGAAGTTAAACTGCAATTGCACAAATGATGTGAAATACTGTAAGACATGGGATGCAGCTAACCTCGATGGCAAACAACAGCATCGGCCGTTATGACCCTGCGTAAGTACATGGACATGCATGTTAAGTACAACAGGGTTAGCATCCACTAAAAATACCAAATGGGCAACATCTCTAGTGATATCCTGAGTCATGTATTGTAAGTTTGTTGCTGGTATTGATGAAATTGAACTGGACACAGTAATATTTGAACATCACAGAGTGTGCAGTATTGAAATAAAAAAGGGACGAACATGCTTAATGCATCAACCGTACAAATCATAGCTGTTTCAAGTGGTATTGGTAAGATTTAGTTGGTCAGATCTTACCTGTTAAGTCCTGGGGGTAGTCACTGGGGCACTTCATCTAGGCCAGAGCGTGCACCATGTCGGCGGCGGCGGAGGCAGGTGTTCCTCCGGGTCAACACGCACAGCGGCCATCGCACCATGGACCGCCATCAGTTCCTGGCGGTGGGGATTTGGAGGCATGAGGATGTTTCGCAGGCACCATTTAAGCAATCAGGTCAGGGCCGTGATAGAGATTGGTGGGTTACCTGACTGGATCTGAGCAGAACATAGATGTGGTTGAAGCTGTGGTTGTGGCGGCGGCGGTTTGAGCTGCCGGTAGCTAGGGGGAGGCACGGGGGGAGAGATACTAAGGAAATTTTATGGGTGGGATGTGGGTGGATGAATAAATTTTGAAATCGCGCGCCTAATGAAAATTTTGCTGCAAAACTTGAAACTTGGGTGAGAGAAACACACAACACAGACGAAGTGCATAAAATACTCGTGTGCGAGAAAACAGAAAATTGGCAGATCCCGTCTTCAAAAAAATCTACACGTGTAGTTGATTTTTTTCGGTCAATGGTACGCCTGGTTTATTAGGAAATATCTCACAGGTAACTGACTTATGGATCATTAACGCAAAAATACACAGACGGGTACGGCATAGAAACCGTGTGTTTTGTGATCTTCTAATGATTAATGCAAAAAATGCACACGGGCTAATCAACGCTCAAAGCCCTCAAAGGATGCTCTTACTGACATTGTATATTAATACTACAAACTTAAAGTACTACTGGTAATTTGCTCTAATTCTACAAACTTAAACTACTTCTCACATGCTGCCATCGGGGCATGCTGGCCAGACACCAGCGTTCTCGTTCCCGGCCTTGTAGGCGGCAGCCAACCGTGCTTCGATCTCCGCCAAGCTCTCCTCACCACAGTGTGCGGCCTCTGGCGGCGGGACTCTCTTTTCTTGACTGCTTTCTGGCATTTCCGCTCCTTCTGTGCGGCTTTGGCTGCCTCTAGATCCACCGCCCATTCGGGCACGACAGCCTCAAAGTCCACCCACGTAACTGTGTGGCCGCCGGCGGCGATGAACTCGGCGCGGCAAGATGCCATCGCTTCCTTACCATGTGTGCGGTCGCGGGTGGCGAGGAACGCGGCGCTGCGGGATGCCATCGCTTCCTTACCAGTTACTGTGCGTCGCGATGCCATGGACGACGCTTGGAGAGAGCTCTGGGACGGAGGGGCCGGGCAACCGTACAGAAATTTGGCTTCCCTTACAATTTTGCTCGTAAATTATCACACACGGTTCATCTCCGTCGCTTCCGGAAGAAGTGTGCGCTGAGCCTATTGTGTGTTGCGTTATGATTGGCTGGAACCCCAGCCACGCGGATCACGCGTGTGCACCGTCGGATGCACCGCGATCGAACGGCAATCCACATCCCTCACGTCACACCCATGCAGCTGTAGCTGGATTGGATTTATATGCGCTAAATGCCTAGAAAATGCACATAATCCCCTAAATATGGTAAATGAGCCCGAAAAAATGCCCAATTTGAACATGGTGATTTGCAGGGTGTATGTTCATTGTAGAAAAAAAACTCCAGGGCAAAGAACGAAGAAAATTTGAATTCCCCTTCAATATTGGTGATTTCCCTCTCGAAAGCATGGAACTTCCTCGGTGATGGTTCGATTTATGAAGGGCGTGCATGACGACATAAGCCAAACCTTCTCAAATTTTACCAGGGCATGCTGAGGTTATACCATGGCACCATGCCAGGCGTCATGTTTTTCAAGCATTTATTTCAATTTTTCTATAGTTGAAAACCCAACAAACAAACGTTTGTGGTCGACTATTGCCACACATTTCATTGAAATATATGTCCATTCCTTGTAAAAGGCATGAGAATTTAATAAATGGCACGAGCATGGTTTTCGAGCCCATTCACTTGCACCCTTTCATGCACTGATTGTTTGAACTTGAATTATGTGCATTAATGCCTCAGAAATGCCCATAATCCCCTAAATATGGTAAATGAACCTGAAAAAGTGCCAAATTTGAGCATGGTGATTTGCATGGTGCATGTTCATCGTAGAAAAAAACTCGTGGAAAAAGGAAATTTGGATCCACCTTCAATCTTGGTGATTTCCCCCTCGAAACCATGAAACTTCCTCGGTGATGGTTTGATTTATTAAAGGCGTGCATCACGACATAAGGAAAACATTCTTCAATTTTTATCAGGGCATGGTGAGGCCATACCATGGCACCACGCCAGGCGTCATGTTTTCCAACCATGTATTTCATTTTTTGTATAGTTGTTAACCCAGTAAACAACGCGTTTATGGTTGACTATTGCCACACATTTCATTGAAATATTTGCCCAGTCCTTGTAAAAGGAATGAGAATGTACTAAATAGCACGAGCATGGTTTTCCAGACCGTTCTTGTGCACCTTTTCATGCACCAGTTGTTCGAATTTGAATTATGTGCATTAATGCCTAGAAAATGCACATAATCCCATAAATATGGTAAATGAGCCCGGAAAAATGTCAAATTTGAACACATTGCATTTGAGGTGGTATGTTGATCGTTGGAAAAAAACTGAATGACAAACTAGGACATAAATTTGGATTACCCTTCAATCTTGGTGATTTCCCTCTCGAAAGCATGGAACTTCCTCGGTGATGGTTCGATTTATGAAGGGCGTGCATGACAACATAAGCCAAACCTTCTCAAATTATTACCAGGGCATGGTGAGGTCATACCATGGCACCATGCTAGGCGTCATGTTTTTCAAGCATTTATTTCATTTTTCCTATAGTTGAAAACCCAATAAACAAATGTTTGTGGTTGAATATTGCCACACATTTCATCGAAATATCTGCCCATTCGTTGTAAAAGGCATGAGAATTTACTAAATGGCACGAGCATGGTTTTCTAGGCCGTTCTTGTGCATCCTTTCATGCATCGGTTGTTTGAACTTGAATTATGTGCATTAATGCCTAGGAAATGCATATAATCCCCTAAATATGGTAAATGAACCCAGAAAAGTGCCAAATTGGAACACGGTGATTTGCAGGGTGTATGTTCATCATAGAAAAAACTCGTGGACAAAGGAAATTTGGATCCCCCTTCAATCTTGGTGATTTCCCCCTCGAAACCATGAAACTTCCTCGGTGATGGTTCATTTATGAAAGGCGTGCATCACGACATAAGGAAAACATTCTTCAACTTTTACCAGGGCACGGTGAGGCCATACCATGGCACCAAGCCAGGCGTCATGTTTTCCAACCATGTATTTCATTTTTTGTATAGTTGTTAACGCAGTAAACGACGCGTTTATGGTTGACTATTGCCACACATTTCCTTGAAATATCTGCCCATTCCTTGTAAAAGGCATGAGAATGTAGTAAATAGCACGAGCATGGTTTTCCAAACCATTCTTGTGCACCTTTTCATGCACCGATTGTTCAAATTTGAATTATGTGCATTAATGCCTAGAAAATGCACATAATCCCATAAATATGGTAAATGAGCCCGGAAAAATGTCTAATTTGAACACGTTGCATTTGAGGCGGTATGTTGATCGTTGGAAAAAAATGAATGAAAAACTAGGACGGAAATTTGGATTCCCCTTCAATCTTGGTGATTTCCCTCTCGAAAGCATAGAACTTTCTCGGTGATGGTTCGATTTATGAAGGGTGTGCATGACAACATAAGCCAAACCTTCTCAAATTTTTACCAGCGCATGGTGAGGTCATACCATGGCACCATGCTAGGTGTCATGTTTTTCAAGCATTTATTTCATTTTTACTATAGTTGAAAACCCAATAAACAAACGTTTGTGGTTGAATATTTCCACACATTTCATCAAAATATCTGTCCATGCCTTGTAAAAGGCATGAGAATTTACTAAAAGGCACGAGCATGGTTTTCCAGGCCGTTCTTGTGCACCCTTTCATGCATCGATTGTTTGAACTTGAATTATGTGCATTAATGCCTAGGAAATGCACATAATCCCCTAAGTATGGTAAATGAACCCGGAAAAGTGCCAAATTTGAAGATGGTGATTTGCAGGGTGTACATTCATCGTAGAAAAAATTCATGGACAAAGGACAAAGGAAATTTGGATCGCCCTTCAATCTTGGTGATTTCCCCCTAGAAACCATGAAACTTTCTCGGTGATGGTTCGATTTATGAAAGGCGCGTGCATGACGACATAAGGAAAACATTCTCAAATTTTTACCAGGGCACGGTGAGGCCATACCATGGCACCACACCAGGCGTCATGTTTTCCAAGCATGTATTTCATTTTTGTATAGTTGTTAACCCAGTAAACGACACGTTTATGGTTGACTATTGCAACACATTTCCTTGAAATATCTGCCCATTCCTTGTAAAAGGCATGAGAATGTAATAAATAGCACGAGCATGGTTTTCCAGACTGTTCTTGTGCACCTTTTCATGCACCGATTGTTTGAATTTGAATTATGTGCATAATTAATGCCTAGAAAATGCGCATAATCCCCTAAATATGGTAAATGAGCCCGGAAAAATGTCAAATTTGAACATGGTGCATTTGAGGAGGTATGTTGATCGTTGGAAAAAAACTGGATGACAAACTAGGATGGAAATTTGGATTCCCCTTCAATCTTGGTGATTTCCCTCTCGAAAGCGTGTAACTTCCTCGGTGATGGTTCGATTTATGAAGGGCGTGCATGATGACAAAAATCAAACCTTCTCAACTTTTAACCAGGGCACGGTAAGGCCATACCACGGCACGACGCCAGGCGTCATGTTTTTCAAGCACGTATTTCATTGTTCTATCATTGATAACCCAGTAAATGACGCGTTTGTGGTTGACTGTTGCCACACATTCCCTTGAAATATCTGCCCATTGCTTGTAAAAGGCTTGAGAATTTACTAAATACCACGAGTATGGTTTTTCCAGACCGTTCTTGTGCACCTTTTCAAGCACCAATTGTTTGAATTTGAATTATCTGCATTAATGCCTACAAAATGCACATAATCCCCTAAATATTGTAAATGAACCCAGAAAAATACCAAATTTGAACACGGTGATTAGCAGGGTTTATGTTCATCATAGAAAAAACTCATGGATGAAGGACAAAGGAAATTTGGATTCCCGTTCAATCTTGGTGATTTACTATCGCACACGATTCATCTCCGTCGCCTCTATGAATCGTGTGTGTTCACTCGCACATGCAAAAGGAAAAAGGAAACCCTCGCCCACTTCGTCCCCACCCACTTGCCACGGACTCCTCCGCAACTCTGCACCTCATCAAATTCTATCATGGCGGCGACCCTAAGCTCGATGGCTGTTGTCAGTGGGCGTAGGTCGCGCTCCAAACAACACGGGGTTTCGCCCCTACCACTTTCCGCCGCCTATCTGCACCAACATTCTAGACTCTAGTCGACTGGGGTTTTCTGCAGGATTGGGACGGGGATTTTTCTCATGGAGAAGGTAATCAACTTAGCGAAATATTCACTCAACTCTTATCGCAGTCCGTCCATCGCTGTTAATCAACCGGCGGAAATCGTCGTGGCATCGTTTTTGTTCTAGCTGATTCGTGGGTGTTCATTCATGTGTCCACAGTGCGAGCACAAATCAGGCAAGTGTGGTCACGGCCAGTCGGAAACGAAGTTCTATCTCACCATTCCGGATGACTTCAGGGAGCGCTCGATATGTTCAATCTCAACCTACCATGGTCGGCATGGCCTAAATTTGTGAACATATACCGTTATCTATTTTTAATTCTATATTTTTGTACTTTGCTTTCATCTATATATTGATCTGTTCTATCAGTTACTCCCATATTTGCATATTGCTCTGTTATTTCAATATATCTATTTACGATCTTAATTTTCATTTCAAGCAGTACATCCCTTGCTTTGCAAGAGGAGTAGAAGGAAATCTTGGGCTTTACTTTCTTGATGACTCTCAGGATGTCATATTGACAACGAAGCATGGACTTACAATGACGGTTAGAGTAAAACTTGATAAAGATGGTCACTCCTATTTTAATGCGGACCTTTGGAGAAAAATGTCTAAGTGTTATGAACTGAAAAAACTGGCAATAAAATTCTAGTGCGTGCACCACGGCCTGGTCTAATTAACATGGATGTTTACTTCCCCAACGTCATCAGCCGATCAAAGTCTGATCGAGGTTAGTGTCCTTTCAACGTTCTCCATGCTGTCATATTACTTAGCAAAATTGGGGTATTTGTTCTGACTAATTGATCACTATTTAAGCAACCAATTATATTTACCAATTTATGCGCACTATATATATTCTTCTGCCATGTTCTGAATAAATAATACCTTTCCACCTTTTAAGCAGGATATGTTGGATGCATAGTGAACGATTTGTATGTTACTAAACGTACCAAATTTCACTGGAAGGACTTGAAGCATGTCATAAACTTTGTTGATAATCTGACAGAGATAGCACAGCGTATGAACGCTGGATTTTGGATGAGATTAATTAGACCTATGGTGCACACATTGAACAAGACTAATTGTGTGCACAAAACGCTGGTAAAAATTCTTATTTTAATGTTGATGCTCATAAACTATATATATCTTCAACGATATGTTACAATTGGTTTTTATTCTACATGTTAACAGAAATTGCCCGCTATAGCGGTTCCTAGATCGATTTCCCGGCGTGGTCGAATTACACTTGTGCCTGCTAATAACGCCAAAGTGATTGCAAGGTACTGCATTTCCCGCAGAAATGGAACCATTCAAATTAACAAGTTCTCTCTTGTCGTGGCAATGCATCCATATTGGAAAATTGGAGACACTGTTCTACTCATGCTCTACCAAGGCACAGAAGGGCTCTTCCTTTTTATTGACGAGATGTCGAGTCGCCGTGATCAAGCTGCTTCCAGCGGATAGTTGTGGTTGTTGGCCCTCAGCCTCTTGAAATGTGCTAGTTGTTACTATGTTAAGTATGTAGATATGGACCATATGGTTGTTGTCCCTTAGCCTCTTAAAATGTGATAGTTGTTACTATGTTAAGTATGTAGATATGGACCATATGGTTGTCAAAACCGTGTTATGAAGATCTTCCTTTTGTCGAATAGTGTAACCACTATATATATGTTACTTAAATGTTGTTACCCAAGTTCTTAAATTTTCATGAAAAGTATTAGTATCATACACAGTTCATTGAGTTTAAGCGTGTGCCCGATGTCCAGAAGGCATTTGCATATTAACTGTTCATATTGCAAATTCACACACATGTTAACATAAGGAAACGTATGTGTAACTTACTAATCATCGGACACGAGTACTCGCAGACGCATCATGTGCAATACTCCGAGCCACCGCAAGCAACTAGTTTGCATTTTCAAAGTTTTTTATACACACAGAATCACACACGGACTAACTGTATTAATCGTCTGTGTTGTAATTTCTCATCGCAAACAGTTCATTCGAGTCGACTGTTTGCCACATATCACACACATCTTGTTTACACGACTTGTTTGTGTTCTTTTGGCTCATCGCAAATAGTTCATCCATGTGAACTGTATGCCACATATCACACACATCTTGTTAAGTTGAACCGTTTCTGTTGTGTTCCCTAATCGAAAACAGTTCGTCCGAGTGAACCGTATGCCGTATATCACACACACATTGATATGGCTGCCCGTTTCTGTTGTTTTGCCTCATCGCAAACAGTTTGAATGGATTAACCGTGTGCCCTGCATCGCACACGCAGCTAAAATCTGAACCGTGTTTAATGGCTCCGCCATCGCAAACATTCTGCACCTTTTTGATGGTTTTTTTACACCACCGTTTGCGATTAATGCATCACGCACAGTTTCGTCAAAGGGTCTCTGATCGTAGTGTCGCGTTAGCAGTATCCTACAGTAGTGGACACATATTATTGTTACATAGAGAAGATATGGGAACTTGACTATGGACCTTCTTTTAAGGTTCCATTGTTTCGGTGCAAATGGGTCAATCTAACAGGAGGCGGGGTAATGGTAGACCCGCAGTACGGAATGACAACAATGGATCTCAACAATCTTGGGTACACAGACGAACCATTCTTCCTAGTCAATGATGTGGCGCACATTTTCTATGTGAAGGACATGTCTACCAAACCGAGAAAAAGAAAAGATAAGGAAGCGAATACATCATACAATGAGCCATCTCCATCAGCACCAGCGTGGCCATCATCATCATCATCACCACCACGCTACCACCAACGCCACCATGCCTTCTCCCTTCACCGGCTTGTAACTCATCCATAACCTTCATGTCTATGATTGAGTAGTTATACTAGTTCTTGATTATATGGTTGAACCCTTTATAATAATTGTTGCAATCCAATATTACTTGTTCATGATTCGAGTTAGTAGCCTTCATGAATGTTGAGAGGAGTGCTCACTCAAATTTGTGCATTGTGCCGTGAAGTATATTACAGTTGTTGTTAAGGTTGAGGATATTGGGGTAATTCGAGGTGGCGGTAAAACCCTCGGTTCCTCACATTTGTAATCGATTGGGGATAAGCGGAGAACACTGAGAGAGGCCGCGTCAACGGGGTAACCCTTATCATGAGTTGTAACCCTATGGGGGAGACTATGAGGTGGAGTGCGTGGCACGAAGTCTACCTCGAGTAGAACGTGTATTGTACCCAGCTCCGCCCACTTATGCATTTGACTAGTTCACTGGTACGCGTCGGTGATATACAAACGGTTTTTAACCCTTTGTGCGACGACATTTGGAACCCTCGCCAAGTGAGTGTGGGCGATAGGGGGGTCCTTCCCACACGACCCAGAAACCGTCGGGGATAGGCCCTCCTCGGACACAGGCTGGGGCAAAATGAGCTCGTGTGCGATCGGGCGAGGCATCGCAACCCAATCATTTCCGTTCGTATGTACATCCCACACGGTGAATCCCAGAAAAACATTTCTGTTCATATGTATATCACACACAGTCAATCCAAGGAATACATTTCCGTTCTTATGTACATCCCACGCAGTCAATCCAGGGAAAACATTTCCGTTCATATGTATATCACACATAGTCAATCCAAGGAATACGTTTCTGTTCTTATGTACATCCCACACGGTCAATCCAGGGAAAGTGTTTCTGTCCGTATGTACATCCCACACAGTTTTATGTGTAGGCTCATGTGTGAAAGGTGTAACTATCACACACGCTCTTCCTTGGTTAACAGTTTGCTTTTATCAACTACATCACACACGATTTGATGAAGAAAACTGTGTGGCATTGGGCTATCCATCACAAGCGCTTTTACTGCTAGAACCGTTTGCAAAGTTCCATGACACATTTAGCAGGTTTATTAGTTTAAAATTAATAATTCCAGTATTACGCAAATTCACATTTCATATGGAACAGCTGTTTGCCAATTTCATATCAGGCACATAAATATATTATAACATCACAGTACGATAGCTACATGAGAACAACACAATACAACATATAGCTAGTTCAACTTCATAAGAACAATATTAGAACAATATATTCATTCACTAATCAAGATCATCCAGGCTCGTCTTATCTACCTCTGCTTTCAGTTCAGTAAGAACCTGTTTTGCACAGGCCAACTGGAAAAGTGCCTCCTCCATCGCCAACACCATCTTAGCAAAGTCTGATTTAAAAAAAATCTGAGCTCATTCTCCATCTTCCTTTTTTTATCCCGCATCTTCAAATATTCTTCAGCGTTGACAACACTTTCTCTAGGCCTACCTCTGTTCTCTTCCTCATACATGCTCCAGAGCTTTGCTAGGCACATCTTCAAAGACTGTGGCCACTCTTGATCAACCCTCTCCAAGTAAGAACACTTCCGTTCATCCTATAATATTTAAAACTAGATCAATAACAATTGTAGGGGAAATGGGTTTATAGCAACATAGAAAATTACCAATGCTTATTTTGAAAAACTGAAGATACATGTTAATTATGACATATCTTCTCAAAAGATCAATGTGCAAATGAATTAATTGCTACTGAGACAACAACCCAATTCTGAAACATCAGAAGCTATAATTAACTACAACAACGCTACAAGTTCTTACTCATGTACTATAAATAACAAATTGAACATTTTATGAGGAAGGTAAATATAACTGCAACAGCATAGCGACAGTGTTCGGATGACAACAAATTGATACTAACAGGTGTGTACATGCACAAATTTAGTAACATAGAACTAATACCACTAAGGCCGTCCACTATGTATGCCAAAACTAGTGTAAAGACAACTGTTGCTACATCTCGCACCGGTGCCCTGCACTGGCAAGCCGATGCAGTGGAAAAAATCAGGGACCCGGACTCTGGAGCACCTAGTTGCTCCAATGCCCAGTTCCTTCGTGCCATAAAGATTTAGTATTTTACTGCTTGGCTGCTTGGATGTGTGGACCAAAGTTGGCTGCACAAACTGCTGAAGCGGTGCCAAATAATTTTGTAGTGGCACCGCTGATGAGATGGCAACAATTTTAGATACTAGGTACAAACTGTGACACTGTCTTAGGATGCATTTGGTTGAAGGTGTAGTATGAATGGGTTGGGACCGTGACAGTGTCTGAATCACATCTAACAAATGATTTGTAACAATGAAAGAGGTCTAACCTTCTCTGCACATGCCAAAAACTTCCTCCCACTGTACACAGATTCAAATGCAACTAGCTTCACGCATGGAGATTGATGGTGACAATGAGCAGATAGATCTTCAGCCACCCCGCTCCATTCGTTGCCACTGATGGTCCTCGGGAGCTACAAGAGGAAGAAATGATTCAAATCAACCGCCGGGTAAAAATCCTTCATTCCAAGTCATAGCCCGAGAGAGAGAAGAGAGGCATACCCGGGTAGTGAAGGAGTCATCACCGGAGGAGGAACCGCTGGAGAGGTCTTTGAAGAAGACCATCGCGACCCCGGCGGTAGGATGCGAGACAGCGAGAGCGAAGAAGCGGCTATAGCTTAGGAAGGAAGGAAGGAGGGAACAGGGGAAATATGACTTGTGGTCAGGGAGAAAAGGCGGTGGGGAAGGGGGAGCGGGTAGGGGTAGATATTTTGGGGGTAGGCCAAAATTTTGGAAATGTGGAGGGCAACTTAGCGCGCGGTGCCGCCGGACCATTCACTTTGAACGATTGTGTGCATCGCAAACGGTTCTTTTTCTTTACGCGCATGGGATGAGTTTGATAATTTCAATTTTGGTGGAAATATCCCCGGGTACGACATTGCATAATTTAACATCGCTTGCTAATTTGGGCACACAACAGAGCGTACAGCAGACAGACCACACTTACTGAATTGACCAATTTTAGTAATTAAACAGAGCCAGTTGACATAAACATTGCTCTAACAAAAGACAAGCATTAAAAACAAAGCCTAAGTACGCATAATTTTAACAAATCCGCCACCGTGCTACCTCTCGAGCTTGCATTGGTTTTTCCCTTGAAGAAGAAAGGGTGATGCAGCAAAGTAGCGTAAGTATTTCCCTCAGTTTTTGAGAACCAAGGTATCAATCCAGTAGGAGACTACACACAAGTCTCCTCGTACCTACACAAACAAATAAGAACCTTGCAACCAACGCGATAAAGGGGTTGTCAATCCCTTCACGGCCACTTGCAAAAGTGAGATCTGATAAAGATAATAAGATAAATATTTTTGGTATTTTTATGATATAGGTTGAAAGTAAAGATTGCAAATAAAATAGATTGGAAACTTATATGATGGAAAATAGACCCGGGGGCCATAGGTTTCACTAGTGGCTTCTCTCAAGATAGCATAAGTATTACGGTGGGTAAACAAATTACTGTCGAGCAATCGATAGAAAAGTGCATAATTATGAGAATATCTAGGCATGATCATGTATATGGCATCACGTCCGCGACAAGTAGACCGAAACGATTCTGCATCTACTACTATTACTCCACACATTGACCGACTCCTTCCTGCATCTAGAGTATTAAGTTCATAAGAACAGAGTAACGCATTAAGCAAGATGACATGATGTAGAGGGATAAACTCAAGCAATATGATATAAACCCCATCTTTTTATCCTCGATGGCAACAATACAATATGTGCCTTGCTGCCCCTACTGTCACTGGGAAAGGACACCACAAGATTGAACCCAAAGCTAAGCACTTCTCCCATTGCATGAAAGATCAATCTAGTAGGCCAAACCAAACTGATAATTCGAAGAGACTTGCAAAGATAAAAAATCATACATAAAAGAATTCAGAGGAGATTCAAATATTGTTCATAGATAATCTTGATCATAAACCCACAGTTCATCAGATCTCGACAAACACACCGCAAAAAGAATTACATCAAATAGATCTCCAAGAAGATCGAGGAGAACTTTGTATTGAGATCCAAACAGAGAGAAGAAGCCATCTAGCTTATAACTATGGGCCCGAAGGTCTGTGGTAAACTACTCACACATCACCGGAGAGGCTATGGTGTTGATGTAGAAGCCCTCCGTGATCGATTCCCCCTCCGGCGGAGCGCTGGAAAAGGCTCCAAGATGGGATCTCACGGGTACAGAAGGTTGCGGCGGTGGAAATAGGGTTTTGTGGTGCTCCTGGATGTTTTTGGGGTGTATGGGTATATATAGGAGGAAGAAGTAGGTCGGTGGAGCTGCGAGGGGCCCACGAGGGTAGGGAGCGCGCCCAGGGGGGCAGGCGCGCCTCCCTGCCTCGTGGCCCAAGGGGTTGTCAATCCCTTCACGTCCACTCCAGGTCCTCTGGATCACGTTTGTTCCAAAAATAACTCTCCCGAAGGTTTCATTCCGTTTGGACTCCATTTGATATTCCTTTTCTGCAAAACACTGAAATAGGCAAAAATAATAGCAGTTTGCACTGGGCCTTCGGTTAATAGGTTAGTCCCAAAAATAATATAAAAGTGCTTAGTAAAGCCCATTAAACATCCAAAACAGATAATATAATAGCATGGAACAATCAAAAATTATAGATACGTTGGAGACGTATCACACTGCGCCGGCCTATGCATCGCCGGTGTGAGATGAGACGTGGATGACTTGTCCAGGCGACATGCTGCCGTTGGTGGACTCCACGTCCTCGTCCTCGGCGCCGCCCTCAAGGTTGTAGTACTCGTAGTAGTGGTTGCGCTAGAGCTCGTGTTGGTACTCCACCGCCGATTCCTCGACGGACAGACTCTTCCCTACCTCGACCTCGGCCATGCGCAACTCCTCCTCCCGACGCTCCTCGATCTCCGCTGCCTCCTCCATCTCCAACTCCCGCTCGGCGACCTCATGAGGAAGCAGGTGCTCCATGGCCACCGTCGCCTTTTCGGACGTGGGTTGCATGCTGGATTCTGAGGTGGCCTGGAATATGTTGGTGTGTGCATCCTCGATCTTGGCGTGGATGGCCTCAACCCGGGCCAGGGCGACATCGGCGGCACGGACGGCAGCTCGAGCGCTCTCGGCGTTTACAGCCGCCGTCGCAGCAGCAGCCGTCTCGACTGCTGCAGACGCCTTCTCGGCGGAAGCGGTCGCGCTCAATGCGGATGCCGCGGCACTCTCGGCGTAGGCGGCCGCGCTCGGGAGGGGGGGCGTGGCCATCGTACGGGCCTTCACGAAGCGTTTCCACGATGTCATCTTTGCAAGAAGGGGTGCGGGAATGGGGATCGGGATTCATGGATTCGGGGGTTCCCGGCACTAGAGCAGACGAGCCGGCGAAGCTTAAGGATGAAGATTTAAATAGAACCAGATATTTTCATCGCAAACGGTTCCTACAAAACAACTGTGTGTGATGTTGTAGATATTTTTTATTAGCTGTGAAAGACGAATTTGGAGTAAAGTGGCAATGGATGGTGTTTTAAATGTACGAGAAATTTTTTAGTACTAATACAACTATCATGTCAAATTTTGGAAAATTTCAGGGGTCATTTGACCTTTTAAGACATTTAAGTGATTTTCTAGCCATTTAATGACCGTAATTGAAATTTGAACTACATGTACATGCAACAGCTAACCATAACGGTTTCAAAAGTCATATTTTGTGTACTTGTGTGCGATTTAATTCCATGTGCAGTAAATTGGAAGGAAATTTCAAACATATTGGTCTAACGGCTATGACACAATTAAGCATGGAGTGCCATGGCATTTAAATTCCAAAAAATTAAAAAAATCAGAAACACATGAAACCTTGGTTGATGTAATGTCATGCCACCAAGATGATGTGGTAACAAATTTGGCATGTGTGACGAAAGTTTGGACACACACCCCTCACAAACCGGAGCAACCCACTAGAAGGCTCTTGGTTCCGAGAGGGAACAATGCATGTTTGATGACGAACGGGAGATAGCTTCCTCTTACGGCCTTCATTTTTTTCTACGTGTAACATGCACTAATACAACTGTCATGTGAAAATTTGGAAAATTTCAGGGGTCATTTGACCTTTTGAAGACATCTAAGTGATTTTTTAGCCATTTAATGACCGTAATTCAAATTTGAACTACATCTACATGCAACGACTAATCATAACGGTTTGAAAAATCATATTTGTGTACTTGTGTGCGAGTTAATTCCATGTGTAGTAAATTAGATGGAATTTTCAAACATATTGGTCTCACTACATGGACACATGCATATGTATGCATGGAGTACCATGGCATTTTAATTCCAAAAAATTAAAAAATAATCAGAAAAACATGAAACCTTGCTTGATGTAATGTCATGCCACCAAGATGATGTGGTAAAAACATTGGCATGTTTGATGAAAGTTTGGACACACACCCCTCACAAACCGGAGCAACTCACTGGAAGGCTCGTGGTTCCGAGAGGGAACAATGCATGTTTGATGACGAACAGGAGATAGCTTCCTCTTACGGCCTTCAAAATTTTTTCTACGTTTAACGTGCACTACTACAACTGTCATGTGAAAATTTGGAAAATCCTAGGGGTCATTTGATCTTTTAAAGACATTTAAGTGATTTTCTAGCCATATAATGACCATAATTCAAATTTGAACTACATCTACATGCAATAGCTAACCATAACGGTTTGAAAAATCATATTTGTGTACTTGTGTGTGAGTTAATTCCATGTGCAGCCAATTAGAAGGAACTTCAAACATATTGGTCTCACGGCATGGACACATGCATGCAGTGCCATGGCATTTTAATTCCCAAAAAATAAAAAATGATTAGAAAAACATGAAACCTTGCTTGATGTAATGTCATGCCACCAAGATGATCTGGTAAAAAAATTGGCATGTTTGATGAAAGTTTGGGCACACCCCCCTCACAAACCGGAGCAACTCACTAGAAGGCTCGTGGTTCCGAGAGGAAACAATGCGTGTTTGATGACGAACGGGAGATAGGTTCCTCTTACGGCCTTCAATTTTTTTTCTACATTTAACATTCACTAGTACAACTGTCATGTGAAAATTGGGAAAATTTTAGGGGTGATTTGACCTTTTAGAGAACTTTAAGTGATTTTCAAGCCATTTAATGACCGTAATTCAAATTTGAACTACATCTACATGCAACGGCTAACCATAACAGTTTGAAAAATCATATTTTTATGTACTTGTGTGCGAGTTAATTCCATTTGCGGTAAATTAGAAGGAATTTTCAAACATATTGGTCTCACGGCATGGGCACATGCATGGAGTGCCATGGCATTTTAAATCCAAAAAATTAAAAAATGATCAGAAAAACATGAAACCTTGGTTGATGTATTGTCATGCCACCAAGATGATGTGGTAAAAAAATTGGCCTGTTTGACGAAAGTTTGGACACCCCCCCCCCCTCACAAACCGGAGCAACTCACTAGAAGGCCCGTGATTCCGAGAGGGAATAATGCATGTTTGATGACGAACGGGAGATAGCTTCCTCTTACGGCCTTCAATTTTTTTCTACATTTAATATGCACTACTATAACTGCCATGTGAAAATTTGGAAAATTCCAGGGGTCATTTGACCTTTTAAAGACATATAAGTGATTTTCTAGCCATTTAATGACCGTAATTCAAATTTGAACTACATCTACATGCAACGGCTAACCATAACGGTTTGAAAAATCATATTTTTGTGTACTTGTGTGCGAGTTAATTCCATGTGCAGTAAATTAGCAGGAATTTTCAAACATATTGGTCTCACGGCATGGGCACATGCATGGAGTGCCATGGCATTTTAATTTCAAAAAATTAAAAAATGATCAGAAAAACATGAAACCTTGCTTGATGTAATGTCATGTCACCAAGATGATGTGGTAAAAAAATTGGTCTGTTTGACGAAATTTGGACACACCCCCTCACAAACCGGAGCAACTCACTAGAAGGCTCGTGGTTCCGAGAGGGAACAATGCATGTTTGATGACGAATAGGAGATAGCTTCCTCTTACGGCCTTCAATTTCTTTCTTCATTTAACGTGCACTACTACAACTGTCATCTGAAAATTTGGAAAATTTTAGGGGTCATTTGACCTTTTAAAGACATTTAAGTGATTTTCTAGCCATTCAATGATCGTAATTCAAATTTGAACTACATCTACATGCAACGGCTAACCATAACGGTTTGAAAAATCATATTTTTGTGTACTTGTGTGCGAGTTAATTCAATGTGCAGTAAATTAGAAGGAACTTTCAAACATATTGGTCTCACGGCATGGGCACACGCATGGAGTGACATGGCATTTTAATTCCAAAAAATTAAAAAATGATCAGAAAAACATGAAACCTTGCTTGATGTAATGTCATGCCACCAAGATGATGTGGTAAAAAATGGCATGTTTGACGAAAGTTTGGACACCCCCCCTCACAAACCGGAGCACTCACTAGAAGGCTCGTGGTTTTTAGAGGGAACAATGCATGTTTGATCATGAATGGGAGATAGCTTCCTCTTACGGCCTTCAAATTTTTTTCTACATTTAATGTGCACTACTACAACTGTCATGTGAAAATTTGGAAAATTTTAGGGGTCATTTGACCTTTTAAAGACATTTGAGTCATTTTCTAGCCATTTAATGACCCTAATTCAAATTTGAACTACATCTACATGCAACGGCTAACCATAACTGTTTGAAAAATCATATTTTTGTGTACTTGTGTGTGAGTTAAAAAATCATCAGGCGATGTAAATTTATGGTGTTCAAAAAAGAAAATGTAAAGATCTGGCAAGACAACCGGCCCCCACACGATTGGCACTCTATCTCGTGGGTCATTAATTAGACATGGTTCTGTATTGGAAATCGTCAGCTATTATGTTCACACACGGATTTTGCTGCGGGAATCGTGTGTAATTCAAACTACAGTACTTGTAAATTCGGGCGACCGGCGTGTGTACTGTTCCCGTCGATCTAGATTCTGGCCGCCAATAAATACTACCTTGCTCACGTCGTCCCACCTGCATTCTCATCTATATCCTCCCCTCGTTCGCCCTCGCCCCCCCCCCTCTCTCTCTCTCTCAAATCTCTGCCATGGCGCCGCCGGTCTGCCCACGCGCCGACGAGGAGTCACTGCCCCCTGAGGACGCTCACTCGAATAGCAGCGACAAGGACCCCTACGCGCCGCCAGACGAGGTTGCGCCGGACCCCCCAACTTTGGATTGGTTTTGGGACCAGTACAATCTTTGTCTGTGGAAGTCGCTGCCGCCGGCTAAGAAAGCCAGGCAAGTGGCGTTCAAGAAGGAGATGGCGGAGGAGGAAGCCAGGTACCAGGCAGCCTATGAAGCCCGTGGTGCCGCCTGGAAAAAGGAGGCGGAGGAGCTTTGGGGGCGGGCGCGTTGTCGTGCGGAGGAGGTGTACGAAGACAGGTACTTCGCGAGAAGGTTCAAAGGCGCTGGGCGCCTCGTCGCTGTGTGGAGGTGGGCCAATAAGCTCCAGCGTGCCACCGACGAGGAGCTCCGGTGGCCGCCCGACGAAATGGCAAGATCATTCATGCTCGTCCGCCAGCAAGAGGCAGATCGGGTACGTCAAGCGCTGCGAGGCGGAGGAGGCGGAGTACTGCCTCCGCACTGGGAAGACGCCACGCACCAGGGAGCTACTGGTAGGGGCTACCGAAATACTGGCCCCAGGAGGGATTATTAGTTTTAGTATTGTTCGTTTTCAATTTTATGCATTATACCTAGTTGTTAAGTATCATCACGTATATGTGATGATATTATATATATATATATATATTATGTGATGAACTAATGAACAATTAACATAAATATATTATGAATTCAATTTTCTATCTGTTTTTGTATACTAATTTGAATCTAGCTGTTATCATCCACATATGCAGAATGGAAAGCGTATATACACACATTGAAACAGAACATATAAAAACGGAAAACAGAGTGCACACATTGAAACAGAGCAATAAACAGAACAATACTATGATTGATGTGAATACATAGTTATCCACGTCGAAACGACTCAACAAAATAAAACGCGTCCATGAGACCATGACCAGCAGCCCTTGCCTACGGTAGCTCTTGGCTCTGCCTGAACTCGTGCAGATGTTAGTCCAAGCGGTCGACACGCTCGCGGTACATCTAGAGCGCGATCTCGAGCTCCGAGTTGGCTATTTCATCGGAGATCACCAGCTCGAGGATGCGACGGCCATGTTCCTCTACTGAGGTGGTCGAGCCTACTGACCAGCGCGTTGGCATCGAGCGGGCCGCGGACAGGCGAACGGCGCGACCCATGTGAACGGCACGGCGGGTGCCCGGTGCAAGTACGGCGCGGCCGACCTCTGGTGCAAGTACGATGCAGATGGCCTCTGCCCACTCCTGGCGAGGAATGGGGGTACTGACGAGACGTGTACCCAGCTGCGATGCAGTGTCGACAGCAGGCAAGCGTCGATGGATCCTCTTTTGCTATGCGGCGCGCCACGCCTCTCGCCGTGCGGCGAGACGCAACCTATCGGCGCGGACGCGCCTAGCTTGCTCTGCGGCGCACCATTGATCATGTTGTGCGGTGAGCTGCAGCCTGTCGGCGCTGACATGCCTATCTTGATCCGCGGCGGTAAAGCGCCATGCGCCAAGGGTCTGCTCAACCCTGGCGATGACGCGCATCACGGCGTCGTCCATCGCGTTGCCGGGGAGCACCGTAGCCTCAACGGGCCGTGGCGCCTTCTGGTTTTCCTCGTCGACGAGGTTGATGGCAGAAGCGGCGCTTTGGTGGGTTGGCATGCTTCGAAAAGTTGGATGTGCTACAGGCTGCGCTTGTTGACTCCGTGCGTCGCGCCACCTAAGTTTATGCGCAGTATCGCTGGGTGGCGGGAAACAGATGAGGAAATGGCGGGAAACGGTGGCGTGTTCATAAAACGCCATCAATTAATGAAAACTTAACATATAAGGAACATCGAGCTAGCACAAGAAGTAGATGATGATGAGATGAACACGGACCACACTAGGGAACCCGTCGGTGATGAATTCATCAATCGCAAACGGTTGTACACTAGCAAGCGTTTGCCCACAACACACACGGCTTATTCCATCACAAACAGGCTGGATGGATCAACTGTATGCCACGTATCGCACATTGTCAAAAATTAATGCGGTAGACCTTCTTTAATATGTGTTAAAAAATAAAAAAATAAAAAATAAGGACCTCGAGGTTAAATTAACTCATGGGATGGGTCATATCAGTCATTTAATTTGACAGATATGACCCATCCTATCAGTTAATTTAACATCAACACAACTTCCCATCCAGTCACTCATCTGATAGTTGCTCCAGCCTGAGCACACTTAACATGAGAGTTCTCTTACATGAGCTACTGGTGGAACAGCTAGTCCTTACTAATATAGGATGCCTCTTGGCATCCTTATGGCGTATCCGGATGACCGCCCGTCCCCCAATGGCCTATAGATGTTGTGTAGACAGAGCATATCACACACGTCTTATTAGCAGCAACCGTCTGTGTTATTATCGGTCTTCGCACACATTTCTGATTACAGACCCGTTTGTCGTGTATCACACACATCTTGTTATACTGAACCGTTTCTGTTCTCTTGTCTCAACGCAAACAGTTCATCCGAGTGAACCGCATGCCGTATATCGCACACACCTTGATCTGGATGACCGTTTCTTTTGTGTTGCCTAATCACAAACAGTTCATCCGAGTGAACTGTATGCTGTATATCGCACACACCTTCATCTGGTTGCCCGTTTCTTTTGTTACTCCTCATCGCAAACAATTAATTGAACTGAACCGTATGCCCTGCATCGCACACGCAACTAAAATCTGAACCGTGTTTGATGCATCCGTCATCACAAACTTTTTGCACCTTTTTTGACGGTTTTTTTACACTACCGTTTTCAATTATTGCATCGCACATAGTTTCATCGAAGGGTCTCTGATCGTAGTGTCGCGTTAGCAGCATCCCGCAGTAGTGGTTACTAGAGGATACGATAGTTCATATCTGGTAGTGATTCGAGAACCCTCGAGATTGCTTTACTACTCAAACGTCTTCCTTACTAACTTAGTGTCATTTACTTCATGTTTTTACTCTCTTGTCAGTAGTTTAGCTAATTACCCTTTTATCTTGTTTTCCTAGCAACTTATCAAGTAGACTACTTCCAAACTCCAATTTGGCTGCGTACGTGGTTGCTTGAAAGTGACAACGTAGTTGTGGTGTTTGTGAAGGAAATATGCCCTAGAGGCAATAATAAAGTTGTTATTTATATTTCCTTATATCATGATAAATGTTTATTATTCATGCTAGAATTGTATTAACCGGAAACTTAGTACATGTGTGAATACATAGACAAACAGAGTGTCACTAGTATGCCTCTACTTGACTAGCTCGTTAATCAAAGATGGTTAACTTTCCTAGCCATAGACATGAGTTGTCATTTGATGAACAGGATCACATCATTAGAGAATGATTTGATTGACTTGACCTATCCATTAGCTTAGCACTATGATCGTTTAGTTTATTGCTACTGCTTTCTTCATAACTTATACATGTTCCTATGACTATGAGACTATGCAACTCCTGAATACCGGAGGAACACTTAGTGTGCTATCAAACGTCACAACGTAACTGGGTGATTATAAAGATGCTCTACAGGTGTCTCCGATGGTGTTTTTTGAGTTGGCAGATCGAGATTAGGATTTGTCACTCCGATTGTCGGAGAGGTATCTTTGGGCCCTCTCGGTAATGCACATCACAATAAGCCTTGCAAGAAATGTGACTAATGAGTTCGTTGCGGGATGATACATTACAGAACGAGTAAAGAGACTTGCCGATAACGAGATTGAACTAGGTATGATGATACTGACGATCGAATATCGGGCAAGAAACATACCGATGACAAAGGGAACAACGTATACTGTTATGCGGTTTGACCGATAAAGATCTTCGTATAATATGTAGGAACCAATATGAGCATCCAGGTTCCGCTATTGGTTATTGACCGGAAGTGAGTCTCGGTCATGTCTACATAGTTCTCGAACCCGTAGGGTCCGCACGCTTAACGTTCGATGGCGATCCGTATTATGAGTTCATGTGTTTTGATGTACATAAGGTAGTTCGGAGTCCCGGATGTGATCACGGACATGACGAGGAGTCTCGAAATGGTCGAGACATAAATATTGATATATTGGAAGGCTATGTTTGGATACCAGAAAGGTTTCGGATGAGTTCAGGCATTTTTCGGAGTACCGGGGGGTTACCGGAACCCCCCGGGGAGTTAATGGGCCTTAATGGGCCATGGTGGGAGAGAGGAGGAGGCGGCCAAGTGGGAGGCGTGCGCCCCCCAAGCCCAATCCGAATTGGGGGGGGGGGCTTTCCTTCTCTCCTTCTCCCTCTTCCTTCTTCTCCTACTCCAACTAGGGAAGGGGGGAAACCTACTCCTACTAGGAGTAGGAATCCCCCTTGGGGCGCGCCATAGAGAGGGCCGGCCCTCCCCTCCTCCAATCCTTTATATACGGGGGAGGGGGCACCCCATAGACACACAAGTTGATCTTAGCCGTGTGCGATGCCCCCCTCCACATATTTCCACCTCGGTCATATCGTTGTAGAGCTTAGACGAAGCCCTGCATTGGCAACTTGATCATCACCGTCAACACGCCGTCGTGCTGACGAAACTCTCCCTCGACCTCAGCTGGATCTAGAAGTTTGAGGGACGTCACCGAGCTGAACGTGTGCAGATCGCGGAGGTGTCGTGCATTCGGTACTTAATCGGTTGGATCGCGAAGACGTTCAACTACATCAACCGTGTTACTTAACGCTTCCGCTTTCGGTATACGAGGGTACGTGGACACACTCTCCCCGTTGGTTGCTATGCATCTCCTAGATAGATCTTACGTGATCATAGGAATTTTTTTGAAATACTGCGTTCCCCAACAGTGGCATCCGAGCCAAGTATATGCGTAGATGTTATATGCACGAGTAGAACACAAAGAGTTGTGGGCGATAATAGTCATACTGCTTACCAGCATGTCATACTTTGATTCGGCGGTGTTGTTGGATGAAGCGGCTCAGACCGACATTACGCGTACGCTTATGCGAGACTGGTTCTACCGACGTGCTTCGCACACAGGTGGCTAGTGGGTGTCTATTTCTCTAACTTTAGTTGAATCGAGTGTGACTACGCCCGGTCCTTGTTGAAGGTTAAAACAACAAACTTGACGAATAATCATTGTGGTTTTGATGCATAGGTAAGAACGGTTCTTGCTAAGCCCGTAGCAGCCACGTAAAACTTGCAACAACAAAGTAGAGTACGTCTAACTTGTTTTTGCAGGGCATGTTGTGATGTGATATGGTCAAGATGTGATTATATAAATTGTTGTATGAGATGATCATGTTTTGTAATACAGTTATCGACAACTGGCAGGAGCCATATGGTTGTCGCTTTATTGTATGAAATGCAATCGCCATGTAATTGCTTTACTTTATCACTAAGCGGTAGCGATAGTCGTAGAAGCAATAGTTGGCGAGACGACAACGATGCTTCGATGGAGATCAAGGTGTCAAGTCGGTGACGCTGGTGATCATGACGGTGCTTTGGAGATGGAGATCAAAGGCACTAGAAAGTGATGGCCATATCATATCACTTATATTGATTGCATGTGATGTTTATCCTTTATGCATCTTATTTTGCTTAGTACGACGGTAGCATTATAAGATGATCTCTCACTAATTTTCAAGGCACAAGTGTTCTCCCTGAGTATGCACCGTTGCTACAGTTCGTCGTGCCGAGACACCACGTGATGATCGGGTGTGATAAGCTCTACGTTCACATACAACGGGTGCAAGCCAGTTTTGCACACGCAGAATACTCGAGTTAAACTTGACGAGCCTAGCATATGCAGATATGGCTTCGGAACACTGAGACCGAAAGGTTGAACGTGAATCATATAGTAGATATGATCAACATAGTGATTTTCACCATTGAAAACTACTCCATCTCACGTGATGATCGGACATGGTTTAGTTGATATGGATCACATTATCACTTAGATGATTAGAGGGATGTCTATCTAAGTGGGAGTTCTTAAGTAATATGATTAATTGAACTTTAATTTATCTTGAACTTAGTACCTGATAGTATTTTGCATGTCTATGTTGTTGTAGATAAATGGCACGTGCTGTTGTTTCGTTGAATTTTAATGCGTTCCTAGAGAAAGCTAAGTTGAAAGATGATGGTAGAAATTACAGGGACTGGGTCCGTAACTTGAGGATTATCCTCATTGCTGCACAGAAGAATTACGTCGTGGAAGCACCGCTAGGTGCCAAACCCACTGCAGGAGCAACGCCAGAAAGTATGAACGTCTGGCAGAGCAAAGCTGATGACTACTCGATAGTTCAGTGTGCCATGTTTTATGGCTTAGAACTGGGACTTCAACAATGTTTTGAACATCATGGAGCATATGAGATGTTCCAGGAGTTGAAGTTAATATTTCAAGCAAATGCCCGGATTGAGAGATATGAAGTCTCCAATAAGTTCTATAGCTGCAAAATGGAGGAGAATAGTTCTGTTAGTGAGCATATACTCAGAATGTCTGGGTACCACAATCACTTGACTTAGCTGGGAGTTAATATTCTAGTTGATAGTGTCATTGACAGAGTTCTTCAATCACTGCCACCAAGCTACAAGAGCTTCGTGATGAACTATAATATGCATGGGATGGATAAAATGATTCCCGAGCTCTTCGCAATGCTAAAGGCTGCGAAGGTAGAAATCAAGAAGGAGCATCAAGTGTTGATGGTCAACAAGACCACTAGTTTCAAGAAAAAGGGTAAAGGGAAGAAGGGGAACTTCAAGAAGAACGGCAAACAAGTTGCTGCTCAAGTGAAGAAGCCCAAGTCTGGACCTAAGCCTGAGACTGAGTGCTTCTACTGCAAAGGGACTGGTCACTGGAAGCGGAACTGCCCCAAGTATTTGGCGGAGAAGAAGGATGGCAAAGTGAAAGGTATATTTGATATACATGTTATTGATGTGTACCTTACTAATGCTCGCAGTAGCGCCTGGGTATTTGATACTGGTTCTGTTGCTAATATTTGCAACTCGAAACAGGGGCTACAGATTAAGCGAAGATTGGCTAAGGACGAGGTGACGATGCGCGTGGGAAATGGTTCCAAAGTCGATGTGATCGCCGTCGGCACGCTACCTCTACATCTACCTTCGGGATTAGTTTTAGACCTGAATAATTGTTATTAGGTGCCAGCGTTAAGCATGAACATTATATCTGGATCTTGTTTGATGCGAGACGGTTATTCATTTAAATCAGAGAATAATGGTTGTTCTATTTATATGAGTAATATCTTTTATGGTTGTAACGCCCACGATGCGGCTATATCTACCACGTGTCGAGGCACGACTTAGAGGCATAACCACATAGTGGTTTTGTCGCAAGAAGGGTCATCTTCACACAATCCCATGTAATGAACAAGAATGGGATAAAGAGTTGGCTTACAATCGCCACTTCACACAATACATAAATAAATATCATACATCATCCAAAATACAATCATATAGACCGACTACGGTCAAAATCTAGATGAAAAAAAGACAACCCCAAATGCTAGATCCCTGACCGTCCCAACTGGGCTCCACTACTGATCATCAGGAAAAGACACATAGTAACGGCCACGTTCCTCGTCGAACTCCCACTTGAGATCGACGCCATCCTCTGCACTGGCATCGTCGGCACCTGCAACTATTTTGGTAGAATCTGTGAGTCACGAGGACTCAGCAATCTCACACCCGCGAGATCAAGACTATTTAAGCTTACAGGAGAGGGAGGTGTAATAAGGTGGAGCTGCAGCGGCAAAAGCATATATGGTGGCTAACTTGCGCAAATGAGAGCGAGAAGAGAAGCAACGGAACGGACGTCATCTAGCAATGACCAAGAAGTGATCCTGAACTCCTACTTACGTCATACATAACTCATACCGTGTTCACTTCCCGGACTCCGCCGAGAAGAGACCATCATGGCTACACACGCAGTTGATGTATTTTAATTGGGTCAAGTGACAAGTTCTCTACAACCGGACATTAACAAATTCTCATCTGCCTCATAACCGCGGGCACGGCTTTCGAAAGATAATACCCTGCAGGGGTGTCCCAACTTAGCCCATCATAAGCTCTCACGGTCAACGAAGGATAAACCTTCTCCCGAAAAGACCCGATCAGTCTTAGAATCCCGGTTTACAAGACATCTCGACAATGGTAAAACAAGACCAGCAAAGCCACCCGAATGTGCCGACAAATCCCGATAGGAGCTGCACATATCTCGTTCTCAGGGCACACCGGATGAGACATCCTACGAGTAAAACCAGACCTCGAGTTTCCAAGAGGGGGCCCGCAGTCTGCTCAGTTCGGACCAACACTCGAAGGAGCACTGGCCCGGGGGGGTTAAAAATAAGATGACCCTCGGGCTCGCGAAAACCCGGGGGAAAGGCTTAGGTGGCAAATGGTAAAGCCAAGGTTGGGCCCTGCTGGAGGAGTTTTATTCAAGGCGAACTGTCAAGGGGGTCCCATAAATCACCCGACCGCGTAAGGAACGCAAACTCAAGGAACATAATACCGGTATATCAGTAACTAGGGCGGCAAGAGTGGAACAAAACACTAGGCATAAGGCCGAGCCTTCCACCCTTTACCAAATATATATAGATGCATTAATTAAATAAGAGATATTGTGATAACCCAACATATCCATGTTCCGACATGGAACAAACTTCAACTTCACCTGCAACTAGCAACGCTATAAGAGGGGCTGAGCAAAAGCGGTAACTTAGCCAATCAACGGTTTGCTAGGAAAGGATGGTTAGAGGCTGACATGGCAAAATGGGAGGCATGATATAGCAAGTGATAGGTAGCGGAGCATGGCAATAGAGCGAACAACTAGCAAAGCAAAGATAGAAGTGATATCGAGGGGTGGTCATCTTGCCTGCAAGGTTCTCAGAGTTGTCGAAAGCTTGATCCTCGTAAGCGTACTCGATAGGTTCCTCGTTCACGAACTCGTCTCCCGGCTCTACCCAAGACAAGAACACAAACAAACGGAACCACAATCAACCACGAGAAATGCACAAGCAACATGATGCAAAACATGTATGATAAGCAAGATATGATGTGCGATGCATATGTGTGCTCCGGAAGGAAAATGATGAACATGGCAGTAACTTGGCAAACCAAGCATTCCACTGGAAAGATGAGATGATTTCGGTTGAAATCGATATAAAGATCACCGGAAACGGATGCACGGTTTGCAAATGGCAAGCAAAACAAGAATGACACGAATCTGCGATAAACAGCATGATAGCACTTAAAATGTAACAAGTAACAATGCTACAGCACCCCAACATAGCAACAAGCACATGGCAGTAATCTACAGGAGATGCTTGACAAAAGATGAACACTGAGATACGGCTAGATCACAACATATCAAGCTCAAACAAGCATGGCAAAAGTGCAAAAGATAACAGGTTCACAGACTTGGTGAAAAACTGGACATTGCAGAAAACAGCATCAGGTAGCGATGTTCAGAATATGAAATCAACATGCTACAGGAACTTAACATAGCAAAACTTGGCATGGCAGTGTTTTAATAAAAGAACATGACAAAAGTCCCTTAGTGACCATAAGCCAAAAAAGATCAGAAGATATGATGGCAAGCATGTAAACATAGCAAGTTTCGTTATCAGGTTTCAGACTTAGCAGAAAACAGAGCATGGCAGAAATAATAATATGTAGGCCTCTTTGTGAGCTTGATGCACTCACTACAGAGCAATGCACTACAAACCAAGCACACCTACAGAAATATGGCATGTCTATGAAGCTATCCATGGCAAGAACAATTGCATAGCATGTATGGATCAACTACAATAAGCTTGGCAAAATTGCATATCATGTTAAGAATCTGCCAGAAATATTTTATAGCAAAAGTAGAGCAAGATTGAGTCATGCTATGGCACTCCATAATTGCAAACAATTGCAGGAATAGATCAACTACAACCATAGCTACAAAACATCCTTACTGAACATCTCCAAAATACGCATGGATCTCTCTGTAGCATCAAGTTTACATGGAAACAAAATAACAGCAGACAGACTTAGAGAAATCACAAAGTCCCTGAAATCAGAAATATTACGGAGCCTACTTTGCATGCTTGTGCTAGTCACCACAGAGATCACAAAAATACATGGCATAAACCCTTGGAAAGATGGCATTGCATACAACAAAACACATGTAGAGCTCATGCCCATAAGATGCACAGATTAAATGATACAAAAATGGCAAATCTCCAAGTTCTGCCAAGAACCAGAGGATAACAGCAACTAGCCCTCTTCCAACAGATATTTGGGCATCAAGATGACCTCTAATGAATATGGTGCAATTGAACGAAATGAAGAGCATCACGAGGCGAACAATTTGACATATTACACGCGCGAATCGGAGCTACATGCAAGGAGTTATGGCATCACGAACATGGCAAGATGCTGTAAAGATTTGAGGACTTGGAGAAAATCTAGGGTTTCGAGAAAGTCAACTCATACAGTGACTGGATCCAGATCGGGGCCGGACCTCGAGGGCGCTCGCCGGGGCGGTGGTGCGGCTCGTCGGTGGGAGGAGAGGAGAGGCCGTAGGGGAAGGAGGAGGCGGCGAGGTGGGGCGCCGGGCGACGGCCGGAGGGGCGCGGTCGCCGGCGTCGGAGGTGGCGCGCGGCGGCGGCGGGAGCCGCGGCGTCGGCGTCGGGCGGCCGCGGTGGCGGCCGGCAGCGGCGTGGGGCGGCGCGCCGGCGGGCACGGCGGAGGGCTGCGGCGGGAGCCGGCGGGCGCGGCGGAGGGCTGCGGCGGGAGCCGGCGGGCGTCGGGCGGCGGAGCTGCGGGCCGGGAGGGCCGGCGTTGGGCCGGCGGGCTCCGGCGGCGGCGACGGCTTGCCACGTGGCAGCCGCGGGTTGGCCGCGGGGGCGGCGGCGACTTGTCCGGCCGGAGCAGACGCGTCCGGCGCGGCGCGGAGGGATTTTAGGGTTACGGGAGACTGCGAATGTAATTTCGGGATGCCCACACATAAATAGGGAGAGGGAGCTAGGAGACTTCAAATGAGGTGCGGTTTTCGCCCACACGATCGTGATCGAACGACCTAGAGCATGGAAGAGAATTTGGTGGGTTTTGGGCTGGTTTTGGAGGGGTTTTTTGCTGGACACTCCAATGGACTTGCGGATGCCCGGTTAACCGTTGGAGTACCAAACGACCTCCAAATGGAACGAAACTTGACCGGTGGTCTCCGAGTGGTGTAATAAGGCCACTTGACAAGCCTCGATCCATTCCGAGAAAGTTTGACACCCGCTCACGAAAGAAAACAAGAGGGATGCACCGGAGGAGATAGGAGTGCCGGATTGCAAAACGGACAACGGGTAAAATGCTCGGATGCATGAGACGAACACGTATGCAAATGCAATGCGCATGATGACATGATATGAAATGCATGACATGAACAAAATGCAAAACGAGAAACAAAACCCGACCACAGAGGGAATAACATGTCACATAGCCGAAAATGGCAAGAGTTGGAGTTACAAATATGGCAAGTTACGTCCGGGGTGTTAGAATGGTCATGCACCCTTTGAGGGAGTCCTGGACTAAGAGGTCCTCGGGTGTCTGGCATGTTAGCCATGGGCCAGACTGATGGGCTGTGAAGATACAAAGACCGAAGACTCCACCCGTGTCCGGATGGGACTCTCCTTAGCGTGGAAGGCAAGCTTGGCGATCGAATATGAAGATTCCATTCTCTGTAACCGACCTTATGTAACCCTAGATCCCTCCGGTGTCTATATAAACCGGAGGGCTAGGTCTGAAGAGGCCAATACTCATAACCACAGTCATACAGGCTAGACTTCTAGAGTTTTAGCCATTACGATCTCATGGTAGATCAACTCTTGTAATACTTATATTCATCAAGATCAATCAAGTAGGAAGTAGGGTATTACCTCCATAGAGAGGGCCTTAACCTGGGTAAACATTGTGTCCCCTGTCTCCTGTTACCATCGACCTTAGACGCACAGTTCGGGACCCCCTACCAGAGATCCGCCGGTTTTGACACCGACATTGGTGCTTTCATTGAGAGTTCCAATGTGCCGTCCTCAAAAGGGTTGATGGCTCGCCTCGTCGTCAAGGAAAATATCACCTCCGGAGGAGCCCTGGCCCCAGGCCAAACCCTCCAGCTAGGCGGCTTCATCATGACCGCCTGTTCGGCCCTTAAACCGACGATGACCTCTTGAGTCATCGAAAATCGCCTCCGCGTTGATTCCGAATACTCCAAACGGATGGATCCAATGGATTTATCGTCTTTAAACGAACTCCTAGATCGCATCGCCGCCTTGGGAGTCGCTACAAACTACGATCGGATTGGGCTTAAACCCGGCCAGAGAGAAACTAAAACTCCACTGATCACCCACCAGATAGCGGTAGTCGAGGAGCAAGAAAACTCTTCCTCTATATTGAGGACGAACTATGTTCGGATCTCCGATCTCGAAGAGCCGGACACCCACCGGCAGAAAGACACGCCTTGTCCTCCGAACATAGAACCGGACGACAAGCCTAAAAAATCAGTTGATATCCCGGAGCCCGAACTGTTAAGTCCGGAAGATCTTCAGACTCCGGATCCAAAGTTGGGTCAGGGTTCGGATTTAAATCCACCCACCCACCCAGACATAAGCGCTCTCATGAGCATACAACAGCAGTGTCAGGAAATGGTCCACCACTTCTGGGCCAGATTCCTCCTTGTCAAAGACAAGATTAAAGATTGCCGCGACGAAGACGCGATCTCAGCGTTCCGCAACAATTGCACGGACGAAGGAATCCTTAACGCCATCAACCGTCATCGCATATTACACTTCGCTGACTTGGCAACTATCATATAGAAGTACAGCGCAATGGAAAGCGCCTAGAAAACTCAGGCGGCCCGTTGCGAATCATCGGTCCCCACTCAACCCCTCATTCAGGCGAAAAGGGCGCAACCTCGTGGCACACCAGGTCCAATAGTAAAGAAATATAAGCCCATTATGCGGCGTGGAACCATTCTGGAAGGATGGCTTGATGGGCCATGCAAAATACACACAACACCGGATAACACACCAACCCACAGCCTTAGATCATGTTGGATACTCCGGTAAGTGGCCAAGAGTGGCGAGGATATCCTCACCAAGAATACCCCAGAACAACACCCCCAGAAGACGACAACCTCAAAGTATTGACGGTCTTCGAGACATTTGCTTCAAACAATAGGCGCAAAAGGGCACCCCGCGAACTCGCCGAAGTCTGCCAAATCGCAGCAATAAACCCCTGGAACGACACGGCTATAACTTTTAATGCCGGTGAGAACCAAAATACAGGACAGTCCGAGCACCAGCCGCCTTGGTCCTCAGTCCAATCATGGACGGCTTTCGGCTCACCAAGGTTCTCATGGACGGCGGCAGCGGACTAAACCTCATCTATGAGGATACACTCCACAAGATGGAAATAGACAGGAGCCGCATCGAGCAAAGCAGCACGACCTTCCAAGGAATCATTCCCAGTCGGGAGGCGCAGTGTGCGGGAAAAATCACACTTGACGTGGTATTCGGCACACCAGAGAATTATCGGTCCGAAGAGATAACCTTCCAAGTGGCCCCTTTCAACAGGGGATATCACACCCTCTTGGGGCGAGATGCATTTACACGCTTCCAAGCTATACCTCATTATGGGTACATGAAGCTTAAGATGCCCGGGCCCAACGGCATAATCACTCTCGCCAGTGATCCGGACATAGCACTCCGCGCCGAAAATAAAACCGCATCCCTGGCCCTTGAGGCATTATCTGAAGCCCTCGCGGCCGAAGAATTAACCGCACTGCGCTCCACGGTGGACAGGGACGATGTGATCCTAGACAAACGACCCAAATCCACCTCCTTCAAACCAGCAGAAGAAATAGTCAAATTCCAAGTCCATTCAACAGACCCCAAGAAGATAGCATCTATTGGAGCACAACTAGATCCAACGGTTGATGCCGCGCTACGAGAGTTCCTGTGTGAGAACTGGGATATATTCGCCTGGCACCCTTCTGATATGCCAGGAATCCCACGCAGGTTGGCGGAACACAGCCTCAATATATTGAAGGGATATAAACCGGTCAAGCAAACACTGTGGCGCTTTTTCGAACCCAAATGGCAAGCTATGGGGGAGGAGCTAGCCAAGCTAATCGAGGTCGGATTCATTGGAGAAATAAAACACCTGGACTGGCTGGCAAACCTGGTGATGGTGCCAAAGAAGGACAAATCCTGGCGCCTGTGCGTCGATTTCAAAGACCTCAATAAGGCTTGCCCCAAGGATCCATTCCCCCTCCCCCACATCGAACAGATCATTGATGCTACCGTAGGACACGACTCACTGTGCTTCCTCGACGCATATTCCGGATACCATCAAATTAAAATGAAGGAGTCCGATCAAGCCGCAACAGCATTCATTACCCCATATGGGCCATTCTGCTTCAACACCATGCCCTTCGGGCTCAAAAACGCCGGCGCCACCTACCAACGCATGATTCAAACATGCCTGGAGAAACAGATCGGTAAGGCAGTTGAAGCATATGTGGACGATGTCGTCATCAAAACCAGACACGTCGAAACACTCATAGATGATTTATGTCTCACATTCGACAACCTCCATGCATATGACATTAAGTTCAATCCAGAAAAGTGTGTTTTCCGTGTCCCCGCTGGAAAACTGCTGGGCTTCATAGTTTCCAATAGAGGAATTGAAGCAAATCCAGCAAAAATCCGAGCTTTGTCACAATTGGCTACGCCAACGGACCTTAAACAGGTACAAAACTCGCCGGTTGCATGGCAGCTTTAAGCCGTTTTATCTCCAGATTGGGAGAAAAGGCATTACCACTCTATCGCCTTCTACGGCGCACCGATCACTTCGAGTGGACGGATGCGGCAACGGCCGGACTGGAAGAAATAAAAGCCCTTCTAGCGAGCAACCCAATCCTGGCCACGCCGAACGTCGGCGAACCCATGTTATTATACATATCGGCAACACACCAGGTGGTGAGCGTTGTGCTTGTCGTTGAACGAGAACAGGACCAACTCAAATTCCCGCTTCAGAAGCCAGTATACTACGTATCCACTGTCCTCACACCATGCAAATCCCGGTACCCCCATTATCAAAAGATAGCATACGTGGTCTTCATGGCATCCCGAAAGCTACGACACTACTTCCAGGAGTGTTCGATCACGGTGGCTTCCGAAGTACCACTCAATGACATAATAAACAATCATGCTGCTACGGGCCGGATCGCCAAATGGGCCATTGAGCTCCTTCCATTGGACATAACATACAAGTCGCGTCAAGTGATTAAATCCCAAGTACTGGCCGACTTCGTCGCCGAATGGACAGAGGCCGAACTCCCTAAAGAGTACGGCACATATTCCAACTGGGTTATGTATTTTGATGGTTCCAAAATGCTGGCAGGGCTAGGAGTGGGTGTCGTTGTAATGTCCCCCACTGGAGACGTCATCCAGTACGCACTCCAGATATTATACACAGACTCCAATAACGCAGCCGAATACGAGGCCTTATTACATGGTCTTTAGATGGCTGTCTCCATGGGCATACAACGCCTGGAAGTGCGCGGGGACTCAAACCTCGCAATATCTCAAATAAATGGAGACTTCGATGCCAAAGATCCGAAGATGGCGGCTTATCGCAACGCCGTCCTAAAAATGTCAGCTCGGTTCGAGGGGCTCGAGTTTCATCACATGGCCGGAGAAAGCAATCAAGCGGCGGATGTCCTTGCTCGCATTGGCGCCAGGCGCGACCCCGTCCCACCTAACATCTTTCTGGAAAGGCTTTTTAAGCCGTCTGTGGTGTGGCAAGGGGAGAGCGGCAACACCAGTCCGGATCCGAACACAACCCCTGATCCCGAACACACCGATATCATCGGGGGCTCAGCCACCGAAATAACACCGTCGGCCCATCTCATTATGGCAGTCATTGCCCCATGGACCGAACCCTTCTTGGCCTACCTTAACAGGAAGGAACTCCCTGAGGATCAGAATGAGGCGCGCCGCATTGTCCGACGTTCGAAGGCCTACAAGGTCCACGACGGAGAGCTCTACAAGAAAAGCGCTACCGGAGTCCTTCAAAGATGTATCTCCGAGGAAGAGGGGCGGCAGCTCCTGGCTGAAAATCATGCCGGTCTCGGTGGGCACCACGCCGCAGCTCGGGCCCTTGTTAGCAAGGCCTTCCGTACAGGTTTTTATTGGCCGACAGCCCGAGCAGATGCACAGGACCTTGTCCAACGTTGCGTCGGATGCCAACTCTTCGCCAACCAAAGCCATATGCCCCCCACCGCCCTACAAACAATCCCCATCACTTGGCCTTTCGCGGTCTGGGGGCTCGATATGGTCGGACCCCTTAAAGGAGGAAGCCATAAGAAAAAGTATCTGCTGGTCATGGTGGATAAATTCACTAAGTGGATAGAGGCCAAACCAGTTAAAACGGCCGAGTCTGGGCCTGTGATAGAATTCAAATCCGGTGTTGTACACTGCTATGGTGTTCCACACAGCATCATCACCGATAACGGCTCCAATTTCACAGCCGATGAGGTGAAAACCTGGTGCGCTAATCTGGGCATCAAGCTCGATTACGCCTCTGTATATCATCCGCAAATAAACGGTCAAGTCGAACGAGCCAATGGTCTTATTATGAGCGGCATCAAGCCAAGACTAGTGCAGTCTTTGAAAGAATCAGACAAGCACTGGGTTGAGGGGCTCGACTCCGTACTCTGGGGGCTGTGGACCACGCCCAATCGCACTACCAGATATACACCTTTCTTCATGGTGTACGGCGCAGAGGCAAAGTTACCCTCGACATTATTCACGACTCACCTCGAGTGCGCATGTACGAAGAGAAAGAGGCCGAGCTTGATCGGCAGGACAGCTTAGATGCCCTGGAGGAGGAGCGCGACGTCGCAAAAGCCCGTTCCGCATTTTATCAACAGCAGGCTCGCAGGTATCAAAGCGGAGAAGTGCGGGCCAAGACTTATAATGTTGGCGAACTCGTTCTACGCCTGCCGGAGAAGAAAAAGGACAAACTCAAGCCCAAGTGGGAGGGTCCCTTCATCATTGATGAAGTTCTCACCGGAGGAGCGTACCGCCTGCGTGATGCGTCAGACAATCGCCTAGAGCCGATGAGGGAGTCCTGGACTAAGGGGTCCTCGGGCGTCCGGCCTATTATCCATGGGCCGAACTGATGGGTTGTGAAGACATGAAGGCCGAAGACTGTACCCGTGTCCGGATTGGACTCTCCTTGGCGTGGAAGGCAAGCTTGGCAGCCAACTATGAAGATTCCTTCTTATGTAGCCGACTCTATGTAACCCTAGATCCCTCCAGTGTCTATATAAACCGGAGGGGTTAGTCCGGAAAGGATATACTCATTACCATAGTCATACAGGCTAGGCTTCTAGGGTTTGGCCATTACGATCTCGTGGTAGATCAACTCTTGTAATACTCATATTCATCAAGATCAATCAAGCAGGAAGTAGGGTATTACCTCCATAGAGAGGGCCCGAACCTGGGTAAACATCGTGTCCCCCGTCTCCTGCAACCATCAACCTGAGACGCACAGTTCGGGACCCCCTACCCGAGATCCGCCGGTTTTGACACTAACATTGGTGCTTTCATTGAGAGTTCCACGGTGTCGTCGACGAAAGGTTCGATGGCCCCTTCGATCGTCTATAGTGACGCTGTCAAGGAGAAACCTTCCTCCCCGGACAGATTTTCTTATTCGGCGGCTTCATACTGCGGGCCAACTCGCTTGGCCACCTGGAGCAGATCGATAGCTACGCCCCTGGCCACCATGTCAGATTTGGAAGCTTGAACTATGTCACAGATATCCGTGGAGACTTGATATTCAACGGATTTGAGACCACGGCGATCGCTCCCCCTCATTCCGATGAACATGACTTAAATCTGTCATCGGACCATATTCAGGAGATGGTTCCTGTAACTGCTACGGCCTTAGAACCGGAGCAGATCGCGCCATCCAAAACCACAGAGTCTGCGGTGTTGGAGCCGCGCACATATGCAGCACCTTGCAATATCTGCGTCAACGGAATTCCGGACTCGTTTCCGGCTATAAGTTCCGAACCACGTACGCGTGCGGACACCGAGTTGGATCGGTTATCGATCTTCGAGTTCAGCGCCGCAGATATCTTCCAACACTCACCCTTGGCCGATGTGCTAAGTTCATTAAAAACCTGTCCTTGGCGGGGGACTCACAGCCTAACTATGTCCGGTTCGAACTAGAGGCTGATGACGGAGAATTTCGCTTCCCACCCGCCACCCACTTCATAGCCACCGTCGAGGACTTAACCGACGTGCTTGATTATGGCTCCGAAGACATCGACGGTATGGACGACGATGCTGACAAGGAGCAAGGCCAAGACCCGCCATTCACTAGACGTTGGACGGCCATCTCTTCGTACGATGTGTACATGGTTGACACACCTAAAAAAGCTAGCGACGATCCAGTTGCGAATAAACCTTCTGAGACACAGTCCAAGCGCCGGCGCCCTAAACGCCGTCCTAAGTCACGTCGCTCAAAAGACAACAACACTGGCACCGGAGAAAATAGTACTTCGGACGACGCCGAAAACAATGAAGACCCTGTCGGAGCAACATCCGAACAGGAGGAACAAGAAAACGGGCAAGTTAGCCCTGATCAACAGGCCATGCCCAATGACTCGGATGACGATAGTTATCGTCCACTTTCCGAGGATGAGGTGAGCCTCGGCAATGAGGATTTCGTCGTGCCTGAGGCACCCCTCGAGCAGGAGCGCTTTAAGCGCCAGCTAATAGCTACTGCAAGAAGCCTAAAGAAGAAGAAGCAGGAGCTTCAAGCTGATCAAGACCTACTCATTGACAGATGGACTGATGTCCTAGCAGCCGAAAATATGGCCTCAAGCGTCCAGCCAAGAGTTACCCGAAGCGCAGATTGCTACCTCAGTTCGACGAGGAGGCACTGGAGCCCATACCCCCCTCGCGCAATGCGGAACGACCACTACGTGGTCGGGACAGTGCAGCGGACCGACCACCCCGCGGTCAGGATAAAACGGCAAATCAGGCCGAACAGCAGCCCGCCCCACCGCCACGTAAAAAGAGAGACAAAACAGCTCGGGACTATACATACGACCTTCGGCAGGACCTGGACAGCAGAGCAGGACACACCAGATCAATCTACGGATCGCGAGGACATTTTCCAACTCGCAATGACGACTACCTATTCGGACGTGACAAACCTAGTCACTCCCGGGCCGATAACCGCAGACAGACTTCATCGGAGGTGCGCCACGACGCGGCCCGATATAGAGGCGCCGCACACCCTCTCTGCTTCACAGATGAAGTACTGGATCACGAATTCCCCGAGGGGTTCAAGCCCGTCAATATTGAATCATACGACGGAACAACCGATCCCGCAGTATGGATCAAAGATTTTATTCTCCACATCCATATGGCCCGAGGAGACGATCTCCACGCCATCAAATACCTCCCACTAAAATTAAAAGGGCCAGCTAGACACTGGTTAAATAGCCTGCCTGAAAATTCCATCGGCGGCTGGGAGGACTTGGAAGAAGCTTTTCTTGACAACTTCCAAGGTACTTATGTACGGCCACCAGATGCCGGTGACTTAAGTCATATAGTCCAACAGCCTGGAGAATTAGCCAGAAAATTCTGGACTAGGTTCCTAACCAAGAAGAACCAGATCGTTGATTGTCCGGATGCCGAAGCCCTAGCGGCCTTCAAACACAGCATCCGCGACGAATGGCTCGCCCGCCACCTCAGCCAAGAAAAGCCGAAATCCATGGCAGCCCTAACGGCACTCATGACCCGCTTTTGCGCGGGTGAGGATAGTTGGCTGGCCCGTAGCAAAAACACAGCCAGCGAGGCAGGCCCCTCCGAGGCCAAAAACAGCACCGGCAAGCTCCGGCGCAATAGACACAAACGCCGAAGCAATGGCGATAACACCGATGACACTACGGTTCACGCCGGATTCAGTGGCTTCAAGTCCGGCCAGCGGAAGAAGCCCTACAAAAGGAACAGCGAGGGACCATCCAGCTTGGACCGCATACTCGACCGTCCGTGCCAGATACATGGCACCCCAGACAAACAAGCCAATCACACCAACAGAGATTGTCGGGTTTTTAAGCAAGCCAGCAAGGCAAATACCGAGACCAAGGAAATGGGATCGCAAAGCGAGGACGACGACGAAGAGCCCAGGCAGCCGAACACCAGGGGAAGAAGAAATTTCCCCCTCAACTCAAAACAATGAACATGATATATGCTACACACATCCCCAAAAGGGAGCGCAAGGGCGCACTCAGGGACGTCTATGCGGTAGAGCCAGTCGTCCCAAAATTCAACCCATGGTCGTCATTTCCGATCACCTTTGATCGTCCAGATCACCCAACTAGTATCCATCATGGCGGTTCGGCCGCACTGGTTCTCGACCCAATCATTGACGGGTTTCACCTAACACGAGTCCTAATGGATGGTGGTAGTAGCCTCAACCTGCTCTATCAGGATACAATGCACAAAATGGGCATTAATCCCTCACAAATCAAGCCCACAAAGACTACCTCTAAAGGAGTCATACCAGGCATAGAGGCCCTTTGTACGGGCTCAATCACGCTGGAGGTGGTCTTCGGTTCCCCGGACAACTTCCGAAGCGAAGAGCTAATCTTCGATATCGCCCCCTTCCGCAGCGGCTACCACGCACTGCTCGGACGAACCACGTTTGCTAGATTCAACGCGGTGCCGCACTATGCTTATCTCAAGCTCAAGATGCCTGGTCCACGCGGCGTCATAACAGTCAATGGAAACACGGAACGCTCCCCGTACTGAGGAGCACACAGCCGCCCTAGCTGCAGAGATACAGAACGGCCTTCTCAAGCAGAACTATAATCCGGCTACCGAGCCCGTGGACATCATTAAGAGGGTCCAGACTACACTGCAACAGGACAGCTCAGCTCGTCAAGAGCTTGATTAGCAATTCGGCCTCCGTCCCAGCCCTGATAAGGAGTGGCACTTGTACCACGCGTACATAACTACGCGCCCAAAAACCCATGGATACGGACAGGGGCATAGCTAGCTCGCGATCCACAGTGCGGCTAGACCGATCCCAGGATTCGTGTACCTTTTCTTTTCCATTGCAGGTCCCTTCTCTCTTCTCGAGGTCTCTTCCGACAACCCGGTTGTCGGGGGTTGTCGGACACACCAAGGAGGCAAGGAGCTTTGGTGCACAAGGGAACCCCCAGATGGCCTCTGTTAACGATTGCTATACCTGTTTTACATACCCGCACGCATCTCGCACTTGGTCTTGGCATGTTAAATAGCCTTTTTGCTTATCATATTGCATGTTCAAATACGCCTCGACGTATTAATCACATTACAAAAACAAAGGGCAGCGTCAGTTTATCACTTAATCTTCCCCTTTTTCCTTTGTATTTATTACTCGTTGCACGCGTACATTCTGGTACGTATTACTGCGCCAGGGGCTTCATCACGCCCCGCATCACGGCAACAAAAGTCCGAACACTTTTACAGTACAGTTCCGCACCCCGAACTTATAGCATTATATGCATCGGCTCTGAATCATGTCTTTGGTCAATAGCTGGGTTGCCCGGCTCCTGTGTTTGCTACCCTACGTTTCGCTATATCGGCTAGGGTAGTAAAGGGAGAACTACTGCGATTGTGCCCGGTTCTTCCGGACGAGCACCTCAGTAGAGAAAGCCGAAAACTGACTGTCATGATGTGGCGAGAGCTGGTCAGCTGTTCGAGAGGTCTCAAATCCCTAGAGATTTTTTCCGCTTTATGCGAGGAATCAGTCTTTTCCGATTAGGCGTGTATAACGCCCCTAGTTTGGCCTTCCGAACACCAGGGGCTTCGCCGAAATTTTCATGGTCAAACTCCTATGGCTAAGTGAGGGTAATAAAGGACGTACAGTCTGATTGCCTTGTTCGTTGTGCTAAACACATCCTTTCAGGACCAGAATGTGGAGTAAAGAGTGTTTAGATTTATCCCGAACACCCCCGTACTATCTACGTGGGGGTAGAAGCTGACGACTGGTCAACCCTCAGATTTTAATAAACGGCTCCACAGGAGGTAAAATTTAATCACAAGCATCATATTACATACCGATCTTGTTTCATATTACAGGACAACCCGAATGTTTTCATGGGAATATCACGTCCTTCGCACATTGCTCCGCCACAAGGCGGGATCCCTCCAGGATACCGTGATCCGTCTCCAACGTATCTATAATTTTTGATTGTTCCGTGCTATTATATATTCTGTTTTGGATGTTTAATGGGCTTATTTATACACTTTTATATTATTTTTGGGACTAACCTATTAACCGAAGGCCCAGGCCAAATTGCTGTTTTTTTGCCTATTTCAGTGTTTCGTAGAAAAAGGATATCAAACGGAGTCCAAATGGAATGAAACCTTCGGGAGCGTGATTTTTGGAACAAACGTGATCCAGAGGACTTGGAGCGGACGTCAAGCAACCAACGAGGCGGCCACTAGGCAGGGGGCGCGCCTACCCCCACCCCCCCAGGCGCGCCCTCCACCCTCGTGGGCCCCTCGTGGCTCCACCGACCTACTTCTTCCTCCTATATATACCTATGTACCCCCAAACCATCAGAAGCGACCATGAAAACCTAATTCCACCGCCGCAACCTTCTGTACCCGTGAGATCCCATCTTGGGGCCTTTTTCGGTGTCCTGCCGGAGGGGGCATCGATCACGGAGGGCTTCTACATCAACACCATAGCCTCTCCGATGATGTGTGAGTAGTTTACCTCAGACCTTCGGGTCCATAGTTATTAGCTAGATGGCTTCTTCTCTCTCTTTGGATCTCAATACAAAGTTCTCCTCGATTCTCTTGGAGATCTATTTGATGTAACTCTTCTTTTGCGGTGTGTTTGTCGAGACCGATGAATTGTGGATTTATGATCAAGATTATCTATGAACAATATTTGAATCTCCTCTGAATTCTTTTATGTATGATTGGTTATCTTTGCAAGTCTCTTCGAATTATCAGTTTGGTTTGGCCTACTAGATTGATCTTTCTTGCAATGGGAGAAGTGCTTAGCTTTGGGTTCAATCTTGCGGTGCTCGATCCCAGTGACAGTAGGGGAAACGACCCGTATTTTATTGTTGCCATCGAGGATAAAAAGATGGGGTTTATATCATATTGCATGAGTTTATCCCTCTACATCATGTCATCTTGCTTAAAGCGTTACTCTGAACTTAATACTCTAGATGCATGCTGGATAGCGGTCGATGTGTGGAGTAATAGTAGTAGATGCAGGCAGGAGTCGGTCTACTTTTCACGAACGTGATGCCTATATACATGATCATACCTAGATATTCTCATAACTATGCTCAATTCTATCAATTTCTCGACAGTAATTCGTTCACCCACCGTAATACTTATGCTCTTGATAGAAGCCACTAGTGAAACCTATGGCCCCCGGGTCTATTTTCCATCATATTAATCTCCCGTTATTTCCATTACTGTTTACTTTGCTTTCTTTACTTTTACTCTTTATCATAAAAATACCAAAAATATTATCTTATCATCTCTATCAGATCTCACTCTCATAAGTGACCGTGAAGGGATTGACAACCCCTTTATCATGTTGGTTGCGAGGTTCTTATTTGTTTGTGTAGGTGCAAGGGACTTGAGCGTGACCTCCTACTGGATTGATACCTTGGTTCTCAAAAACTGAGGGAAATACTTATGCTACTTTACTGCATCACCCTTTCCTCTTCAAGGGAAAACCAACGCAGTGCTCAAGAGGTAGCAAGAAGGATTTCTGGCGCCGTTGCCGTGGAGTCTACGCACAAGTCAAGACATACCAAGTACCCATCACAAACTCTTATCCCTCGCATTACATTATTTGCCATTTGCCTCTCGTTTTCCTCTCCCCCACTTCACCCTTGCTTTTTTATTCCCCCTTCCTCCGTTCAATCTTGTGTTACCATGTGCCTTATTTTTGCTTGCATCTTCGCTTGCTAAGAGTTTATGGATCCTCATCCACTTGCTAATCTCTTTAAGAGATCCAATTATGATGAACCTATCGCTAGTGAGTTGAGTGCACTAGATTATCTTTATGAGGTTTTGCTTGAAATTCGTGAATCTGAAAATTGTGATGAAGTACTTTATGAAGCGATTCACGATAGATCTTTGAATAAAAAGCATGATTGCAATGATTTTATTATAAATTCTATTAATGTAAATTATGCTAATAATATGCAAAACCCTAAGCTTGGGGATGCTAGTTTTGCTATGTCCTCTACTTGTTGCAATGACCATGATTGGGGTGATTCTTCTTACGATCTTGAAAATTTACTTACTCCCCATGATGAATATGAGATTGATAATAATGTTTGCAATAATATTGAAAGTGGGTTTGGAAGAGTGTCAACTTTAGATCCCACATATTTGGAAAATGTTCAATCTTATGAAATTTTTGATAAAGGTGGGTTTGGAGAGGTCATGACTTTAGTTAATGTTGATCCCACTATTTTGGAAGAGTGTCAACTTCGCATGCATGTGGATCGTGTTGAAAATATTTTATGTGATAGCTATTTTGTTAAATTTTCTTATGCTCCCACATGTAATTATTATGAGAGAGGAAAATATGGTTGTAGAAATTTTCATGTTGCTAAATTACCTCTCGTTATGTTGAGATTGCTATTGTTTCTTTCATATTCCTTGCATATGCTAGTTTTTGCTTGCTATGATAATTTGTTTTCCTGTAAGATGCCTATGCATAGGAAGTATGTTAGACTTAGATATGTTTTTCATATGCTTTATTGTGCTCTCTTTGTGCTTTAATTCTTGTCTTTGATGTGAGCATCATTAAAATTATCAATGCCTAGCTAAGGGCGTTAAACGATAGCGCTTGTTGGGAGGCAACCCAATTTTATTTTTAGTTTTTTGCTTTTTGGTTCTGTTTAGGAATAAATATTTGATCTAGCCTCTGGTTAGATTTGTTTTTGTATTTTAATTAGTGTTTGTGCCAAGTTAAACCTATAAGATCTTCTTGGATGATAGTTATTTGATCTTGCTGAAAATTCCAGAAACTTTCTGTTCACGAAAACAATTGTTAAAAATTACCAGAACGTGATATATTACTGATTCTAATTGCATCAGATCAATAAAAAATTATTTAGGTCGTCCTATTTTTGTAGAATGTTTAGAGTTCCAGAAGTTTGCGTTAGTTACATATTACTACAGACTGTTCTGTTTTTGACAGATTCTGTTTTTCGTGTGTTGTTTGCTTATTTTGATGAATCTATGGCTAGTAAAAGAGCTTATAAACCATAGAGAAGTTGTAATACAGTAGGTTTAACACCAATATAAATAAATAATGAGTTCAATACAGTACCTTGAAGTGGTGTTTTGTTTTCTTTCGCTAACGGAGCTCACGAGATTTTCTGTTAAGTTTTGTGTTGTTAAATTTGCAAGTTTTGGGTAAAGATTTGATGGATTATGGAACAAGGAGTGGCAAGAGCCTAAGCTTGGGGATTCCCAAGGCACCCCAAGGTAAATCCAAGGACACCAAAAAGCCAAAGCTTGGGGATGCCCCGGAAGGCGTCCCCTCTTTCGTCCTCGTCCATCGGTAACTTTACTTGGAGCTATATTTTTATTCGCCACATGATATGTGTTTTGCTTGGAGCGTCTTGTATGATTTGAGTCTTTGTTTTTAGTTTGCCACAATCATCCTTGCTGTACACACCTTTTGAGAGAGACACACATGATTCGGAATTTGTTAGAATACTCTATGTGCTTCACTTATATCTTTTGAGCTATATAGTTTTTGCTCTAGTGCTTCACTTATATCTTTTAGAGCACGGCGGTGGTTGTATTTTATAGAAATTATTGATCTCTCATGCTTCACTTATATTATTTTGAGAGTCTTAAACAGCATGGTAATTTGCTTTAATTGTGAAATTAATCTTCCATATTGAGTTCATTGAATATCATGAGAAGTTAGATACTTGATAAGTGTTTTGAGATATAAAGGTGGTAATATTAGAGTGTGCTAGTTGAGTAATTGTGAAATTGAGAAATACTTGTGTTAAAGTTGGCAAGTCCCGTAGCATGCACGTATGGTAAAAGTTGTGTGACAATTTTGACACATAGGTGTTCTTTTATTGCTTTCCTTATGAGTGGCGGTCGGGGACGAGCGATGGTCTTTTCCTACCAATCTATCCCTCTAGGGGCATGCGTAGTAGTACTTTGCTTCGAGGGCTAATAAACTTTTGCAATAAGTATATGAGTTCTTTATGAACTAATGTGAGTCCATGGATTATACGCACTCTCAACCTTCCACAATTTTCTAGCCTCTACGGTACCGTGCATTGCCCTTTCTCACCTTGAGAGTTGGTGCAAAGTTCGCCGGTGCATCCAAACCCCGTGATATGATACGCTCTATCACACATAAGCCTCCTTATATCTTCCTCAAAACAGCCACCATACCTACCTATCATGGCATTTCCATAGCCATTCCGAGATATATTGCCATGCAACTTTCCACCATTCCATTTATTATGACACACTTCATCATTGTCATATTGCTTTGCATGATCATGTAGTTGACATCGTATTTTGTGGCAAAGCCACAATTCATATTTTTTCAAACATGTCACTCTTGATTCATCGCATATCCTGGTACACCGCCGGAGGCATTCACATAGAGTCATATTTTGTTCTAAGTATTGAGTTGTAATTGTTGAGTTGTAAATAATAAAAGTGCGATGATCATCGTTATTATAGCATTGTCCCATGTGAGGAAAGGATGATGGAGACTATGATTCCCCCACAAGTCGGGATGAGATTCCGGACTAAAAAAAGAGGCCAAAGAAAAAAAAGAGAAAGAAGGCCAAAAGAAAAAAAAAGAAAAAAAAGGAAAAGAAAAAATGATGAAATGGGAGAAAAAGAGAGAAGGGACAATGTTACTATCCTTTTTCCACACTTGTGCTTCAAAGTAACACCGTGATCTTCATGATAGAGAGTCTCCTATGTTGTCACTTTCATATACTAGTGGGAATTTTTCATTATAGAACTTGGCTTGTATATTCCAATGATGGGCTTCCTCAAAATGCCCTAGGTCTTCGTGAGCAAGCAAGTTGGATGCACACCCACTTAGTTTCTTTTGTTGAGCTTGCATATATTTATAGCTCTAGTGCATCCGCTGCATGGCAATCCCTACTCCTCTCATTGACATCAATCGATGGACATCTCCATAGCCTATTGATTAGCCGCGTCAATGTGAGTCTTTCTACTTTTTTGTCTTCTCTCATAACCCCCATCATTATACTTTACTCCACCCATAGTGCTATATCCATGGCTTGCGCTCATGTATTGCGCAAGAGTTGAAAAGGCTGAAGCGCGTTAAAAGTATGAACCAATTGCTCGGCTTGTCATCGGGGTTATGCATGATGAGAACGTTTGTGTGACAATATTGAAACATGGCCTAACTATATGATTTTGTAGGGATAAGCTTTCTTTGGCTATGTTATTTTGATAAGACATAATTGCTTGGTTAGCATGTTTGAAGTATTATTATTTTTATGTCAACATTAAACTTTTATCTTGAATCTTTCGGATCTAAATATTCATGCCACAATAAAAAGATTTACATTGAGAATTATGCTAAGAAGCATTCCACATCAAAAATTCTGTTTTTATCATTTACCTACTCGAGGACGAGCAGGAATTAAGCTTGGGGATGCTTGATACGTCTCCAACGTATCTATAATTTTTATTGTTCCATGCTATTATATATTCTGTTTTGGATGTTTAATGGGCTTATTTATACACTTTTATATTATTTTTGGGACTAACCTATTAACCGGAGGCCCATGCCAAATTGCTGTTTTTTGCCTATTTCAGTGTTCCGCAGAAAAAGGATATCAAACGGAGTCCAAACGGAATGAAACCTTCGGGACCGTGATTTTTGGAACAAACGTGATCCAGAGGACTTGGAGTGGATGTCAAGCAACCAACGAGGCGGCCACGAGGCAGGGGGCGTGCCTACCCCCCTTCCCTAGGCGCGCCCTCCACCCTCGTGGGCCCCTCGTGGCTCCACCGACCTACTTCTTCCTCCTATATATACCTACGTACCCCCAAACCATCAGAAGCACCACGAAAACCTAATTCCACCGCCGCAACCTTCTGTACCCGTGAGATCCCATCTTGGGGCCTTTTCCGGTGTCCTGCCGGAGGGGGCATCGATTACGGAGGGCTTCTACATCAACACCATAGCCTCTCCGATGATGTGTGAGTAGTTTACCTCAGACCTTCGGGTCCATAGTTATTAGCTAGATGGCTTCTTCTCTCTCTTTGGATCTCAATACAAAGTTCTCCTCGATTCTCTTGGAGATCTATTCGATGTAATCTTCTTTTGCGGTGTGTTTGTCGAGATCCGATGAATTGTGGGTTTATGATCAAGATTATCTATGAACAATATTTGAATCTTCTCTGAATTCTTTTATGTATGATTGGTTATCTTTGCAAGTCTCTTCGAATTATCAGTTTGGTTTGGCCTACTAGATTGATCTTTCTTGCAATGGGAGAAGTGCTTAGCTTTGGGTTCAATCTTGCGGTGCTCGATCCCAGTGACAGTAGGGGAAACGACACGTATTGTATTGTTGCCATCGAGGATAAAAAGATGGGGTTTATATCATATTGCATGAGTTTATCCCTCTACATCATGTCATCTTGCTTAAAGTGTTACTCTGTTCTTATGAACTTAATACTCTAGATGCATGCTGGATAGTGGTCGATGTGTGGAGTAATAGTAGTAGATGCAGGCAGGAGTCGGTCTACTTGTCACGGACGTGATGCCTATATACATGATCATACCTAGATATTCTCATAACTATGCTCAATTCTATCAATTGCTCGACAGTAATTCGTTCACCCACCGTAATACTTATGCTCTTGAGAGAAGCCACTAGTGAAACCTATGGCCCTCGGGTCTATTTTCCATCATATTAATCTCTCGTTATTTCCATTACTGTTTACTTTGCTTTCTTTACTTTTACTCTTTATCATAAAAATACCAAAAATATTATCTTATCATCTCTATCAGATCTCACTCTCGTAAGTGACCATGAAGGGATTGACAACCCCTTTATCGTGTTGGTTGCGAGGTTCTTATTTGTTTGTGTAGGTGCAAGGGACTTGAGCGTGACCTCCTACTGGATTGATACCTTGTTTCTCAAAAACTGAGGGAAATACTTACGCTACTTTACTGCATCACCCTTTCCTCTTCAAGGGAAAACCAACGTAGTGCTCAAGAGGTAGCACACCGTCGAAATACAGCTCGGGTCGACGATGCTCCTTGCCCTCAGGTGGCCCCTCGGTCATGAACTTCTTGGCATCCATTTTCGCCCAGTGCGTCTTGACGCGCGCGAATGCCATTCGCGCACCCTCAATGCAGACCGACCGCTTCACGACTTCAAGCCGTGGCAGGCACTCACAAACCGATTCACAAGACCAAAGTAGCTACCGGGCACGGGCTCGGCAGGCCACAGCCGGACTATCAGGTCCTTCATGGCTGACTTGGCCAACTTGTGCAGCTCGACCAGCTGTTTCAACTGGTCGCTAAAGGGCACCGGATGTTCTGGTCTAAGATATTGGGACCAGAACAGCTTCTCCGTAGTCATCCCTTCTTCGGCCCGATAGAACTCGGCAGCATCCGACACGCTGCGCGGCAGATTGGTAAGCACTCCTGGAAAACATAAGTTCAGGTAAGTACAAGGACCATTTCCTTGGCATACTTGCCCTGCATAGTGAAATCCTTACCCGCCGCAATCTTCTTGGCCGCCTGGATTTCCTGGAGGGCACTCTGGGCTTCGGCTAGGGCATCTTGCGCGCTCTTGCGGGCCTTAGCAAGTTCGGATTCTTGTGTCCTGGAATCACGCTCCAAGGGCTCGTACTTCTCGACGGCGTCCTGGAGCTCTTGCTGAATCTTGCTGACCTTGGCATCGTGCTTCTCACGTGCGGCACGTTCCTTGGCCGCTTTTTCTTCGGCCTCGGCTAACGCCTTTTTGAGGGCCGCCGCCTCGGTCGTGGCCCTAGCAAAGTTCATGACACGTTAGTCAGCTCGAACCATCTATTCTTCAATATACACGCAGGTTACTGCATACCTTGGTTATCCTCCAGCTGCTTCTTCACAAGGCCGAGCTCTTCCTCGGCTCGCTCCAGTTTCTGCTTCAGTCCGGAGACCTCCGTGGTCTGAGAGGTAGCAGCATGCAACGAGGCCTGCTTATTCACATAGACACTTTATGTTAGACTCCTGCGAAAATTATTTTTGATCCTCTGTTCGGCTTTCTCTTTCCGGACACCGAACAGAGCATCAGGGGCTACTGTCTACACTGTGACATTCTTCCTACAATTACATTACTCACCTCAAAGCCTGTTAGAAGGCTAGCGCAGGCTTCGGTCAGTCCGTTTTTGGCGGACTGAACCTTTTCGATCACCATACCCATATGGGCACGGTGCTCATCCACAATGGAGGCGCCTTGCGGCGCTTCCAGTAGATGGTCCGGTACCTCTGGTTGGACAAAGGTCACCGGCGGCACACCCCCTCTTTACAGCGAAGGCCGTCCGCCGGATTCCGGACCCGTATAGGTCTCCGGAATGGAGTCCGGCTGAGGGTCAAATAGAACTTGACCCGCATCATCCGTCTCTACAGGGGCTTTTTCCCCCACATGTCCGACAGCCCGGGAGTCATCCTGGGGCACCATCCTGGTGTTCTCCGGAACTTTCCCCTGGTCTTCGAAGATCCTTCGAGACACCTTCTCATCATCACCCTTGGCCGAGGGAGAGTAAGCAGGCGGCGACGACATGCTGGCCCTCTCCTTTGGGTCCAGCGATCCTTCTGATGAAGATCGCGGAGAGTTGTCCCGAGCCGGACTACGATAACATGATTCAAACATATCAATATTTCGAGGCAGAAAGGCCAGACGTTTGCGTTTGCATAAAGATTTTGATACTTACAATGCGGCCCCAGGCTTGGTCCGGGGAGGTCGCTCCGGACTGCTATCGACATCCCACGCGGAGTTATTCGCGAGGGAGCCTTTCCCCCTCCTGGGCGCCTTCGCCTCCAGGTTTGTGGTGGCCGCTCTCTTCCTCCTCCCCGCCTCAGGTGGGGAGTCATCCTCTTCTTCCTCCACCTCGTCGTCGTCTTCAGCGGACGAAGAATGAGTCTCGTCTTCGGACATCACGTCCAAAGCGCCTTCTCGGCGAGGACCCTTCCGGTCCCCTTTGGCTGCTTTCTTGGCCGTCTTCTCCGGCACCTCATAAGGTGCTGGAAATAGCATATTCGTCAGTAATGGGAATTCTGGGTCTTCGGGCAGCGGAGCCGGACAGTTAATCCCCCCGCTACCTTGATCCAGGCCGGAAAACATGGATAGGAAGGCTTAGGCTTTTTCCTTCAAATATGCTAGTAAAGGGTATACCTTGAAAACATGAAAGGACTTACCGAATTAGCCTGGCGTTTTAAGCTGAGCCCGCGATCCTCGGTCGTGGGCGGTGGCGTCTCGCCGGCCTTGAAGAGCACTTTCCAGATGTCTTCGTGCGTTGTGCCGAAGAGCTCTAGTAGTGTCTGGTGCTTGGCCGGATCGTACTCCCACAGACAGCAAGTCCGGCGTTGGCACGGAAGGACCCGACAAACGAGCATAACCTGGACCACGTTGACAAGCTTGATTTTCCTGTCTATCATGTTCTGGACGCATGTCTGGAGCCCAGTCAGCTCGTCCGAGGGACCCCAGGTTAGGCCCCTCTCTTGCCAGGAGGTGAGCCGCATCGGGGTTCCGGATCGGAATTCGGGGGGCCGCCGCCCAGTCAGCGTCGCGCGGCTCGATGATGTAAAACCACCCCGATTGCCACCCCTTCACCGTCTCCGTGAAGGAGCCTTCGGGCCAGGTAACATTGCTTGTTGGCCGCTCACCACCTTCGGCTTCACATTGAAGGTCTTCAACCATAGGCCGAAATGAGGTGGGATGCGGAGAAAGGCCTCGCACACGACAATGAATGCTGTGATGTTGAGAATGAAGTTAGGGGCTAGGTCATGGAAGTCTAGCCCATAGTAAAACATCAGTCCGCGAACGAACGGGTGAAGAGGGAATCCCAGCCCACGGACAAAATGTGTGAGAAACACAACCCTCTCGTGGGGCTCTGGAGTAGGGACGATCTGTCCTTTGACCGGGAGTTAGTGAGCGATATCCTTGGCCAGGTATCCGGCCTCCCGGAGCTCCTTGGTGTCCTTCTTCTTAACGGAGGAGGCCATCCACTTGCCTCCAGCTCCGGATCCGGACATGTTTGGAGAACTTTCTCGAACAAGGAAAAGCTAAAGCTTGGGCACTGGAGCTCAAGGGCGGAAGGGCTGAAGAAGAGAAAGGGTGTGGGTGAAGAAAGAAATCCTTACCTCCTTATAAAGGCCACGAATATCAAGCGCCTCCCCACTCGCCCTAAAAACTTGCCTATTCCCAAGGGCTGTATAAATGGCACGGTTGGGTTACCCATGCCCGCATTGATGAGAATCCCGTGATAAGGGGACACGATCTCTGCTTTGACAAGACGTGCCAATGGTAACCGCATCTCGAGACGTGGAGCGTCGAACACAAAAACGGTTTGGAATTGACCGGTCAGACGTAATGGCGTGCTACAAAAAGTTGTCAGCGGATGGGACTCGTGTAAAATTATATTCTCTCTGCGGTTGTGAATGGTGTGTGTGACAGGTCCGGATACTATCATCGCATCCGAAGACTATCTTGGAGTTCGGATAGAAGGGAACCCGCCTTGCAATGCCGAAGATGATCTGCGCGTCAGACTCCTTGTCATTGAAGCCAGGTTCAGGGGCTACTGAGGGAGTCCTGGACTAAGGGGTCCTCGGGCGTCCGGCCTATTATCCATGGGCCGGACTGATGGGCTGTGAAGACATGAAGGTCGAAGACTGTACCCGTGTCTGGATTGGACTCTCCTTGGCGTGGAAGGCAAGCTTGGTGGCCAACTATGAAGATTCCTTCTTATGTAACCGACTCTATGTAACCCTAGATCCCTCCAGTGTCTATATAAACCGGAGGGGTTAGTCCGGAAAGGATATACTCATTACCATAGTCATACAGGCTAGGCTTCTAGGGTTTGGCCATTACGATCTCGTGGTAGATCAACTCTTGTAATACTCATATTCATCAAGATCAATCAAGTAGGAAGTAGGGTATTACCTCCATAGAGAGGGCCAGAACCTGGGTAAACATCGTGTCCCCCGTCTCCTGCAACCATCAACCTTAGACGCATAGTTCGGGACCCCCTACCCGAGATCCGCCGGTTTTGACACCAACAGCTGAACCCCTAGAACGCGGCCAGACTCCGAAGATTCTATGCCTAGCGTCGAACTCTTTGTTCGCCTCCTTCCCCCTGTTGTTTCCATCATTTTTTCTCTCTTTTCGTTTTTCTCTTTAGCCGTAAAGCTTTCGTGCAGCTAGACTGTGCACCCCTGACGTATACATCTTCAAATATGTACGTCCACTATACCTGGGGGCTTCTTGGACAGAAGCTTGCTATTATTATTTTCGAAGCATTAAGCTCATCACATATGCGTTTTTACCATATGTACCTTTTCTTCGCCATTATATGCATCGATATGACTTAAGTTTTAGCCAAGCTGGGTTGCCTGGCTCCTGTGCTTATGCCCTACGTTCCCGTTAGTTCGGCTAGGGCATAAAGGGAGCACCTCTGCGATTGTTAATGCCAGGTCATCCGGATGTGTACCTCAGACTGGGTGAAGCCGAAAGATAGCGTTCTTAAGGGAATATTCGGTCGGTGAATTAAAGACGTTTTTGTATTCACTCCATTGTGAACCCCGAGAAGTTACATATACTGCAATTTTTCAATCACAGCTCGGACATGCACATTAACGCATGCACACCCAGGGAAAGGAACCCTTAACGGAACTATTCTCTCTGGAAGATGTTTCTTACAATCTAAATGTAATATAACATAACTAGCCGGATACAACTTGTCTGTTCAAGCAACTATGACCCCTACGCCTGGTTTCCACGCATACCCCGGTTTATTTTGCCGCTCATGTATTCGGAAGCACTCCGCACCTTCGGGTCTAGAGGTTGAAGCGAAAAGGTCTGCCATGACAATCGTTTTACAATTCAGCTAGAGTTACATATGTCAAGGAAAGTGCATAGTCACTTGGACTCAAAAATTTCCTCCTCTATACCGTCCAACAGGCTGTCTAACTTACAATCCTGTTGGGGATATTTGGCGGCTACTGCTACTTGGTCATATACCAGACTAACGGGAACTTATTTTTCATCTGACCCTAGAGGTCCGACCCGGGCCATGCGATTCGGATCAAGCTTGGTATACCGTGTTTTCACCATGGCCCAGGCCTCTCGTGCACCCTCCCGGCAGGACGATATTTTCCATAATCGGATACGCCGCCGCACTCCCTTGAATAGCTCTACAAGCTCCTCCATACTTCCTGGAGGGGAGGCGGATGGCCATAAAGCCTTGGCAACACTCTGCATTGTCTGCCGAGCTTGCTCGTGCATTTGCGACAGCCCTTGCAGCAGATCGTCCAACAATCCGGACATCTCCTCTTTGGGACGGCTCGTCAGCATACCTAGAAACATAACTCTACCAGTTCCTTTCACCTCCGAACTATTATAAGGTAAGTTCGGCCACATACTGAATATGCTGCCTCGCAGCCTTTTATTCTCCTTCATGGAGTCGGCCAGCTGGGCACGCACATCTTTCAGTTCCTCACCCAGCTGGGTGTGTGAATCCTGGAGTTTGTTTTTCTCCTCTCTGACTCGGGTCAGAACTCGCTCGCCTGCGGCGTGTAGTCTTTTTGCCTCTTTCTCGCCCGCTTGAGCGGCTTTCAGTTTCTCCTCTAGTTGATTTGACGATCCTGTTATGAGATAAGCAACAGTATTAGCACAGCTGGTATATAATTATTGTTTCTCGATGGAGGGAAATATTACCAGAGGACGCCTTCTTGGACTTTTCCAGTTCAGCGGTAACAGCAGATAGTTGTGTCTGACACTTTTCTAGATCTTGGGCTAGCAGGTCGTTCTTCTCCGTAAGAACCTGGTTATACAGTGATCCTTAAATCATTTGTACCAACTGCTTCAAGTCTCGGGGGCTACTGGCATATGGTTATCATATTCGGACAAAGTGAACTTACCTGCACATCTTTTAAATGTTGATTCATGGCTCTATTAAGCCCATCTCGAGCAGCTCGGATGTATGCATCAGCCGAGCAGAAGGCATTAAATGCCTCTTCTAAAAAGCTGGGGTCTCATAGAACGGCCCTTCGGCGCCGATGATTCATGGCGCTCTCCACTTCCGAGTTGGTGACGGATACATCATCTGAATCCTCGGCTGGAGGACAATCTAGTGTCACCCTCGTACCAGTCCCCGTCTTTACGATAGGATCTGGATCCCGGCTGTGGGGAGTATGACCGGCCGGACCCCCGAACATAGTCCGGCACACTCTTTTCCTAATATAGGACAAACATAAAAGTCACAATTGGACGCGACTGCTGAAGAACATATTTGCAAATCCATACCTCTTCGATGAAGGCTCGGCCGTATCTTCGTTTGCCTTCCTCTTCGAAGGCTTGCCCAGCGTGGGGGCGCTCTCTTTGGAGATGCCCCTGGGGCAGCATCGCATCGAACGCCTCCCCTTTTGAGCACACGACGGTGCAGTGGGTGAGGCAGAATGAGAGAACTCTTTCGGATGAGATGTCTCCTGATTACTTACGTGTGAAGTAGGGAGAAGACCGGGATAATCGGCAATGATGGCCACTTCTGTGCCGTCATAGCTCGCCTGGTAAAACACCTCGTCCTCGAGCACCACGAATATATCTGGATCCTCTTCGAATCCGGGGTCAAGGTCCCGATTGTGGCCCTCGGGCTGCGGGTCACAGCCCTTCGGAAATCTTTCGCCAGTGTTGTTATAAATGGACGGATTAATATTCATTGAGAGTAGCACAGGGAGTGGATTGAGTAGAGCAGAGGAGTTGGGACTTACCCAGCTAGGAGGGCTGTACATGGAAAATCCATCTCTGCGCTTGATACGTAGAAATTCCTCTTCCTCCCCTTTGAATAGTTCGGCCAATATTTTAGCCAGAGCGGTGGGGGTGTCCGGACCCTTCCGGTCGCAGTGGGAGGCGTCATCCTCCCCATTGTAGTGCCACATGGGAAGCCCTCTGTATTGGAGTGGCTGAACCCCTGTACTATGGAAGTCGCCATTACTTCGACTATTGATAATCCGGACTGAGCGAGCGTCCTTATCTTGCTCATGAGTTGACGAACTTCCGCACTATCTTCCTCCTCAAGGCTCCGAGGGTGCCAGTTGTGGCGTTTTTTCGAAGGAACGCTTGTGAACTCGGGAAGACCCCTCCGAACTGGGTCTGGAAGTGCGACGTCCTCAATATAGAACCATTCGGAAGGCCACTCTTTGGATGCCTTCTTTGGTGTGCCGGATAGGTATCTGGTCTCGGCGATGCGCCATATTTCGGCTCCGCCCACTTCAAATATTGATCCCTCGTGGTTGCGCGGGACGAGACAGAATAGCTTTATCCACAATTCAAAATGGGCCTCACAACCCAGGAATAGCTCGCAAAGGCGACGTAACCCGCGATATGCAGGATGGAGGCCGGAGTGAAGTTGTGCAGTTGGAGGCCATAGTACTCCAGAAGCCCTCTGAGGAACGGATGAATTGGAAACCCGATGCCTCTTAGCAGGTAGGGGACGAAACACACTCGTTCCCCCTTAGATGGATTGGGGAAATTGTTCGCCTGGGCCTCACCATTAAAGGAGGTCAACCCTGCTCGAACAGGGACCAAGTCCGCAGGAGGAAGAAATCCCTGTGTTTGCAGCTTCTCCAGCTGACCATGGGATACGGAGCACCTCTCCCACTCGCCTTTTTCCGGGCCGCAGGGACGGGAGGAGGAGCTGGGAGTGTTAGCCATGTTGGAGTGGTCTTTTCTGGCAATCTCTGAGGATTTTTTCGCGTGGTGCTGAATGGATCTGAGATCCAATCTCTTTAAATAGACACTCTTCCTCGCCTGGCCGGGGTGTTATGTGCAAAAATACCCTGACTCTCGCATTCGCTTGACACGTGGAAGCTGAAGTTGTTGATACACAGAAGCCGAAGGGTACGACATTAAATGGAAGGCCGAATACATCACTTTGAAGTCATCGGAGGAGGAACCCGCCTTGCAATGCCGAAGACAATCTACGCGCCGGACACCACGTCATTGAAGTCTGGTTCCGGGGCTACTGAGGGAGTCCTGGACTAAGGGGTCCTCGGGTGTCCGGCCTGTTAGCCATGGGCCAAACTGATGGGCTATGAAGATACAAAGACCGAAGACTCCACCCGTGTCCGGATGGGACTCTCCTTGGCGTGGAAGGCAAGCTTGGCGATCGAATATGAAGATTCCTTTCTCTATAACCGACCTTATGTAACCCTAGATCCCTCCGGTGTCTATATAAACCGGAGGGCTAGGTCTGTAGAGGCCAATACTCATAACCACAGTCATACAGGCTAGACTTCTAGGGTTTTAGCCATTACGATCTCGTGGTAGATCAACTCTTGTAATACTCATATTCATCAAGATCAATCAAGCAGGAAGTAGGGTATTACCTCCATAGAGAGGGCCCGAACCTGGGTAAACATTGTGTCCCCTGTCTCCCGTTACCATCGACCTTAGATGCACAGTTCGGGACCCCCTACCCGAGATCCGCCGGTTTTGACGCCGACACCCTTGATGAGTGGTCTATTTTTACTATATCTTGATAGTGGTGATACACATATTCACAGTATTGAAGCCAAAAGAAATAAGTTTAATAATGATAGTGCAACTTATTTGTGACACTGCCGTTTAGGTCATATTGGTGTAAAGCGCGTGAAGAAACTCCATGCTGATGTGCTTTTGGAATCACTTGATTATGAATCGCTTGATGCTTGCGAACCATGCCTCATGGGCAAGATGACTAGGACTCCGCTCTCCGGAACAATGGAGCGAGCAACAGACTTGTTGGAAATAATAGATACTGATGTATGCGATCCGATGAGTGTTGATGCTCGCGGCGGGGATCGTTATTTTCTGACCTTCACACATGATTTAAGCAGATATGGGTATATCTACTTGATGAGACATAAGTCTGAAACATTTGAAAAGTTCAAAGAATTTCAGAGTGAAGTGGAAAATCATCGTAACAAGAAAATAAAGTTTCTACGATCTGATCGTTGAGGAGAATATTTGAGTTACGAGTTTGGTCTTCATTTGAAACAATGCGGAATAGTTTCACAACTCACGCCACCCGGAACACCACAACGTAATGGTGTGTCCGAACGTTGTAATCGTACTTTATTAGATATGGTGCGATCTATGATGTCTCTTACTGATTTACCGCTATCGTTTTGGGGTTATGCTTTAGAGACGGTTGCATTCACGTTAAATAGGGCACCATCTAAATCCGTTGAGATGACACCATATGAATTGTGGTTTGGCAAGAAACCCAAGTTGTCGTTTCTTAAAGTTTGGGGCTGTGATGCTTATGTGAAAAAGCTTCAACCTGATAAGCTCGAACCCAAATCGGAGAAATGTGTCTTCATAGGATACCCAAAGGAGACTGTTAGGTACACCTTCTATCACAGATCCGAAGGCAAGATATTTGTTGCTAAGAATGGATCCTTTCTAGAGAAGGAGTTTCTCTCGAAAGAAGTGAGTGGGAGGAAAGTAGAACTTGATGAGGTAACTGTACCTGCTCCCTTATTGGAAAGTAGTTCATCACAGAAATCAGTTCCGGTGATTCCTACACCAGTAAGTGAGGAAGCTAATGATGATGATCATGAAACTTCTGATCAAGTTACTACCGAACCTTGTAGGTCAACCAGAGTAAGATCCGCACCAGAGTGGTACGGTAATCATGTTCTGGAGGTCATGTTACTTGACCATGACGTACCTACGAACTATGAGGAAGCGATGATGAGCCCAGATTCCGCGAAATGGCTTGAGGCCATGAAATCTGAGATGGGATCCTTGTATGAGAACAAAGTATGGACTTTGGTTGACTTGCCCGATGATCGGCAAGCCATGGAGAATAAATGGATCTTCAAGAAGAAGACTGACGCTGATGGTAATATTACTGTATACAAAGCTCGACTTGTTGCGAAAGGTTTTCGACAAGTTCAAGGAGTTGACTATGATGATACCTTCTCACCCGTAGCGATGCTTAAGTCCTTCCAAATCATGTTAGCAACTGCCGCATTTTATGATTATGAAATTTGGCAAATGGATGTCAAAACTGCATTCCTTAATGGATATCTTAAAGAAGAGTTGTATATGATGCAACCAGAAGGTTTTGTCGATCCAAAAGGTGCTAACAAAGTGTGCAAGCTCCAGCGATCTATTTATGGACTGGTGCAAGCCTCTCGGAGTTGGAATATACGCTTTGATAGTGTGATCAAAGCATATGGTTTTATACAGACTTTTGGAGAAGTTTGTATTTACAAGAAAGTGAGTGGGAGCTCTGTAGCATTTCTGATATTATATGTAGATGACATATTGTTGATCGGAAATGATACTGAATTTCTGAATAGCATAAAAGGATACTTGACTAAGAATTTTTTAATGGAAGACCTCGGTGAAGCTGCTTGTATATTATGCATCAAGATCTATAGAGATAGATCAAGACGCTTAATTGGACTTTCACAAAGTACATACCTTGATAAAGTTTTGAAGAAGTTCAAAATGGATCAAGCAAAGAAAGGGTTCTTGCCTGTGTTACAAGGTGTGGAGTTGAGTCAGACTCAATGCCCGACCACTGCAGAAGATAGAGAGAAAATGAAAGTCATTCCCTATGCTTCAGCCATAGGTTCTATCATGTATGCAATGCTGTGTACCAGACCTGATGTGCGCCTTGCTATTAGTTTAGCAGGGAGGTACCAAAGTAATCCAGGAGTGGATCACTGGACAGCGGTCAAGAACATCCTGAAATACCTGAAAAGGACTAAGGATATGTTTCTCGTTTATGGAGGTGACAAAGAGCTCGTCGTAAATGGTTACGTCGATGCAAGCTTTGACACTGATTCAGATGACTCTAAGTCACAAACCGAATACATATTTTTATTGAACGGTGGAGCTGTTAGTGGGTGCAGTTCCAAGTAGAGCGTCGTGGCGGGATCTACGTGTGAAGCGGAGTACATAGCTGCTTCGAAAGCAGCAAATGAAGGAGTCTGGATGAAGGAGTTCATATCCGATCTAGGTGTCATACCTAGTGCATCGGGTCCAATGAATTTTTTTTGTGACAATACTAGTGCAATTGCCTTGCCAAAGGAATCCAGATTTCACAAGAGAACCAAGCACATCAACAGACGCTTCAATTCCATCTGCGATCAAGTCCAGGAGGAGACATAGAGATTTGCAGGATACATACGGACCTGAATGTTGCAGGCCCGTTGACTAAGCCTCTCTCACGAGCAAAACATGATCAGCACCAAGACTCCATGGGTGTTAGAATCATTACTGTGTAATCTAGATTGTTGACTCTAGTGCAAGTGGGAGACTGAAGGAAATATGCCCTAGAGGAAATAATAAAGTTGTTATTTATATTTCCTTATATCATGATAAATGTTTATTATTCATGCTAGAATTGTATTAACCGGAAACTCAGTACATGTGTGAATACATAGACAAACAGAGTGTCACTAGTATGCCTCTACTTGACTAGCTCGTTAATCAAAGATGGTTAAGTTTCCTAACCATAGACATGAGTTTTCATTTAATGAACGGGATCACATCATTAGAGAATGATGTGATTGACTTGACCCATCCGTTAGCTTAGCACTATGATCTTTTACTTTGTTGCTATTGCTTTCTTCATAACTTATACATGTTCCTATGACTATGAGATTATGCGACTCCCGAATACCGAAGAAACACTTAGTATGCTAGATTGTTGACTCTAGGAACCAATATGAGCATCCAAGTTCCGCTATTGGTTATTGACCGGAAGTGAGTCTCGGTCATGTCTACATAGTTCTCGAACCCGTAGGGTCCGCACGCTTAACGTTCGATGACAATCGGTATTATGAGTTTATGTGTTTTGATGTACCGAAGGTAGTTCGGAGTCCCGGATGTGATCACGGACATGACGAGGAGTCTCGAAATGGTCGAGACATAAAGATTGATATATTGGAAGGCTATGTTTGGACACCGGAAAGGTTTCATATGAGTTCGGGCATTTTCCGGAGTACCGGGGGGTTTCCGGAACCCCCCGGGGAGTTAATGGGCCTTAGGACCATGGTGGGAGAGAGGAGGAGGCGGCCAAGTGGGAGGCGCGCGCCCCCCAAGCCCAATCCGAATTGGGGGGGGGGGGCTTTCCTTCTCTCATTATCCCTCTTCCTTCTTCTCCTACTCCAACTAGGGAAGGGGGGGAACCTACTCCTACTAGGAGTAGGAACCCCCCTTGGGGCGCGCCATAGAGAGGGCCAGCCCTCCCCTCCTCTAGTCCTTTATATACGGGGGAGGGGGCATCCCATAGACACACAAGTTGATCTTAGCCGTGTGCGGTGCCCCTCTCCACATATTTCCACCTCGGTCATATCGTTGTAGAGCCTAGGCGAAGCCCTGCGTTGGTAACTTCATCATCACCGTCAACACGGCATCATGCTGACGAAACTCTCCCTCGACCTCAGCTGGATCTAGAAGTTCGAGGGACGTCACCGAGTTGAACGTGTGCAGATCGCGGAGGTGTCGTGCGTTCGTTACTTGATCGGTTGGATCGCGAAGACGTTCGACTACATCAACCGCGTTACTTAACGCTTCCGCTTTCGGTCTACGAGGGTACGTGGACACACTCTCCCGCTCGTTGCTATGCATCCCCTAGATAGATCTTGCGTGATCGTAGGAAATTTTTTGAAATACTGCATTCCCCAACAGTTTGTGGTACCTTCCTATTCGCTCCATGTGGGTTCGACACTCTATTTATCACACGGAAGTGCTACAACAGCCTTCTGCACTTGCAGGTCATCAACGTGGCCAACCCCATGCCAACCGTACACCATTGTCCCGCTCCGCATTTCACCATTCTTGCCAATTACCCGTCCCATCCGATATGTGGCCAGCCCACTTTTCCGAGTCCCCATGGGCGCACCAACACGTGGAATACTCGGTACACATAGTCCCGAGCATCAAAACATCCCTCTCATATGGGCGGTGTTATTTTGATTAAGTTACAACTCCCGTTCTTTTGAGATGATTTTTATAATAAGTTCTAAACTTAAAGTCCTGGCTCTCAAACTTGTGGCACTACTTTTTCTTCATGCATTATCCTCAGTTAATCCTATATGCATATTGACATTCTTCATAGGCCACATTTCATTGTGCATTTTGATATTCCACACATGCATATGAGTTTTGCACTGTGTCACATATTCCAGGATCATAGCAGTTATAGCATGAAATATAATCTCTTTAATTATGAAAATAGAAATATAATAATACAATATTATTGCCTCTAGAGCATATTTTCCAACACATTGATCAACCCTAGCCGCCGCCACTTTCATCTCCATAGGCGCCATCACCACGATAGTCCAACACCATCTGGTTCATACTTGTAATCGTGCATCAGACAAGGTAGCCATTGCAAGACATATTTGTAATCAATCAATCTTCAAAATATTTTCTTCTTGCGATCTAATGTCCATGTGTGAGTAGTTCGGTGAGGTGTGGGTTGAGTTATAGGCATTGCAACCCTCTGTATTTGTCGTGGGGATCAATGGAAGAGCTTTGAATTAACATCCCATATGTGTGAAATAAAATTGTTCTGTAGATGTCTCTTGTCTTGTCCGCGATATTCATCCCTGCAAGTGCCTAGGATCATGAAGATCGAGCAATGGTGAGGCCAAGTGCAGGGAGAACATGAAGTGTTATTCTGAACACCAGTGACATAAGGGTTTAGTATGGTAACATAGATCCAATCCTTGGGGATTCAAGAGGTGTAGTCATTAAACACCCAAGGCTCTTGTCTGATTTTGTTATCATAATTATCGAGGCAACCCCGCGTGACGGATAGGGCATACAACTGATTCTTGATGCAGGACTCGTGTTGGTAAAGATGTAATTTGGACACATCTCCCACTACAGTTCGTAACAAGCACATCTCGATGGGTGACTTCCAGCGCACAAATTAAGATCATATCTGGTTCCAACACAAATACGTGGTTGTAAGCATTAAGACCTCATACCCGTACCCCTTTTTATTATAGTTTTTGAATCATCGTTTGCTTGATTAATCCGGTCAAAAGCTGGAATTGATCCTTTAACAAAAGCTTGGTAGAGACCATCACTTCAAGAGAATCTTCCTCTCGTGGGTTCGATAACCCAGGGTCACCTCTGGGAAGTAGGTGTGGGATACTTTTCTGTTGCTTTACGGATCACTAAAAGGATGTATCAATACTCATTGTTAAACTCAAAATGGGGTTTCCATTTTTCAATTGAGCTTTTCAATGTATTCACACCGTTTAGAGTTGATTTAGCTCATGACTTGGAGTAAAGCGTCTCTAAGATGTGATAACTTACATTGGGTTTTGTTGTTGACTTCAGCATGTAGTTGAACTTGTCGTGGATACTCAAGTGTTTGAATTGGGGCCTATGAACATTAAGGTTATGCCCTAAAATAGAGTGGACGTTCCCGGCACCAATAGTGAAGTCAACAACGCAGAAAGAAAAATAGTGGATGTTCTGGCATGAATCTATTTAGAATATATTGACTTATGAGTCAAGTGATAACCCTAATAGAGTATATTTATACTAGGTCACCTATGTTAGAGTATATTGACTTAGGGGTCAAGTGATAACCTTAATTCCGGCACTCTATTCATTGTTGACTTCACTAGTTAATTAAGGTTATGTCAAAAAAGAATTTTATATTAGTTAACATGAACGACTAATAGCATGATCATTTTAACATATTCTATGTAAATAATAAAGACCAGGGACCTAAACGGGCTGAAAACTGAGTGAACTGGGCCTACTGCAGCTAAATGTGGAATACTAACCAGCGCCCAGGTAACACGCGACAGATCGAGAGAAAAGAGACTTAATGCTGGATTATTTAAAAATACCAGGGGGATTTTTATAAAATGTATTACGACGGACGAGAAGAAACACTATGTACTTTATTAGTAGGTATAGACCATATCTCGCCTATACCGTGGCAGTTTTAATCCAGTCCAATGTAGCTGCACATGAGTTTTTTCCTGTTTTATTTGTTCTCTTATTTCCACTATTTTGCAACGGTTTACTTTGGTTTATTTATGTTTTTCTTTTTTTCTTTTATTACTATTTCCCAATGTTTGTTTGTGTTTTTCTTGAGTTTTCACATGATTTCTTCATATTTTCTCCTTTTTCCTCAATTCATGGCTTTTCATAAGTAATGTACATTTTTCGTACTCTTCAAAAATATTTTATTTTTAATATTTTTAAATACATGATTACCTTTTTTAAAAACATATTTTAATATCTATTTTGTTATAGACTTTGTACATTTTGTGTTTGCATCTAAAAAATTATTTTATACTCCCTCCATTCCTAAATATTTGTCTTTCTAGAGATTTCAACAAGTGACTACATACGGAGCAAAATGAATGAATGTACACTCTAAAATATGTCTACATGCATCTGTATATTGTGTCCATTCAAAATGCCTAGAAAGACAAATATTTGGGAACGGAGGGAGTACAACATAACATTTTTTTCAAACACGTGTCTGATGAGTATTTTTGATACACATTGCACATTTTTAAATACATGATTAGCATTTTTTAAATACATATTTTCATGTCTACTTTTCTCATACATATTCTATATTTTTGTATACACTATTCATCACCCAGGGTGCAGAATAAGTTATTCTTCACCCAAGGTAATCTTATGATCGTTTCGTAAATAAATTACATTTGGAATACAAATGTTACATTCAAATTGATTCACTACGTAAAATTTGGCATAAGAACATTAATATATAGGTCATAAGACCAGAAACATTACTTTTTATGTACATTTTACATTATGTTTTTATGTTTGTAATTTTATGTAACATAAAATATTTTTTACGGTGATTATATATTTTATTACGTTCTCTTTTTAGTATGAAATAAGATAAAATTTATGGAACGTAAAATTACGGTGAATTGATGTCAAAATAGAGGGGCGTGAAGAATAATTATCCGTCACCAGTCAATCCCTACACACACATACTATTTTTCAAATACATGATTTTTTTTCCAAACACATATTTTCAGAAACAATTGAGTGTGTGATAAATAATTTGTAGAAAATATCGTTTTAACTACCTGAACAGTTGTCTGCATTGTATAGACTTTTTTCTAATTTCACGAACACTTTTTTGAAACAAGTGAACATTTTTTAAATATCGTCAGCATTTTTTGTAACACTCTCAACCTTTTTAGAACTGTGAGAGTATTTTTTTTTAACACCGAATTAACATTTTCTGAAATGTTTTTAAATTTTAGTTGATAATTTTCATTTCAGAAATATAGTTAAACTAATAAATTAAAAAGAGAAACAAAACAAACGATGAGACAAACGTAACGGACGAAAGAACTCTACGAGGAACAACCTGGGCCGGCCCACTACAACTTGTCTCCCGGCGAGATAAATGTTCGTGTCGCTATAAGTGTCATATAGTCGGGCCGTACTTGGGCTGAGGATTGGGTGATGATTCATTCCCGATGTGAGTGTCACGAAATGAGGCCAACGAGAACTTGGGTGGATTCATAGTGTGTACAATCACAACAAGCACACACACACCTGGTCACTACATAGATGGGATGCACATAGCCAAGGGTGAGTTTTCATTGTGTCATTCGTTGTTGGAGTGCTTTGTGCCCCAATGTATCTCCCCTAAAAAAGGAATGTCCCATTTTTTTGCAGGTTGACCCCGAGCTTGTCGCACATCTGATTGCAACAACTGAGTCAAGCATCAAGGAGTGACTTTTCTCCATGAGGGCATATTCAGGGTCACACATCTTCTCATTAATAGGTTCATTGTGGAATTTGAGAAATCAGTAAGAAGGTTGTGCAACCAACCGCTCCTACAAGAACTCCAGAAGTGGAGAAAGCTATGTCTCATGGAGGGCACCCATGCTCGGCATTGCATGTAGGAGTTTTCAGGTTGAGTAATGAAAGTTATGTTTTTTTTTCTTTGGTGGCTGCTGTGGTGGTGTCGGAGGCAAGTAACGGACGTTGTGTCAAGTTCGGCGATGTTCTGCTATCTTTTCAGTTTTGTCATGTCGGTCTTTACGTGAGTTGTAATTTGAACTTTATGTTATAAATGCAACACGTATTACCATGCAAAAAAATGACAGAATACCGACTGCGGTATGTCGGAATGAAGTAGGAAAACACGTGGGAGCATCAGCCTTAGTAGTTCATAGAGTGATGGATCCGACAACCCTCGAAGCAATTGCAGGCCGTGAAGCATATGACTAGCTGATGACCTCCCGTTACGCAAGATTATCATCACATCAGACTCAAAGCAAGTTGTTGGGGGATATTATGAAAGAGACTCGAAGCAGTTACAGTTTAATAGCCAATGAAATTAATGCCGAGGGTCATGGCTTTTAATAGCTATAGGTTTTGCTTTGAAGTGCTTCTAATGTTGATTCCATAATCTAGCCAAGTTTCACATTCTCTGGATCAAAGTTGTCATGTCTGGCTTGGCCAACTCCATGATCTCATTTGTATACCATCATTTGTGAACGTTGATCGAGCTACCTACCAAATATATTGTAGAAACGGATGCGGAACTATCATGTGAAAAATGACTTTCGGTGAATGCAACTCGATGCCTTCGGTTTCTGCTCCAGCCTTACTGTCTGTGTCATTTTCATTGTGAACACGGGGATGTTAGAGTACAACGGTTGTTATGAAAATATAGGGCAGTGTAAAATTTATTCTAGACTGTCTTGTCCTCTAAGAAGGTCCATGTACTATATATATATACGCATCGCCCATGGGGCTCGACAATACATAAAAAATTTCAACCAATTATGTTCTCTAATTCGTATCATTCATGAGGTCCTGAGTTCAAGTCTGAGTCCCCGTCTTTCTTTCAATCATTTATCTCCGCCCAAGTTGAATGTGAAGGGAGGTATTAATCATTCCATATCTACGTCAGATGTGAGGGGGAAGGGGAAGTGTATTATATCTTTTCTTCCTAATAGATCAGACTTTTGGAATAGTTGATTGATAGGAATATCTTACATGGTATTCGACGCAAGTTCCGTACCTAGATTCCACTCCGCGCCATCCCCGAGGAGGTTGATCTCCATGATCTTCACCAGAAGCTGCGCAACCCGTACCTAAGTTTCGTTCAGTGATCGTGCTAATATGCTGCCATAGAGAGTCTTTTTTCGATCCGTTGATCGGTCTCCCCCCCCCCCCCCCCCACGCACCCTTTCTCTCTAGTTGACCAGTGTTCTCTTTGGTTTTCCAATCTAGATAGGATTGTGTCGCCCGCCGCCATGCTGACCCCGCGCGTCTCTATGCTCTGCCGCCCTTGGTGTTGACTACACCGGCTACCTCTCTGTTGCTTCGTCTGCATGTCGGTCTACGTCGGTTGTCGCCATCGCCTTCTTTGATCGAAACGCCTACACCCGTGCCGCGCGGCCGACTTGATCAGCCATTTGCGTGCGCCTCCCCAGATTAACGTAAAGATCTTCACTGGTCCGTCCACCGAAGGAGCAATGAGCTATTGCCTTTGTTTTATTTTTCTTTTGAAAAACATCCACTCGGTCCGATTCGAATTAAACGGCGCATCCTCCATGCAATGTCCAAGGACTGGATGCTTTACCGTTGTCAGGATGTGCACAAACTATCCTCTAAGCAAACGTGGTCTACGGGGCTTTTTTTTCGTGATTGTCGTCTGACAATACACGCAAAAACGCTTTTATATTATTTCCTTCGTCCGAAAATACTTGTCGTAGAAATGGATACAAATAGATGTATCTAAAACTAAAATACATTTAGATATATCCATTTTTCGGATAAGTATTTCCGAACGGAGGAAGTATGAAGGAGGGAATAGATGGTGTCGAAGTTGAGAGACAGGCGGGTTTTGGGGAGGTGGTGCGGAGAGATGCTGCGATCCGTGTGGAGATGTTCGGTCCAACGAAGCTGAGCTGCAATGTGAGTGGCACCCGGGAGAACTGTGGAGCCGCGGACACCGCCGCCGCGATGACGCGACGGGATCCAGTCCATGTCCAGCTTTTCCACAGAGAAAAAGGGCCCCAAGACCGAAGTCCACAGCTGCCAGTCGCCAGTTCAGCTCGGCTCCACCCGACCGGAAAGTCGTTCGCTGTTCCAGCGCATGGTAGAAAACCGATCCGGCGATTCGGACCGGACGGAGCACAACCTCCCCGGCCACGACTCCACTCCACCACACGCACCCGAACCAAACCAAACCTCCGCACGCCACGCGACCTTTAATGCAAGCTCAGCACTTTGTTAATGGCGGTGGACCACCTGTCAACGACGTGCCGCGGCGTTGTGGTGGGTCTCGCGCCTCTCTTTTCTCCTCGTCCTGATCCGGTGGTCCTGCCGGCCCATCATTTCCGACCCGAATTTGACCGTTGCACGCGGCCGTCGTCGTGTTGCCCACTTTTCCCGACTTCCGCCGTTGCCTTCCAAACCCATCCAATTTCGATTTGCGCGCGTTGCGTATGCAGGACATGCGGCGCCAACGGTTGAGGATATCCGAACGGGGCTGCTCTTTATCTCTATCTCAATTGCGGGCACACGCATACGGCACCAAGGCTCTCGAATGTTCCGATTGTGCATGCCCCACATAACTTGTGTCTGCGTCCTGTCATCAATATCTATATCTATCTATACCTAAAAGAAATAGGTATTCTTAGTCCGTCATGCTATTTTATAGAAACCTCCTATGTTTCTGACATTAAATCTGCAGTACATATCAAATGTTTTTTTAAAATACTCATATCTTCTAAACCGTAACTCCAAATTTAACATGTTATATATGGAATTTAATTAGAAAAATATATAGAATCAGAATATGATGTTATTTTACCTGTTAACTATTTAAAAAATACTATCTAGAGTACAATCTTAATCAACAATACATTATTCGTCTTTTTTTCATATTGGTACTAATCCAGATTGTGAATAAACATCTCAGCAAAATCAAGATTCGAGACAGAATTGAAGATCACTTGCCCGTTTCTTTGTACGTATTAAATCTACTTACAAGCCATGTTTAAATAGAAGAATGTGGAATCTTGAACTTGCGCTTTTGTAAGCAAAGACCATCTTTGTTTGGGTCGTAGCTACAAATACTCAGATTATAGACATTTTTTGTAAATTAAGAGTGGTGATATTCTTTTCTCCCGTTGCAACACACGGGCCCTTTTGCTAGTCACTAAAAAAAATTGTCACTGTGTTTCAGTGGTTCTGGTCTAAACTAACCCAGTTCAGGCTGGCCAATATCATGTTCGCCCTGTTTTGATTCGCATGATTCCAAAACTGTACGCGTAGTAGTATATACGCACAAAGATTGAGCTTGCACCAAAGTTTTAGCACTCAACTAAACGAGGTCTGATTTTTTTACCATGGTAAGTCGAACATTTTTAATGACAAATTATGTTTGCCGAGGATGACTACTCTAGTTGACGAGTATGGCAAATTCGCCTCAATTAAATTTCTTGCCAGGAAATTGGCATGCTTGCACACTAGATTTGTCATCCTCGCACCAATATAAATTGCCATTTGATTTGCCATGTGTAAAAATCTAACGTTAGATTTTTAGTGCTTTTCAAAGTTTTGTCTGGTTGCACAAATAAGAAAGACAAAGGAATTTTTTTCATGAGGCTTCGAGTCGACAAAAAATGCCTATACAAAATTCATTGCAACTTAGCATGCAGAAAATTAACTAAGAAATGTAGTCCTACAATAAAAAAAGGTATAATTTTTGTGACGGTTTTCTAAAATTCATGTGAATATTTTAAAGCAAAGACATACCAACATGTTAATTGGGATGAGTAGCTTATTCCACTTTTTTGGAGGCTAGACTAACTACGAGTGTGCGCTCGGAGGGGGGGGGGGGGGGGGGGTAGGGTACAATCAGAAGTTATGTTAGGGTATCAACTTGCAAACGATATCCGAACACGAGTTTGAACTCTCTAGAGGACCAAGGCTTGCGAATGCTTCGAGTCTTTTAATCACGTTTCAAGCCAAAAAAATCCAATACAAACCTAATTGCAACGAAAATATGCCTGCAGAATTCGTAAGGAATTCAATCCTACTAATAAAACGACCATTATAAGAAAACAAAATGATTTTTACATTTCATATTGTCTTTTTTAATCAAAGACACACTGACGGATTACTTGGGAAGAGTTGGCTTTTCATTTTTTTAGGTTGGATTAATTGTGAGATTTTAGGGGAGGAGGGGGTATTTCAGTTAAAGGTTATGTTGATGTCCAACTTGTAATCGCTAAACAACAATATGTTGAACTAGTTTGACAATGCACTGATGAAAAATAACCGTGAAACGGTAAAAAAAATACTGCCTAACCTTGCCCCCCCCCCCCCCCCCCCCCCCAATTTACAAAAAGTATGGTTATTGTCACAGAGGGCCTCTTGGATTTGTAGGATTTATAAAACACAAAAAAATGAGAGAACACGCCATTAAATGTATGTACTCCTTAGTTATATTGGTTGTGAATTAATCTAGCACTAGAAAGTGTGACACGCAAAATAACAAACAAATTATGAAAAACACTACCCTTCAGCGGGCTGATGCACATGTAGCGTCCGCCGTCTGCGTAGTGGTCAGATCAATCTTTGATCGAGCGCTCATGCTGGCCACAAGACCCGCGCATCAACACGCTCCATGGGTCTTGTTTCATAAGGTTTCTGCAATATAGGTCTTATTTCAAAAAGAAAAAAACAGTTCAGTGGTGAAGCTTTTTTTTCTGCAACACGGGTCTTGTTTTACAAGGTTTTTGCTACAGATGTCTTGTTTCAAAAAGAAAAGAAAAAACGGTTCAACGGTGAAGGTTTTATTTTCTGCAACATGGGTCTTATTTCAGAAGATTTATGCAACATGTCCTATAAGCACCTTCGAAAGATTGAGCCAACGTATCATTTTAAGATTGACGAAGTCGCACACGCACGCCTTCATTGTCGTCGGGGACGTCTTCTACCATGAAACACACATCGCCAAAAGGTCCAAAATAAATTAAAAAAGAATGCAAACACAAGTGCCAAGTTTAAGACTTAAACTCTGGTAGACTGAAAATATTATTCTCCTAACCATTCAACTACAACTTGGTTTACATAGCATGAATTTTAAGGGGACCCAAACTCTCTAAGAGCATCTACAGCCGAGCACCCCAAACTCGCCTCAAATGCCCGGACGGACGGTCCGATCACTGACCAGTCACGAAAATTGACCAAGATGGGAGCCTCAAACGGGCCTCAAATGCTCGAGCTGACTGGCACCACTCATATCCATCCCCAGTATAGGGCGGATATGGGTGCGCCCGGACACGTCCGCCACGTCAGACCCAACCCATGTTGGCCCACCCGACCCCATAAATATTCCTCCCCATCCGCTCGTCGAACCAAACCCTAGCCACTTAACTCCACTCCCCTCCGCCACCCAAGCTCCCGTCCAGCGAGCTCCGGCATGGCGGTCAATGGATCCAAGTCCTTCCCCTCCAGACACGTCGACCCGAGCTCATCCCACGCGACCCCCGAGGAGGAGATGGTGGTCTGGCTTACGCTCCGCCGCTCCTGGGAGAAGGCCTGTGCGAGGGAGCGCTCAGACGGCACATGAATTCGGCGCTAGGAGTGTTGTCGCTGCCTAACCGGAGGCGGTGTGGTTCGTCTGGCGTCCGAACGCGGTAGCGGACGCGCAACTCCTCCGTTGGCACACCGAGGTCATGGACGCACTATGGGCGTCGTCCGACGCAAACACGGCACGACGTGCCCGCCGCGCGAGGCACCAGGCGCGGGAGGCGGCGGCAGCCCTCGCGACGGTGGACGTCGGCAGGGCGGAGTCGCATTCTCCGGCGCCCCATATGATGCAGCAGTCCGGGCGCCGCAACCGTGTCGTGGTGGATGTCGCCGGCTCGTCCGAGGACGGATACATCATCGATCTGGCGTCTGCCGACACCGTTCGGGTTCCGGGCTCCAACGAGATGTTGGGGAACGTAGCAATAATTCAAAATTTTCCTACGTGTCACCAAGATCAATCTAGGAGATGCTAGCAACGAGAGACAGGGAGTGCATCTTCATACCCTTGAAGATCGCTAAGCGGAAGTGTTACAAGAACGCGGTTGATGGAGTCGTACTCGCGGCGATTCAAATCGCGGAAGATCCGATCTAGCGCCGAACGGACGGCGCCTCTGCGTTCAACACACGTACAGCCCGGGGACGTCTCCTCCTTCCTGATCCAGCAAGGGGAGAGGAGAAGTTGAGGGAGAACTCCAGCAGCACGACGGCGTGGTGGCGATGGAGCTCGTGGTTCTCCGGCAGAGCTTCGCTAAGCACTACAGAGGAGGAGAGGGCTGCGCCAGGGATGTGTCCGGCTGCCCTCCCACCCCCCTCTATTTATGGGGGCAAGGGAGAGGGGGGCTGGCCCCCTCCAGATGGATCTAGAGGGGGGCGGCCAGGTGGGGAGGCTTGCCCCTTTTAGGGTTTCCCCCAAACCCTAGGCGCATGGGCCCTAGGGGGTTTGGCGCCCAGCCCACCTAGGGGCTGATTCCCCTCTATATTCATCCCATAGGACCCTCCGGGGCAGGTGGACCCTCCCGGTGGACCCCCGGAACCCTTTCGGTGGTCCCGGTACAATACCGATAGACCCCCGAACACTTCCGGCGACCGAATAAGGACTTCCCATATATAAATCTTCGTCTCCGGACCATTCCGGAACTCCTCGTGACGTCCGGGATCTCATCCGGGACTCCGAACAACCTTCGGTAACCACATACTATTTCCCATAACAACTCTAGCGTCACCGAACCTTAAGTGTGTAGACCCTACGGGTTCGGGAACCATGCAGACATGACCGAGACGTTCTCCGGCCAATAACCAACAGCGGGATCTGGATACCCATGTTGGCTCCCACATGTTCCACGATGATCTCATCGGATGAACCACGATGTCGGGGATTCAATCAATCCCGTATACAATTCCCTTTGTCCACCGGTATGTTACTTGCCCGAGATTCGATCGTCGGTATCCCAATACCTCGTTCAATCTCGTTACCGGCAAGTCTCTTTACTCGTTCCGTGACGCATGATCACGTGACTAACTCCTTAGTCACGTTGAGCTCATTATGATGATGCATTACTGAGTGGGCCCAGAGATACCTCTCCATCATACGGAGTGACAAATCCCAGTCTCGATTCGTGCCAACCCAACAGACACTTTCGGAGATACCTGTAGTGCACCTTTATAGTCACCCAGTTACGTTGTGGCGTTTGATACACCCAAAGCACTCCTACGGTATCCGGGAGTTGCACAATCTCATGGTCTAAGGAAATGATACTTGACATTAGAAAAGCTCTTATCAAACGAACTACACGATCTTGTGCTATGCTTAGGATTGGGTCTTGTCCATCACATCATTCTCCTAATGATGTGATCCCGTTATCAATGACATCCAATGTCCATGGTCAGGAAACCATAACCATCTATTGATCAACGAGCTAGTCAACTAGAGGCTTACTAGGGACATGGTGTGGTCTATGTATTCACACATGTATTACGGTTTCCAGCTAATACAATTATAGCATGAACAATAGACAATTATCATGAACAAGGAAATACAATAATAACCATTTTATTATTGCCTCTAGGGCATATTTCCAACAGTCTCCCACTTGCACTAGAGTCAATAATCTAGTTCACATCACTATGTGATTGTAATGAATCCAACACCCATGGGGTTTGTTCATATCTCGCTTGTGAGAGAGGTTATTAGTCAACGGGTCTGAACCTTTCAGATCCGTGTGTGCTTTACAAATCTCTATGTCATCTTGTAGATGCAGCTACCACGCGCTACTTGGAGCTATTCCAAATAACTGCTCTACTATACGAATCCGGTTTACTACTCAGAGTCATCTGGATTAGTGTCAAATTTTGCATCGACGTAACACTTTACGACAAACTCTTTTACCACCTCCATAATCGAGAAAATTCCTTAGTCCACTAGTTACTAAGGATAAGTTCGACCGCTGTCATGTGATCCATTCCTAGATCACTCTTGTACTCCTTGACTGACTCATGGCAAGGAACACTCCAGGTGCGGTACACAGCATAGCATACTGTAGAGCCTACGTGTAAAGCATAGGGGGCGACCTTCGTCCTTTATCTCTCTTCTGCCGTGGTCAGGTCTTGAGTCTTACTCAATACTCACACCTTGTAACACAGCCAAGAATTCCTTCTTTGCTGGTCTATTTTGAACTCCTTCAAAATCTTGTCACGGTATGTATTCATTTGAAAGTACTATTAAGCGTTTTTTATCTATCTTTATAGATCTTGATGCTCAATGTTCAAGTAGCTCAATCCAGGTTTTCCATTGAAAAACACTTTTCAAATAACCCTGTATGCTTTCCAGAAATTCTACATCATTTCGGATCAACAATATGTTAACAACATATACTCATCAAAAATTCTATAGTGCTCCCACTCACTTCTTTGGAAATACAAGTTTCTCATAAACTTTGTAAAAACCCAAAATCTTTGATCATCTCATCAAAGCATACATTCCAACTCCGAGATGCTTACTCCAGTCCTTAGAAGGATTGTTGGAGCTTTGCATACTTGTTAGCATCTTTCAGGATTGACAAAACCTTCTGGTTGTATCACATACAACCTTTCCTCAAGAAAATCGTCGAGGAAACAATGTTTTTTTGACATCCTATCTGCAAGATTTCATAAATAATGCAGTAACTGCTAATATAATTCCAACAGACTCCTAGCATCGCTACGAGTGATAAAGTCTCATCGTAGTCAACTCCTTGAACTTGTCGGAAAACATCTTAACGACAAGTCGAGCTTTCTTAATGGTGACACTTACCATCATTGTCCGTCTTCCATTTAAAATCCATCTGCACCCAACAGCCTTACGACCATCAAGTAGTTCTTCCAAAGTCTATACTTTGTTTTTATACATGGATCCTCTCTCGGATTTTATGGCCTCGAGCCATTCGTCGGAATCTGGGCCCACCATCGCTTCTCCATAGCTCGTAGGTTCATTGTTGTCTAGCAACATGACTTCCAAGACAGGATTACGTACCACTCTGAAGTAGTACGCATCCTTGTCAACCTACGAGGTTTGGTAGTGACTTGATCCGAAGTTTCATGATCACTATCATAAGCTTCCACTTCAATTGGTGTAGGTGCCACAGGAACAACTTCATGTGCCCTGCTACACACTAGTTGAAGTGACGGTTCAATAACCTCATCAAGTCTCCATTCAATTCTTTCGAGAGAAACTTTTCCTCGAGAAAGGACCCGTTTCCAGAAACAATCACTTTTGCTTCCGGATCTGAAATAGGAGGTATACCCAACTATTTTGGGTATTCTATGAAGATGCATTTATCCGCTTTGGGTTCGAGCTTATCAGCCTGAAACTTTTTCGCATAAGCATCGCAGCCCCAAACTTTTAAGAAACGACGGCTTAGGTTTCTCTAAACCATAGTTCATACGGTGTCGTCTCAACAAAATTGCGTGGTGCCCTATTTAAAGTGAATGCGGTTGTCTCTAATGCCTAACCCATAAACGATAGTGGTAATTCGATAAGAGACATCATGGTATGCACCATATCCAATAGGGTGCAGTTATGATGTTCGGACACACCATCACACTATGGTGTTCCAGGCGGTATTAGTTGTGAAACAATTTCCACAATGTCTTAATTGTGTGCCAAACTCGTAACTCAGATATTCATCTCTATGATCATATCATAGACATTTTATCCTCTTGTCACGACGATCTTCAACTTCACTCTGAAATTACTTAAACCTTTCAATAATTCAGACTTGTGTTTCATCAAGTAAATATACTCAGCATCTACTCAAATCATCTGTGAAGTAAGAACATGACGATATCCACTGCGTGCCTCAGCACTCATTGGACTGCACACATCAAAATGTATTACTTCCAACAAGTTGCTTTCTTGTTCCATCTTACTGAAAACGAGGCCTTTCAGTCATCTTGCCCATGTGGTATGATTTGCATGTCCCAAGTGATTCAAAATCAAGTGAGTCCAAACGATCCATCTGTATGGAGTTTCTTCATGCATATCTACCAGTAGACATGGTTCGCATGTCTCAATCTTTTCAAAAACGAGTGAGTCCAAAGATCCATCAACATGGAGCTTCTTCATGCGTTTTATACCAATATGACTCAAATGGCAGTGCCACAAGTATGTGGTACTATCATTCTATTTTATATCTTTTGGCATGAACATGAGTATCACTACGACCGAGATTCAATAAACCATTCATTTTAGGTGCAAGACCATTGAAGGTATTATTCAAATAAACAGAGTAACCATTATTCTCCTTAAATGAACAACCGTATTGCGATAAACATAATCCAATCATGTCTATGCTCAACGCAAACACCAAATAACAATTATTTAGGTTTAATACCAATCCCGATGGTAGAGGGAGCGTACGATGTTTGATTATATCAACCTTGGAAACACTTCCAACACATATCGTCATCTCACCTTTAGCTAGTCTCCGTTTATTCCGTAGCCTTTTATTTCGAGTTACCAACACTTAGCAACCGAACCGGTATCTAATACCCTGGTGCTACTAGGAGTACTAGTAAAGTACACATTAATATAATGTATATCCAATATACTTCTGTCGACCTTGCCTGCCTTCTCATCTACCAAGTATCTAGGGTAGTTCTGCTTCAGTGACCGTTCCCCTCATTACAGAAGCACTTAGTCTCGGGTTTGGGTTCAACCTTGGGTTTCTTCACTAGAGCAGCAACTGATTTGCCGTTTCATGAAGTATCCCTTCTTTCCCTTGCCCTTCTTGAAACTAGTGGTTTTACTAACCATCAACAATTGATGCTCCTACTTGATTTCTACTTTCGCGGTGTCCAACATCGCGAGTTGCTCAAGGATCATCATGTCTATCCCTGATATGTTATAGTTCATCACGAAGCTCTAATAGCTCGGTGGCAGTGACTATGGAGAACCATCACTATCTCATCTGGAAGATTAACTCCCACTCGATTCAAGCGATTGTAGTACTCGGACAATCTGAGCACATGCTCAACGATTGAGCTTTTCTCCCTTAGTTTGCAGGCTTAAGAAACTTGTCAGAGGTCTCATACCTCTTGACGCGGGCACTAGTCTGAAATACCAATTTCAGTCTTTGGAACATCTCATATGTTCTGCGACGTTTCAAAAAACGTCTTTGGCGCCTCAATTCTAAACCGTTAGCATTACGCACTGAACTATCACGTAGTCATCAAAACGTGTATGTCAGATGTTCGCAACATCCACAGACGACGCTCGAGGTTCAGCACACCGAGCGGTGCATTAAGGACATAAGCCTTCTGCGCAGCAATGAGGATAATCCTCAGTTTACGGACCCAGTCCGCATAATTTCTACTATCAACTTTCAACTAAATTTTCTCTAGGAACATATCTTAAACAGTAGAACCAAAGCGTAAGCTATGCCATAATTTGCAAAGACCTTTTGACTATGTTCATGATAATTAAGTTCATCTGATTATTTAATGAACTCCCACTTAGATAGACATCCCTCTAGTCATCTAAGTGATACATGATCCGAATCGACTAGACCATGTCCGATCATCACGTGAGACGGACTAGTCATCAACGGTGAACATCTCCATGTTGATCGTATCTACTATACGACTCATGTTCGACCTTTCGGTCTCTTGTGTTCTGAGACCATGTCTGTACATGCTAGGCTCGTCAAGTCAACCTAAGTGTTTCGCATGTGTAAATCTGGCTTACACCCGTGGTATGCGAACGTTAGAATCTATCACACCCGATCATCACGTGGTGCTTCGAAAGAACGAACCTTCGCAACGGTGCACAGTTAAGGGGAACACATCTCTTGAAATTTTAGTGAGGGATCATCTTATTTATGCTACTGTCGTTCTAAGAAAATAAGATGTAAACATGACAAACATCACATGCAAATCATAAAGTGACATAATATGGCCAATATCATCTTGCGCCTTTGATCTCCATCTTCGAGGCGCGGCATGATCACCTTCGTCACCGGCATGACACCATGATCTCCATCATCGTGTCTTCATGAAGTTGTCTCGCCAACTATTACTTCTACTACTATGGCTAACGGTTAGCAATAAAGTAAAGTAATTACATGGCGTTTTTCATTGACACGCAGGTCATACAATAAATTAAGACAACTCCTATGGCTCCTGCCGGTTGTCATACTCATCGACATGCAAGTCGTGATTCCTATTACAAGAACATGGCCAGTCTCATACATCACATATATATAATTCATCACATCCTTTTGGCCATATCACATCACATAGCAACCCTGCAAAAACAAGTTAGACGTCCTCTAATTGTTGTTGCATGTTTTACGTGGCTGCTATGGATTTCTAGCAAGAACGTTTCTTACCTACGCAAAAGCCACAATGGTGATATGCCAATTTCTATTTACCCTTCATAAGGACCCTCTTCATCGAATCCGGTCCGACTAAAGTGGGAGAGACAGACACCCGCTAGCCACCTTATGCATCAAGTGCATGTCAGTCGGTGGAACCTGTCTCACGTAAGAGTACGTGTAAGGTCGGTCCGGGCCGCTTCATCCCACAATGCCGCCGAATCAAGATAAGACTAGTAACGGTAAGCAAATTGAACAAATCATCGCCCACAACTTCTTTGTGTTCTACTCGTGCATAGAATCTACGCATAGACCTAGCTCATGATGCCACTGTTGGGGAACGTAGCAATAATTCAAAATTTTCCTACGTGTCACCAAGATCAATCTAGGAGATGCTAGCAACGAGAGAGAGGGAGTGCATCTTCATACCCTTGAAGATCTCTAAGCAGAAGCGTTACAAGAACGCGGTTGATGGAGTCGTACTCGCGGCGATTCAAATCGCGGAAGATCCGATCTAGCGCCGAACGGACGACGCCTCCGCGTTCAACACACGTACAACCCGGGGACGTCTCCTCCTTATTGATCCAGCAAGGGGAGAGGAGAAGTTGAGGGAGAACTCCAACAGCACGACGGCGTGGTGGCGATGGAGCTCGTGGTTCTCCGGCAGAGCTTTGCTAAGCACTACGGAGGAGGAGGAGGAGTTGGAGGAGGAGAGGGCTGCGCCAGGGATGTGTCCGGCTGCCCTCCCACCCCCCCTCTATTTATAGGGGCAAGGGAGAGGGGGTCGGCCCCCTCCAGATGGATCTAGAGGGGGCGGTGTCAGGACCGGTTTTCCAATAAAACATTTATTGAGAAACCGACCCTTTTATCGGACCAGTATAGAAGAATCCTTCTTACCGGTAGACAAATCCTTTATACAGAAATCCAGAAGTGCTAAATATTATACAGGGTTGAGCTGAGGCTGCTCAACAATTTATTACAAGCACGCCGATATTATACATAAAGGCGGATATGACACAAAGGGGTATGGTGGCATAACTACTGACTCGTAATAAAAGTGGTGGTGGATACGTCACAGTGAAGTGGGTGACATGACTGCTAAATCTTACAACTCATCGAGCGCCGGAGTGAGGCTCGATGACTTTTATTCTGGGTAGCGGAAGCGTATATAATACAAGTGACCAATTCCAGGATCGCACGGGACTGACTGGGACTCCTCTAGGCGTCGGACTCGCTATCGAACTCTTCATCCATAAGATCGCCTTCGTCAACATCTGGCCAAATCAACAAGCCAGGTGAGTACTTTGAAAGTACTCGCAAGACAGTTTGGACATAAGATATAACAAATGCAAACATGATGCACATGAGCAGATTAGTAATGCGCACTCAGATAATAAAATTGCACTGCATGAGAAATAAAAAGGAAGTCAGGCGGTAGTCCTCCCGAAATCCCAATGAAATAACTGAAGACCGATCGGGTGTCTGAAACGACGCCTCGAAAGGTAAAAATAAATTAACAATGCCGCAGTCGGGCGTCAGGGCGACACCACATAAAGGGCTCATATTGGAATATATAAACGACAGTGCGTGCCACAGTCGGACGTCTGAGCGACATCACATAAAGGGCTTATATCAAAAGTAAATAACAAGAGTGCCACAGTCGGACGTCTGAGCGACATCACATAAAGGGCTTATATCAAAAGTAAATAACAAGAGTGCCACAGCCGGACGTCTGAGCGACATCACATAAAGGGCTTATATCAAAAGTAAATAACAAGAGTGCCACAGTCGGACGTCTGAGCGACATCACATAAAGGGCTTATATCAAAAGTAAATAACAAGAGTGCCACCGTCGGACGTCTGAGCGACATCACATAAAGGGCTTATATCAAAAGTAAATAACAAGAGTGCCACAGTCGGTCGTCTGAGCGACATCACATAAAGGGCTTATATCAAAAGTAAATAACAAGAGTGCCACAGTCGGACATCTGAGCAACATCACATAAAGGGCTTATATTTCATTACTCGAATTCAAGTAGCTCATGAATTTAAATCATCTCAAGGAAATACTCATGTATGTAATAATAAACGGGTTAGTCCATCCACAGGAATAACATTCAACCTGGTTTACCACTCATGTTTGTTCACCGGGGATTTTCACTGAGACTGACACAGAGACTGACGCTGAGATGGACATTGGGACTGATACTGATACTGTTATGGGTATGTTGCCCAAGATCCTTGACCATGGACACGGTTACTCGGATGGGTTTTGACTCTGCAGAGTTTGTATTTTTTAACCACAGCCAACGGATTTCAGTAGTCACGAAGGACTAGTTCCGTTTACACATCTAACCAGTACACACCCATTCCACATTCCGCTGCCAGGAATCACCCTAGGCAACGTTCAAGAAAAACCTTAAGACGGGGAGGCTACAACCTCGCGTAGCATGGGATCAAATTTATATCGCGCGCTCTAAGGGGTGCCCCCCTCTCGGTCCCAACCGGAAACACCCATGCCCCCTGACCGGATGACGGGCTTTAATCCAGGGCCATGGGACCCTCATCACGGTCCCTCTATTTGGTGTGTACGAGGAAAGAGGTTTGCAACTTACTAAACCGTATTCTTTGCAGAAAACATGTGGCAGCACGAAAAGGGGACGGACGGTAACGTGGCTTGATCCACGTTAACACTGGAGTTTAACGGTTGACATAAGACTGGCATGCTTCAACAATACCATCTTACCACCTTTCATGTCACTACATGATCATGTTATCTCCCATCAAATGATCTCATCAAGTTCTCGAAGCATACTGGTAGTTGCCTTGCATGCAATATAACACTCACTGATGCTCATATAAACATGCCATGCACTAATTATTCAAGCAAACATGCAAAACACTCATCATATCATAGGTTCAAACATGCTTGCCTGGTTCAGAGTAGTCGGAGTCTAGCTCGGCGAAGTTCGCGGTTCCGTCACCTCTTCCGGTATCTACGGTATAAAGAAATCGCATACTAACGTAAATACCGAGTGTGCATAAAAGTTGTTCCAAATATTTTACAAATAAATATGATAAAAAACTAGACAGAAAAACAAAGATGACAGAAAAAGAATCAACTCAAAATCATCTTTTGTTTAAAAGTTATAAAGGTTTTAGTCTAGGGACTAATCTGTGATGAAACAGAAAAGACCTAGGGTTTAGTTTGAAAAAGCAGAAAACGTTTCGGTTGGAAATACGCCAGCCCAGAAGGAAAACACACTTTGCCCGAAGGCGCTTTCAGAAAACGGTTCGAATAAGAGAGAGAGGCTGACGAGGGGGTCCCACCCGTCAGGTTCAAACTTTGAAACAGAGCTCGCCGGCGCCGAGGCTCGCGGTGGTCGCCGGCGTCGATCCACGGCGAGTTAGGGGAATCGGAGGGTACCTACGGATTCACGGTGTCCTTCCGCGTCTGTGGGTGGTGGAGTTGGTCGTCGGCGAGCACCACGTCGACGGCGGCCTCCACTCCGGCGGACGGTGGTTCGGGCGGTGATGGATCTCGCCGAGGAGGGCTGCAGACGCCAAATTGAAGCTAGGGTCAGAAGAGTGGGAGCACTAGGAGGCTACTGGCAAGGTTTGGGAGGCGGGGGTGCCCTCACCGGAGAGAATCGTGCCGGAGCCCGAAGCGGATCGGGGCGGCCGGAGTCGGGGAAGAAGGCCTCCTCGAGGTCCTCCTAGTGGCTGGGCGCGGCTCTGGTGAGGTGTAGGGGTGGTGCTGGATCGAAGGCGAGCTCGGGGTCGCTATTTATAGCCGGCCCGAGGCGGTTGCCGAAAACGGGATAACTCCGGCGGGCGATTACGGCGAGGCAGTGGTCGGGCTGGAGGTTTAGGTGATTGGGCATCATCGTGATGGTCCACTGGTACTGTTCAAGGGCTAAATTTGGTATGGCTTGGGTGATACTCCAAGCTCTCGACGGAACGGCCTTACGGGCACGTCGGAGGCAGGGAGCGTGCTCTGTGCTTTCCAGGCCATGACGACGGCTCTGCAGCACGCACGGGGAAGAAGACGGCCACGCGTAGGCTTCTGGTGGTGTGGGCGGTGCTGGACGGCGCCGTCCCTCGCTGCGCCTCTCTGGCAGCCGCAGCAAGTGCTGCTGCCGCCGCTCACGGGGGCGATGCACCTCTGCCAGCTCACCGCCGACACTCGCAACCGTCCAGGTGACCGTGCGTCGCAGTGGATAAGAAGGAGGAGAAGTGAGCAACGAGCCAGTGAGGGCACTGGCGAGATTGACGCTGCCGACTGACGAAAACGACACTGACGACTAAACTGAAGCACTGAACTCTGAATTTTGACAGAAACAGTGCATGCCAGGTGTTTGACGATATGTTTCAAGCACGTGGAAATTTTTTCTGGAGTTGATCTTTGGTGGAGAGGTCTCTTGATGCATCTGGAGGCTGCCTGATTTTTCTCAGAATTTTTGGGGAAGAAAGATAATGAATTTCACCAAAAATGGCAAATCTGGTCCAAACTTGCAGCAAGCAGAATTTGAAAATTTTGAACTGTGGACTAGTGGATCTTGATGGATCTAGGTTGAGGGTACCAAGGACTAGTCAGAGGAGTTTGTTTGGAACCAAAACTCAAAAGGGATCTGGTGGTTCCTTTGTAAATCACCAAGGTTCAAAATAAAAGACAGAAATTGTTTTGAGGATAAAATAAATAGGAATAAAATTTAAAAGAGTTTGAGACTTGCTGGAATAGGATGCTTGGCTTGACCCAAAGTGGAGGGAGGGGTTTAGGAAGAAATTTTTTTCAACCTAGGTCATGGCAAGAAAAGAAATTTGAATGAGGAAGAATCAATCCATAAGTCATGGGGTTATTTCTAAAAGGAAGGATTTCAAAAACTTCCCAACAAAAATTTGTGTTGAGTCAACACAAGATGTAAAACCCTCAAGACCACAAATCAATATTGAGAGGGACCCTTTTAAAGAAAATATTTGTCATAAGGAAAAATTGAGAAGGAGAGTCTCTCTTTTAGAAAAATTCAAATAACCTCCTTTAAATCAAATAAATAAAAAGCCAAATATTTTTTTTTGGAGTGTTACAGGCGGCGGCCAGGGGGGGAGGCTTGCCCCCCAAGCCAAGGGGGGCGCCCCCTTTAGGGTTTCCCCCAAACCCTAGGCGCATGGGCCCTAGGGGGGTTTGGCGCCCAACCCACCTAGGGGATGGTTCCCCTCTATATTAAGCCCATAGGGCCCTCCGGGGCAGGTGGACCCCCCCGGTGGACCCCCGGAACCCTTTCGGTGGTCCCGGTACAATACCGATAGACCCCCGAACACTTCCGGCGACCGAATAAGGACTTCCCATATATAAATCTTCGTCTCCGGACCATTCCGGAACTCCTCGTGACGTCCGGGATCTCATCCGGGACTCCGAACAACCTTCGGTAACCACATACTATTTCCCATAACAACTCTAGCGTCACCGAACCTTAAGTGTGTAGACCCTACGGGTTCGGGAACCATGCAGACATGACCGAGACGTTCTCCGGCCAATAACCAACAGCGGGATCTGGATACCCATGTTGGCTCCCACATGTTCCACGTGATCTCATCGGATGAACCACGATGTCGGGGATTCAATCAATCCCGTATACAATTCCCTTTGTCCAGCGGTATGTTACTTGCCCGAGATTCGATCATCGGTATCCCAATACCTCGTTCAATCTCGTTACCGGCAAGTCTCTTTACTCGTTCCGTGACGCATGATCCCGTGACTAACTCCTTAGTCACGTTGAGCTCATTCTGATGATGCATTACTGAGTGGGCCAAGAGATACCTCTCCGTTATACGGAGTGACAAATCCCAGTCTCGATTCGTGCCAACCCAACAGACACTTTCGGAGATACCTGTAGTGCACCTTTATAGTCACCCAGTTACGTTGTGACGTTTGATACACCCAAAGCACTCCTACGGTATCCGGGAGTTGCACAATCTCATGGTCTAAGGAAATGATACTTTACATTAGAAAAGCTCTTAGCAAACGAACTACACGATCTTGTGCTATGCTTAGGATTGGGTCTTGTCCATCACATCATTCTCCTAATGATGTGATCCCGTTATCAATGAAATCCAATGTCCATGGTCAGGAAACCATAACCATCTATTGATCAACGAGCTAGTCAACTAGAGGCTTACTAGGGACATGTTGTGGTCTATGTATTCACACATGTATTACGGTTTCGAGCTAATACAATTATAGCATGAACAATAGACAATTATCATGAACAAGGAAATACAATAATAACCATTTTATTATTGCCTTTAGGGCATATTTCCAACACGAGAAAGAGTGGGGCATGGGTGACGGCGGCGCCTTGAGTCTCGTGAGTCGGCTCGTGTCCCATGCCCTACTCTACCTTGCCGGCGATAGAACCAACACTTTGAGCAGCGCAGCCGGCCACCGAACATGGGCACGACGAAACCGGCCGAGCTCTGCTTAAAGATCGGTTTATGTTACATGTAATAATATGGACTAGATAGGAAGTGCGGCTTGCCGCACCCCACCCGCCCCAGCCATATCCAACCTGTATAATACGTTTTGTATTTCATACGTTTATAAGATGAAAGGCAATAGCGTAAAGGTTCGGTATGTTAGAGCAAACGCGCAAAGGTTGAGCAGCTCACAATAATTTATTTGCAATATATATTACACAGGGCCACAAAAAGGGAGTACCATCTATGGATAGTTTCTATACTAAGCATAGGCAGAGTGTATAAGAACATGTGTTACACATAGTTTTTATTGCTTAACATTTTTGCAGTTGGACAGGTCACATGTTACAGATTGGGAGTCTTCCCCTTGTATTAGTGATGGTACCCACGGATATGATAAGACAAAAAGTAACTAATAGGCACAAAGCCTTTGTTTTCTCCCAAACAGATTGACTTAGAGCATGTAAATGCATGCTCTACTTGCGATGATAGCATTCAGGTCTTTATGTGTTTGCTGATGGTGTAACTTGCACAAGTAACTCCACACTTAGTCCGACAGAGTGATGACGGGTTCGACGTATCAATGGAGCCGCCGGATCTGAGAAGCACAAAGAATGAGAACATGAGTAAACCGGAGATGTCATGAACATAAATTTGTCAAAAGTGCAGGGATCAATCCACGGTATTTATCAAATCAAAACGTGGTGTAATCCAAATTTATCATTTACAGAAAGTGAAATGAAATTCAAATTCAAATTAACTAATCTTCACAATATAGAGATGTTGGCGCACTCTCACTGAGTTCTGACCCACTTCCTCCTAAAGCAAAAAATATAGGTTCATCTGTGGTTTTCAGAACCCACTGAGCCTATGAATGATCACGTCATGGTTTGTGTAAATGATCTGTGTAAATGAACTTGGAGCCACTAACTCAATCATGTGTAAATGATCTGTAAATGATGATCCAATTTAGAGTAAGATGCTCCTGTGTACATTCAATTTACTCATCGAATTTTAGATGATTCAATAGTCACACATAAATAGAGGGAGCATGATCCTAGGCTGATGTTGAATTCTCAAGAAAACATGCTTACCACTTGGTGCTGTCACCAGCTACAAACTCTCATGTGGTCGGATGTTAATGAATTACACAAGTGGCAGGCTACGTACACTGAATTTATTTACAGTGACAACACACATCTACAGAGGAACACATATTCAGAGTATAGATGTTGCTGCCGCCATGACAACCATTTCTTTTTTGGATCAAAGCTAGCTAGCCAGTATCTGAAGATACAATCTCGGAATACAGTTTCTCCCTTCCTCTGCATGCATGCAGAAATGCAACGCAAGAAAGACAGTGGAGCAGAGCATTATACTGTGTGAATGTACCAGTTGGATGTAAGATATCGGGGACGATGAGTCGTCGGCCATGGCGGTCGAAAAGCACACACCAAGCCACCTAATTAACTTGTTCGTCGGCGCACAGATGGAGCAGATAACAGACGGTAGTAGCTTCCGCAGCTCACTCAAGAACCACTAACTTCAGACTTGACAGTAAAGAACAATACACAAAAACGAACCTGAATCAGAGCAAAAGAAATGTTGTGAGTCTAAAGATCCAACTCTACTGCATAAGAAACTCACAACAATGGATCCAGCTCTATTTTAAATCCATTTCTCACCATGGATCCAGCTCTACTTCAAATCAATTTGATTGCACACGCATTCAAACTGAACCAAACCAAGATGTGCATCATTTTAAAACGGAATCAAATTGCACAATGACAATCAACACCTCCAAAACAACAATATATTACTGTTACTCATGCATCTTCAGTACAATCTTCAGTAGCTCAATTAACCACTAACTTACTGTAACTTAGGCACCATATATACAGGGTATAAAAACAGAATTGCAGAGCACTTGCAGACTTCTACTGTATCACACTACAGACTTGGAGGAGGAGGGACACTTGTGCATACATTTTCATTTTGTGACCATCAACCAATGTTACTCAGTACCCATAGAAATATAACTTACTGTAGCCAGAACCCATATGAAGTTTTCCCGTGAATGCAAAACCAAGTGGCGGAGGTAGAGGAACAATGAATTTACTTCATAAACCAATTCAAATCAGTAATGTTGAGAAAGTTAACCTGAGTATTAAACTGTAATATTGTGTGTGTGTGTGTGTGTGTGTGTGATACATGATCATCAGATAATTAAGGGTCACACGATGTGCTCAGTATAAAGATTATGCCCAATCATATACACAGTTGCCTATTTTTGCAAGAACAAAATAGACTATTGCTACAGGAGATAGAAGTGAAAAAACTTCATCATCGGCACACAATATATACAATGTTCGGAAACATAGAGAAGAAATGCAGTCAATGTTCTTAATATATCAATAGAGAAGATCACCTGCATGGCGTGTTGCGGATGAATCAGGTGAGAAGGGTGCCGATAGGGCTGCGACCACATTATCCTTCTTCCCTCCTCTCAGCGCATAACAAAGATTAGGAACTGAGATTGTGGAGTGTGCCTACTGCATTGCAGAACAAATGAGAGAACTGGTTCCGTGATAGCCTGCAGCTGCTCCTGGTCCTAAGAAAAACGGAAATATAATCAATTTCCTCTGTTTTTGCCCTATGGTCAATATGAATATTTATGTAATGCTTCTGCTTATTGAAAATGGCATGCACAACTATTTAAATAATGAACTCCTCATCATGGGGAGGCAGATCTCTATTATGAGCAGATACTCTCTTGTTCATGAATAGGAGTAATTCACATGATTAGAGTACAAAACGGGTGCTATAAGACAATGTATAAGAAAAACAGCTACAACAGCAGGGTTGCACAAGCTACCTCAAAATTGTCAGCATAATATGGCATTGAAGAAACAGCTACCAACTGACTTGTATCATGGGGACAGGTCGGTATATAAAACTGACTTGTTCATAGACATTTATCCAAATGAGGGTTACAGACTTCATTCTTAGAAAAGAGCAGATGTACATTATCATTTGTGGCGAGTATTGTTGGGGAACGTAGTAATTTCAAAAATTTCCTACGCACACGCAAGATCATGGTGATGCATAGCAATGAGAGGGGAGAGTGTTGTCCACGTACCCTCGTAGACCGAAAGCGGAAGCGTTAGCACAACGCGGTTGATGTAGTCGTATGTCTTCACGATCCGACCGATCAAGTACCGAACACACGGCACCTCCGAGTTCAGCACACGTTCAGCTCGATGACGTCCCTCGAACTCCGATCCAGCCGAGCTTTGAGGGAGAGTTCTGTCAGCACGACGGCATGGTGACGATGATGATGTTCTACCGACGCAGGACTTCGCCTAAGCACCGCTACGATATTATCGAGGTGTAATATGGTGGAGGGGGGCACCGCACACGGCTAAGAGATCAATGATCAATTGTTGTGTCTATGGGGTGCCCCCTGCCCCCGTATATAAAGGAGCAAGGGGGAAGGCGGCCGGCCAAGGAGGAGGGCGCGCCAAGGGGGGAGTCCTACTCCCACCGGGAGTAGGACTCCTCCTTTCCTTGTTGGAGTAGGAGAGAAGGAAAGAGGGGGAGAGGGAGAAGGAAAAGGGGGTTGCACCCCTTGTCCAATTCGGACCAGAGGGGGTGCACGCCTCCTTCCTTTTGGCCTCTCTCCTCTATTCCCGTATGGCCCAATAAGGCCCAATACTTCTCCCCGGCGAATTCCCGTAACTCTCCGGTACTCCGATAAATACCCGAATCACTGGGAACCTTTCCGAAGTCCGAATATAGTCATCCAATATATCGATCTTTACGTCTCGGCCATTTCGAGACTCCTCGTCATGTCCCCGATCTCATCCGGGACTTCGAACTACCTTCCGTACATCAAAACACATAAACTCATAATATAACCGTCATCGAACTTTAAGCGTGCGGACCCTACGGGTTCGAGAACTATGTAGACATGACCGAGACACGTCTCCGGTCAATAACCAATAGCGGAACCTGGATGCTCATATTGGCTCCCACATATTCTACGAAGATCTTTATCGGTCAGACCGCATAACAACATATGTTGTTCCCTTTGTCATCGGTATGTTACTTGCACGAGATTCGATCGTCGGTATCTCAGTACCTAGTTCAATCTTGTTACCGACAAGTCTCTTTACTCGTTCCATAATACATCATCCCACAACTAACTCTTTAGTTGCAATGCTTGCAAGGCTTAAGTGATGTGCATTACCGAGAGGGCCCAGAGATACCTCTCCGACAATCGGAGTGACAAATCCTAATCTCGAAATACGCCAATCCAACAAGTACCTTCGGAGACACCTGTAGAGCACCTTTATAATCACCCTGTTACGTTGTGACGTTCGGTAGCACACAAAGTGTTCCTCCGGTAAACGGGAGTTGCATAATCTCATAGTCATAGGAACATGTATAAGTCATGAAGAAAGCAATAGCAGAATACTAAACGATCGTGTGCTAAGCTAACGGAATGGGTCAAGTCAATCACATCATTCTCCTAATGATATGATCCCGTTAATCAAATGACAACTCATGTCTATGGCTAGGAAACATAACCATCTTTGATCAACGAGCTAGTCAAGTAGAGGCATACTAGTGACACTCTGTTTGTCTATGTATTCACACATGTATCAGGTTTCCGGTTAATATAATTCTAGCATGAATAATAAACATTTATCATGATATAAGGAAATAAATAATAACTTTATTATTGCCTCTAGGGCATATTTCCTTCAGTCTCCCACTTGCACTAGAGTCAATAATCTAGTTCACATCGCCATGTGATTTAACATCAATAGTTCACATCACCATGTGATTAACACCCATAGTTCACATCGTCATGTGACCAACACCCAAAGGGCTTACTAGAGTCAATAATCTAGTTCACATCGCTATGTGATTAACACCCAAAGAGTACTAAGGTGTGATCATGTTTTGCTTGTGAGATAATTTTAGTCAACGGGTCTGTCACATTCAGATCCGTAAGTATTTTGCAAATTTTATGTCTACAATGCTCTGCACGGAGCTACTCTAGCTAATTGCTCCCACTTTCAATATGTATCTAGACCGAGACTTAGAGTCATCTAGATTTGTGTCAAAACTTGCATCGACGTAACCCTTTACGACGAAACTTTTTGTCACCCCCATAATCAAGAAACATATCCTTATTCCATTAAGGATAATTTTGACCGCTGTCCAGTGATCTACTCTAGATCACTATTGTACTCCCTTGCCAAAATCAGTGTAGGGTATACAATGATCTGGTACACAGCATGGCATACTTTATAGAACCTATGGCTGAGGCATAGGGAATGACTTTCATTCTCTTTCTATCTTCTGCCGTGGTCAGGTTTTGAGTCTTACTCAATTTCACACCTTGTAACACAGGCAAGAATCTTTCTTTGACTGTTCCATTTTGAACTACTTCAAAATCTTGTCAAGGTATGTACTCATTGAAAAAACTTATCAAGCGTCTTGATCTATCTCTATAGATCTTGATGCTCAATATGTAAGCAGCTTCACCGAGGTCTTTCTTTGAAAAACTCCTTTCAAACAATCCTTTATGCTTTGCAGAATAATTCTACATTATTTCCGATCAACAATATGTCATTCACATATACTTATCAGAAATGTTGTACTGCTCCCACTCACTTTCTTGTAAATACAGGCTTCACCGCAAGTCTGTATAAAACTATATGCTTTGATCAACTTATCAAAGCGTATATTCCAGCTCCGAGATGCTTGCACCAGTCCATAGATGGATCGCTGGAGCTTGCATATTTTGTTAGCACCTTTAGGATTGACAAAACCTTCTGGTTGCATCATATACAACTCTTCTTTAATAAATCCATTAAGGAATGCAGTTTTGTTTATCCATTTGCCAGATTTCATAAAATGCGGCAATTGCTAACATGATTCGGATAGACTTAAGCATCGCTGCGAGTGAGAAAATCTCATCGTAGTCAACACCTTGAACTTTGTCAAAAACCTTTTTCTACAAGTCTAGCTTTGTAGATAGTAACACTACTATCAGCGTCCGTTTTCCTCTTGAAGATCCATTTATTTTCTATGGCTTGCCGATCATCGGGCAAGTCAACCAAAGTCCACACTTTGTTCTCATACATGGATCCATCTCAGATTTCATGGCCTCAAGCCATTTTGCGGAATCTGGGCTCACTATCGCTTCCTCATAGTTCGTAGGTTCTTCATGGTCAAGTAACATGACCTCCAGAACAGGATTACCGTACCACTCTGGTGCGGATCTCACTCTGGTTGACCTACGAGGTTCGGTAGTAACTTGATCCGAAGCTTCATGATCATCATCATTAACTTCCTCACTAATTGGTGTAAGCATCACTGGAATTGATTTCAGTGATGAACTACTTTCCAATTTGGGAGAAGGTACAGTTACCTCATCAAGTTCTACTTTCCTCCCACTCACTTCTTTCGAGAGAAACTCCTTCTCTAGAAAGGATCCATTCTTGGCAACGAATTTGCCTTCGGATCTGTGATAGAAGATATACCCAATAGTCACCTTTGGGTATCCTATAAAGACGCATTTCTCCGATTTGGGTTCAAGCTTATCATGTTGAAACTTTTTCACATAAGCATCGCAACCCCAAACTTTACGAAACGACAACTTTGGTTTCTTGTCAAACCACAGTTCATAAGGTGTCATCTCAACGGATTTAGATGGTGCCCTTTTTAACGTGAATGCAGCTGTCTCTAATGCATAACCCCAAAACGATAGTGGTAGATTGGTAAGAAACATCATAGACCGCACCATATCTAATAAAGTACGGTTATGACGTCCGGACACACCATTATGTTGTGGTTCCAGGTGGCATGAGTTTGTGAAACTATTCTACATTGTTTTAATTGAAGACCAAACTCGTGACTCAAATATTTTCCTCCACGATCAGATCGTAGAAACTTTATTTTCTTGTTACGATGATTTTCTACTTCACTCTGAAATTATATGAACTTTTCAAATGTTTCAGACTTATGTTTCATCAAGTAGATATACTCATATCTGATCAAATCATCTGTGAAGGTCAGAAAATAATGATACCCACCGCGAGCCTCAACACTCATCGGATTGCATACATCAGTATGTATTATTTCCAATAAGTCAGTTGCTCGCTCCATTGTTCCGGAGAACGGAGTCTTAGTCATCTTGCCCATAAGGCATGGTTCGCAAGCATCAAGTGATTCCAAAATCCCATCAGCATGGAGTTTCTTCATGTGCTTTACTCCAATATGACTTAAACGGCGGTGCCACAAATAAGTTGTACTATCATTATTAACTTTGCATCTTTTGGCTTCAATATTATGAATATGTGTATCACTACGATCGAGATCCAACAAATCAATTTCACTGGGTGTATGACCATAGAAGGTTTTATTCATGTAAACAGAACAACAATTATTCTCTAACTTAAATGAATAACCGTGTTGCAATAAACATGATCAAATCATATTCATGCTCAATGCAAACACCAAATAACACTTATTTAGGTTCAACACTAATCTCGAAAGTACAGGGAGTGTGCGATGATGATCATATCAATCTTGGAACTACTTCCAACACACATCGTCACCTCGCCCTTAACTAGTTTCTGTTCATTCTGCAATTCCCGTTTCGAGTTACTACTCTTAGCAACTGAACCAGTATCAAATACCGAGGGGTTGCTACGAACACTAGTAAAATACACATCAATAATCTGTATATCAAATATACCTTTGTTCACTTTGCCATCCTTCTTATCCACCAAATATTTGGGGCAGTTCCGCTTCCAGTGACTAGTCCCTTTGCAGTAGAAGCACTTAGTCTCAGGCTTAGGTCCAGACTTGGGCTTCTTCACTTGAGCAGCAACTTGCTTGCCGTTCTTCTTGAAGTTCCCCTTCTATCCCTTTGCCCTTTTCTTGAAACTAGTGGTCTTCTTAACCATCAACACTTGATGCTCTTTCTTGATTTCTACCTTCGTCGATTTCAGCATCGCGAAGAGCTCGGGAATTACTTTCGTCATCCCTTGCATACTATAGTTCATCACGAAGTTCTACTAACTTGGTGATGGTGACTAGAGAATTCTGTCAATCACTATTTTATCTGGAAGATTAACTCCCACTTGATTCAAGCGATTGTAGTACCCAAACAATCTGAGCACATGCTCACTGCCTGAGCTATTCTCCTCCATCTTTTAGCTATAGAACTTGTTGGAGACTTCATATCTCTCAACTCGGGTATTTGCTTGAAATATTAACTTCAACTCCTGGAACATCTCATATGGTCCATGACGTTCAAAACGTCTTTGAAGTCCCGATTCTAAGCCGTTAAGCATGGTGCACTAAACTATCAAGTAGTCATCATATTGAGCTAGCCAAACGTTCATAACGTCTGCATCTGCTCCTGCAATAGGTCTGTCACCTAGCGGTGCATCAAGGACATAATTCTTCTGTGCAGCAATGAGGATAATCCTCAGATCACGGATCCAATCCGCATCTTTGCTACTAACATCTTTCAACATAATTTTTCTCTAGGAACATATCAAAAATAAACACAAGGGAAGCAACAACGCGAGCTATTGATCTACAACATAATTTGCAAAATACTATCAGGACTAAGTTCATGATAAATTTAAGTTCAATTAATCATATTACTTAAGAACTCCCACTTAGATAGACATCCCTCTAATCATCTAAGTGATCACGTGATCCAAATCAACTAAACCATAACCGATCATCACGTGAAATGGAGTAGTTTTCAATGGTGAACATCACTATGTTGATCATATCTATTATATGATTCACGCTCGACCTTTCAGTCTCAGTGTTCCGAGGCCATATCTGCATATGCTAGGCTCGTCAAGTTTAACCTGAGTATTCTGCGTGTGCAAAACTGGCTTGCACCTGTTGTAGATGGACGTAGAGCTTATCACACCCGCTCATCACGTGGTGTCTGGGCACGACAAACTTTGGCAACGGTGCATACTCAGGGAGAACACTTTTATCTTGAAATTTAGTGAGAGATCATCTTATAATGCTACCGTCAATCAAAGCAAGATAAGATGCATAAAAGATAAACATCACATGCAATCAATATAAGTGATATGATATGGCCATCATCATCTTGTGCTTGTGATCTCCATCTCCGAAGCACCGTCATGATCCCCATCGTCACCGGCGCGACACCTTGATCTCCATCGTAGCATCGTTGTCGTCCCGCCAACTATTGCTTCTACGACTATCGCTACCGCTTAGTGATAAAGTAAAGCAATTACATGGCGATTGCATTGCATACAATAAAGCGACAACCATATGGCTCCTGCCAGTTGCCGATAACTCGGTTACAAAACATGATCATCTCATACAATAAAATATAGCATCATGCCTTGACCATATCACATCACAACATGCCCTGCAAAAACAAGTTAGACGTCCTCTACTTTGTTGTTGCAAGTTTTACGTGGCTGCTACGGGCTGAGCAAGAACCGTTCTTACCTACGCATCAAAAACCACAACGATAGTTTGTCAAGTTGGTGCTGTTTTAACCTTCGCAAGGACCGGGCGTAGCCACACTCGGTTCAACTAAAGTTGGAGAAACTGACACCCGCCAGCCACCTCTGTGCAAAGCACGTCGGAAGAACCAGTCTCGCGTAAGCGTACGCGTATGTCGGTCCGGGCCGCTTCATCCAACAATACCGCCGAACCAAAGTATGACATGCTGGTAGCAGTATGACTTATATCGCCCACAACTCACTTGTGTTCTACTCGTGCATATAACATCAACGCATAAAACCTGGCTCGGATGCCACTGTTGGTGAATGTAGTAATTTCAAAAATTTCCTACGCACACGCAAGATCATGGTGATGCATAGCAACGAGAGGGGAGAGTGTTGTCCACGTACCCTCGTAGACCGAAAGCGGAAGCGTTAGCACAACGCGGTTGATGTAGTCGTATGTCTTCACGATCCGACCGATCAAGTACCGAACACACGGCACCTCCGAGTTCAGCACATGTTCAGCTCGATGACGTCCCTCGAACTCCGATCCAGCCGAGCTTTGAGGGAGAGTTCCGTCAGCACGACGGCGTGGTGACGATGATGATGTTCTACCGACGCAGGGCTTCGCCTAAGCACCGCTACGATATTATCGAGGTGTAATATGGTGGAGGGGGACACCGCACACGGCTAAGAGATTAATGATCAATTGTTGTGTCTATGGGGTGCCCCCTGCCCCCGTATATAAAGGAGCAGGGGGGAGGCGGCCGGCCAAGGAGGAGGGCGCGCAAAGGGGGGAGTCCTACTCCCACCGGGAGTAGGACTCCTCCTTTCCTTGTTGGAGTAGGAGAGAAGGAAAGAGGGGGAGAGGGAGAAGGAAAAGGGGGCTGCACCCCTTGTCCAATTCGGACCAGAGGGGGGGTGCACGCCTCCTTCATTTTGTCCTCTCTCCTCTATTCCCGTATGGCCCAATAAGGCTCAATACTTCTCCCCGGCGAATTCCCGTAACTCTCCGGTACTCCGATAAATACCCGAATCACTCGGAACCTTTCCGAAGTCCGAATATAGTCGTCCAATATATCGATCTTTACGCCTCGTCCATTTTGAGACTCCTCGTCATGTCCCCGATCTCATCTGGGACTCCGAACTACCTTCAGTACATCAAAACACATAAACTCATAATATAACCGTCATCGAACTTTAAGCGTGCGGACCCTACGGGTTCGAGAACTATGTAGACATGACCGAGACACGTCTCCGGTCAATAACCAATAGCGGAACCTGGATGCTCATATTGGCTCCCACATATTCTACGAAGATCTTTATCGGTCAGACCGCATAACAACATACGTTGTTCCCTTTGTTATCGGTATGTTACTTGCCCGAGATTCGATCGTCGGTATCTCAGTACCTAGTTCAATCTCGTTACCGGCATGTCTCTTTACTTGTTCCGTAATACATCATCCCACAACTAACTCTTTAGTTGCAATGCTTGCAAGGCTTAAGTGATGTGCATTACCGAGAGGGCCCAGAGATACCTCTCCGACAATCGGAGTGACAAATCCTAATCTCGAAATACGCCAACCCAACAAGTACCTTCGAAGACACCTGTAGAGCACCTTTATAATCACCCTGTTACGTTGTGACGTTCGGTAGCACACAAAGTGTTCCTCCGGTAAACGGGAGTTGCATAATCTCATAGTCATAGGAACATGTATAAGTCATGAAGAAAACAATAGCAGAATACTAAACGATTGTGTGCTAAGCTAACGGAATGGGTCAAGTCAATCACGTCATTCTCCTAATGATATGATCCCGTTAATCAAATGACAACTCATGTCTATGGCTAGGAAACATAACCATCTTTGATCAACGAGCTAGTCAAGTAGAGGCATACTAGTGGCACTCTGTTTGTCTATGTATTCACACATGTATCAGGTTTCCGGTTAATACAATTGTAGCATGAATAATAAACATTTATCATGATATAAGGAAATAAATAATAACTTTATTATTGCCTCTAGGGCATATTTCCTTCAAGTATTTCTATTACAGAAAATTATAATCAAAGACAACACAATAAGCAGTCCATGCATACAAAAAATAGAGTATAGAAGTGGAAGCTGAACTAAAAGTGCAATGGACAGTGGCATGAGGTGATAATACCCTCCATTAACCAGACCTTCCAGTTTGAGGATTATTAGTGTGATAGGTATCTACCGCACAACCCTGCGATGTGTAACCTGAGGTCCCTGACCAAAGAAACCAGCAGCGGCTCTCTCAACAAAATTTGGGTCCAAAATACCAAATGGGTTGCCCATAGGTCAGCTAAATATGGGATCAAATGGTTCATCCAGATCCATCATGTCAGCATGACTGTCGGGTATTGAATTCTGATGGATTCTTGTGCTGAAAATCATAAAGCTTGGTTACACTTCATAAAGTGAATTTCATGGGTGTTAGGACAGTAAAGGCAAAGGAAACTCACACATTACTTAACTATCCTTTTGGGGTCATCACAATGTTGCTTGCCTATTCTGTTTGAAGCAAATCTACGTACACAAGTGTCTACATTAACCATTTATGTTTTCCTTTACTACTGTTGTTAAAGGTAACAGTTTTTATTCTGATGACAACCCAAATAATCTTAGCAACCAGGTGAGTTTCAATCGAAGCTGAGAAGGGGATAGTGACTGCTTACATCAAGACAGAATCCCAAATTGCTTGCGGGAGCACCAAGCTATCCTAGCAACAGAACAACGCAATTAGAACCTCTTCGAATCTTCATCAAATTTTTAACTGAATGTAGATACGATGAGCCAGAGGAGAATCAATGGCTTACTGCTAGTTCCTGGAGGAGGGGCAAGATGGGCTCCTCATCGGGGTCGGCGCTGCCGCCAGTCGAGGAGGAGGCGAGGGGCTTGCAGGAGACGGCGCGTCATCGATGGGTAGACTTGGAAGAGGAGGAGCCGTCGCCGTCGATGAAAAAATTCAGAATTTGCAATGGTTCAGAACTTAATGATCTAGTAATTTGTTTACAACTCAACTGAATTTGTTTAGAACTTACTGATGCAATGGTTCAGAACTCTACTGAATTTTTTTAAAACTTACTCCACAACATAAATGATTACAATAGATTGACAAAACATAGACCATAGTACAGAACGGAATTTAAAAAAACTCAGTTTTAAATTGTGAAACAGCAGCTTGATGCAGCAGGAGCATTCAACATTCAGTTTTGACCAAAACTGAGATGGAGCAGGGGTGGAGTACCTTTAGGCTGGAGCAGGGGTGGAGGGGCGTCCTCCATGGCGTGGGGGCACGGATCGGAGCAGGGGTGGAGCGGCGTCCTCCATGGCGTCGGCGTCCGGGCGCCTGAGCGAGCTACAGAGCAGCAGGAGCATTCAGCAGTCAGTTTTGACCAAAACTGAGATGGAGTAGGGGTGGAGTACCTTCAGGCTGGAGCAGGGGTGGAGGGGCGTCCTCCATGGCGTCGGGGGCACGGACAGGAGCAGGGGTGGAGCGGCGTCCTCCATGGCGTCGGCGTCCGAGCGCCCGAGCGAGCTACAGAGCTGCGTGGTGGATCTGGGAGGGAGATAGGATGGGGTGAGGAAGAGAGGATGGGATGTGGATGAGTGGATGTCCCGCTTCGCTTGGCCTCCTCCCGTTGACATCACGGCGGTGCACCTCGAGAAGAGCAACACCATCTTCCTTCCCTCCCGACGACATGACGAGCGAGCTCGACGGTGAAGCAGACCGAGGAGACGGCTGGGGCATGGCATCCCACCTCGTGCGGTGCGGCGGCAGCCGACTGGGCGAAGGAGATGACGGCAGCGTGGGGTTGGATCTGGACGACGATGGGGTAGGGAGGTGGGCGCGGGTTAGGGTTTGGAGGGAGAGAGAGAGGCGGGGCGGGAGGAAAAGGAGAGAGGGCGGCATGAGTGGGAGGGGAGCGGCGGCTAGGTCTTCTTCAACAGGAGCCACAACCTTTTATACGCCTATGTGCGAAATGGCGAAATTGCCCTTGGTGGGGCATAGAAATAACAGGTGGTGGCACGTTGGAGAGCACACTATTCATTGTAGCAGTGTTTCGGTTTGATCCTACGGCCGAGGTTGCTCCGAAGCGAGATCGAACGGTCCACAACGCATCAAAAAATCGATCCGACGGCCGAGAGTCGCTAAGCTCTGAGAAGCCTCATGTTCTCCCTAGATACTTATACCAGGATTTGAAGTTTCTAGGTTGTAGAATTAAATATTTGAGACGTGATCGGTCATTGTCCGAAGACGAGGCCGAGTGCTTCGCGGGCGTTTGAAGGGTCGAATTTGTGAAATCCGTCTGTGGGTGCTCTAAGAAGCAGGCTGGTGAATATACTGAAAAGTTTACAATCATACAAATCTAAATCATATATCTTTCCAAAACAAAGAAAGCTCTCGTGTGGCTTCCTTTCCTGCAAAGGAAGCATCACCGGAACTCGTGAGCTTGGATGCATTGGCATGGGTGGGTTGGTCGGCGGTAGCAAAGCATGTGGGAGCAGGCGAGGCTCCTGACGCCCTTGTCTGCCTGCCTGTCACGCCGCGCCTGTCCTGAGCAAGGTTCGGTTAGCCAGTCGAGGCGAACATAATTAATCAGTTCCTACAGTACTGTGCACTTTGCTGCCGGAGAGAGAGGCTCATAAATCCCGCACCTCTGCCAACAAATCGTGGTGCTGTACACGCCCGATTAGTGGAATGGGCACTGGCTCGATCGGGGTTGGGCGGAGTCTCGTGGAAGCCTCAACTTTTCAGCCTGTCCGTGGATTCGATGTCACGCGTCTACCAGCCACTCATCTGTTGCTCGTCCCTCATGATGTGTATGGATTTGTCTGAAAGTGTCATAAATCACCATTACTATCAAAATTTGCACTAGGCTTAAATTGGTAGATTTTCGAAATGAAGGTGAGCATTTTACCAAAGAGAATTCCTCGGTTAATTAACGAACAAAAACCATCACAACTCCTAAGCAGTACACACAAGATATCTCACATAGACCACCGAGAAGAAAAACTCATCAAGAGATGTCTAAACGCTTTTATATTTCTTTACATAGATGGTACATTTTTTTTGGGAAAGCGACCCCGACTTGATCGCCGACAACCATCGATCCGGCCGTGCCAGGTGACTAAATTAGTTGCACTGTGAATTTTAGTCTTTGTTGTGTGTGAGAGTGAGGTGAGGACAACATAGTTTGACTTGTTCAAATGTTTAGCTGAAATTGACCGGTATATATAACCGTGTAAATACATGAAACGTCGTGTTGGTCACTAAAAGGAGAGAGATTATTAGTTCCTTCCAGTATATATTCGCAAAAAAAATTGTTGCTTGTATATTTATGCAAGATATATAAATGGAAGAGGATCTGCATCATCACAAAATGTCTATACTTATAGTACTTAACAAGTCATACTTCTCTCCTTATCTAATTGATGAGGCAAATCTTTTGCCTCCATTGCGAAAAAAACTTAACAAGTCGTACTACCTACTTAAGTATGCACCCGCATTACTAAATCATTAATGCGCACACAAGACGCACATATCCTAGCCATTTTCACTCGCTGTTTATCCTGATCTATTTTCTTTGTTGTTGAAAAAGTGGTCATCCTGAACCTGGAACTAGAAGCATCGACGCACAAAACAGGCAAGAGTAGTACTAATCAGTGACATGTTTCCATGAACCGGCTCACTGGGGCAGTCTTGCAGGACTAGTCAGCATTTTGTCTGGTCGGTGTACCCAGTGGAAATAAGATTGTGTAATCTAGCACCACTGAGTCACTGACAGCCTTAATTAAGAGTGATCGTTGTGATTAGGATTCTCTACCTGTCACGGATTACATGTGAAGTCTTCAAAGCGGACACACATTGGTGGCGACGCACAAACAAACAGCTCTCTTGGCGTCACTTTAATTTAAATCCGTGGGGTCCACTGCTGGTGAGTGCTGTAGTACAAAGTGCAGGACATGGAGCCTATGATTAAATGCATCTTATTTCCATGTATACTGTATATCTATTTTGAGTTCTTTTTACCGTTTATAAAAATCACAGGCAAACGGAGAGGAAAGCTAGCTGCCCAAAAGGAATGCAGCAGCACCGAAAAGCGATCCCTAAATTCTAGAGGGGAAACCCCTAGTTTTTGGCCATGAATCATGGATGCAGAAACACTTTGGCATTGCACAGAAATAGAATTTACTTTCACATCACACCGGCAAATTTGACAATTTCGACCTGTGCATGAAATCATTTCACAAAATGAACCCTCCCTAATTTTTTTTACTTAGCTGACTTTTTGAGTGGCGTCCGACACAAAGGCGCCACCCTGCACTACGCAGCGCCTGACTGACAGGCGTTGCACGCCTACCCGTGTGATCCGAAAATTACTAAGTCAATGTGCAGCGCCTAGCATCTAGGCGTTGCACGCAACCACTAGTGCAACGCCTAGATGCTAGGAGCTGCATATTGACTTAGTAATTTTTATGTAGTCCGCAGTGCGACGCTGCCAGACGTGCAGCGCCTGTCAGTCATGCGTTGTATAGTATAGTGTGGCGCCTTTGTGTCGGGCGCAACTCAAAAAGGTCAGCTGAGTGAATTTTTTTAAGAGCAGTTCATTTTGTGATATGGTTTTATCTACAGGTTAAAATTGTCAAATTTGCCCGTCACACCCGCCTGAAGTTGAAATGGTGGGAGCCCATCCACATGGTAACTGCGCCACAAATGGACAATTAACTGGACGGATGTGCATAAATTTCCAAGGTCAGTTACTCCCCCCCCCCCTCTCTCTCTCTCTCTCTCTCTCTAAGCTGCTGTTCTTCTCCCCATTTTTTCCTCCAAGAAAACCCAACCAATTTCCTCTGTGCACAGCAGGACGAAGCAAGTCTTCCTCCCAGCCACCTGGCCCCTGTTCAGCACCAGCTAACATTAACATTGATTTGTTGGTGTTCCTTCTCCACTACCTCCACCTCCACCTCCCCCCACCCCACCATCTCCATCCCTCCCGCTGTCCGTCCTCCCGATTTCTCCCCTTTTCTCCTCCCTTTCTCCTCCCTTTCTCGCCACCATTGGCGGCTCCCGCTCCCGCTCCTCCGCTGCCCACCACTCGAAGCGTAGGCGAAGAGAGAGAACAGAAAGCGGCGCAGGGGAAGGAGGCGGCGGCGGCGGCGGCCATTGGAGATGTTTGACAGCTTGCTCAACTCCAAGTTCCACAACAAATGGTACGCCCCTGGATCCCTCCCTCCTCCCTGTCCGTCCATCCGGCTCTTGCTTTTACTTTTGCTGGTCCGTGAGAGCTCCAGCTCTTGCTTTCGCTGGTCGAGCCAGCCCGAAATCGAGCGCTTGAGGATTTTCGGCGATGACTTTTGCTCGTCGAGCTCTCCGGTGCCGGCGGCCGGCATTTGTTTGATTTCTCGATTGCTGCGGCCGCGGTTCATCAGAGGTCCGGATTTTTCAGTTTCCGAGCTAAAAGTTGCTTCGCCTTTAATTCAAGGGCTGTTTCTCTGTCTCGCCTGCCTTTTTCCCTCTTGTTTGGCCGGAGATTACCAGGCCCGATTCGTGATTCGAGTCGCTGTTGCTCACATGTGTTCGTCCAGCTTTGCTTGCTCTCTGATGGTCTGGGAATCTGTCTTTCGGGGGGACTCTGTTGCTTGCTCTCTGATGGCCTGGGAATCTGCCATTCGTGACTCGATTTGGATGGATCGCATTTGTTATTGCTTGCTTTTTCTTGATCTGATTGCTGGATTTGCTACTGCTGTCTGATGCAGCAAGCACGCAATCAAATGCACCCGGACCCGGCTGGATCTGGTGCGCAAGAAAAAGCAGGCCATGGTGAAGTTCCTGAGGAAGGACGTCGCCGACCTCCTCACAAACAACCTTGAATCGCACGCCTTCGGACGGGTACATCCTGCACACTCAACTCACCGACTTGCACTGTCTAGTAATGATTATTACCAGCAGTGTACACTTTAACTTGGTGCAAACAGCTGCATTTTCTTTTCTTTTGTAAATGTTTCCTCCTTGGATGGAATGCAGATGGAAGGGCTGATTGTGGAGATGAACCAAGCGTCCTGCTATGACATGATCGAGCAGTATTGTGACTACATAGGGAAGCAGCTCAACAACCTGCAGAAACAGAGGTATCGCCGATGTTTATGCTGGGATTTTAACAGAGAATATGTCGATCAATTTTGCAATCCCTAGTAGTTAAGTTTAGGATCAATTGATGCCATATGTTTCATTCTATTACTGCAACGCAGATGTGTTCACTAAATTTTCTGGTGTATGAGATCTTCGTGATTTCCTTCTGTATGCGATGTTTCAAAATTGTTGCTTTGTTGACAGCAATAGCTTGAGTCTCTGAATCAGTTTCTGCATAATGCATGTCATACCCCAGTTTTGATTGAAAACCTAAAGTGACACAATTCCTGTCAATTTAGCTAATCAACCAACTTAGTATGTATTAGCTATGTTCTTTAACTATTTGCATGGTGTTTACAAAGTTTTAGAGGATCTTGAAACTGCAAATAAGCATATAGTAGCTTTTTGCAGAATTGTTCAGTATCAGTGGGTATATACCCAACTTCCATACTAGATGAGTATTGTTCGTGTTTTGCTATATCAGTCAAGCATGTGCACCTCTTACAGAAGTTAGGAATACTTCTGGTTGCATTCAGTTATGATTACGCAACTTCCTTCTATAGTTGATCACTAATATGTGGTGCTCTATTTACAGTGAATGCCCTCATGAAGCCTTGGAAGCTGTGTCAACTCTGATTTTCGCTGCTGCTAGATATCCTGATTTACCTGAACTGTGTGAACTCAGACATGTATTTACAGAGAAATATGGGGCTTCCATTGAACCTTTTGTTAGCTCTGAGGTGCATACAATGCTGTGATTTTTGTGTTTTGAGTTGCTCTCTTTTGTTGCACCTATGCTGATTAACTTAACCCTTATGTGGACAGTTTGTTCAGAAGCTTCAGAACAAATCATTTACTAAGGAGGAGAAGTTGCAAGTGATTGAAGATGTTGCTGAAGAATTTGCTATCCCGTTTAATACCAAGACATTTGAACGACAGATATCTGGTGTACCTCCAAATAAAAAGGTATGTTTTAGGGAACTTGCTGGTTTATACCGCCGATCCTTTTTATTAACAACTCGACTGGTCATTCACTTCTGATCTTTTTTATCAGGAACTTCTGAAGAAGGGTTCATTCAACGGCGTAGAGGTTGAAGCATCAGGGCGCAATGGACACAGGGTAGATAAGCATGCTGTGCTTGACAGGAAATCTAAATCTATACCTGATGGGCGTGAATGGAAGCAGGAATTTCAGATAAAACCAAAAGATATTCATGTCGTTCCTGATTACATTGGTCAAGTTGGTGAGAAAAGCAGAAAGAACTATTCAGATAAACCTGTTGAGAAGAAACATTTGGATAGTGATGTGCCTCCTGTGAACATGAAGCGAAGGAACGGTCATCAAAAGGAGGTCAACAAGGACGAGAAAAAGGGCGGTCAGTCTTGGAGGGAACTGATGAATGCAGAGGAGCTGGATCTCAATGGCTCAAAGAAGCAGGAGGTTGCCGTGGCAAAACCTGTTCAAAGAGAAATGAAGAAAATAGTTCCTCCATACACAGACCTAAAGGAAACTGAGAAGAAAGACGGCGCCGAAAAGGCTAATGGCAAAGGCTACCATCGAACCCACATGGCTGCTGGCACTGATCATAACTGGGGACATGCTGACTTGGGGCTTAAAACCCTGGGCCTGGAAAAGCAAGAAACTGAATCAGCTGGCACCTTGAATGGCAATGGCAAAACAGTAAACAAGGTTCCTCCTTATTCTAAGCCGTACAAAGCAACGAGCGAGAAGTCTGCTGAAGAAGATAATAATGGTTTGTATAACCGAGCACGGCATATGGGAGAGTTTGGACAGCCGGTGCAAGATAGGCAGCAAATGCCAGAGAAGCTAGTCAACATGCGGCCTCCCTATGTGAAGCCAAACTCTAGCACGAAGCCCGCGCATGAAAATCCAACAGATCAAGCTGCTGCTAATGGCTACAAGCTCAGCGGCTCGGAACCAACGGGTCACCGGAGAGACGGTCTGGTCGACGATGATGGTGCACCTCGGCCCGTTTCCGTGAGAAGGAAAAGTTCAAGGCCACCAACACACGGTTCTTTGTACGATGAGGTGACCAATGATGAAAAGGTGACAAGCCAAACCCCTGGCGGCCGAACAAGGCGTCCAAGCAGCAGGAATGGCTCCCAGGACGACCATGAGCGACGAAAGCACTCGAGCAGGCGTAACGGGTCGACGAGCGGCAGTGACTACCAGACAGAGGAGGATGAGACTGACACTGCGATTGACTTTGGCAATCTGTTGCCCCGAGCGCCTCGTAAGCACCGGAGCAGGAGCGCTCATCCCCGCGAAGGAGGAGGGCACGACGACGAGGAGAGGATGATGGATAAGCTTCTGAGGCACTACAGCAAGAAGGGGATGGAGAGGGAGGAGGAGCACAAGACGAGGTCGAAGTCCAGGACCCCTCGGCCTCGACCCGATCAACCTGCTGACGGCAACAACAGAGAGGGTGCGCCCAGTCATCCAGAGAGAACTGTATCTCTGCCTGCAGAATCTGGCTCCCCGGTGGCGAGGCCGAAGGCTCCGGCTCCTGCTCGGTCCATCTCGCTGCAGCAGGACACGTCCAGGGGGAACGTGCACCCAAAGATGCCTGATTTCGACGAACTTGCTGCGCGGATCAGCGCTCTGAAGAGGGCATGAGTTGCCTGTCACCAGACCTGTTTTCAGGCTTTCAGCACGCCGTGTGTTCTACCGCAGCAACAGCATCTCATGACGGCGATCGCATATTCGCATGAATCAGAGCATCTCCTGAGGTTGTCGCATGCTTCCTCGGACCTCGGTGGCCTTGTTTCAATCTTTCTTTGGTGGTATACTTGCATTGCATTGCATTGCTCCCTGGGTGTGATATCTAGGTAGAGAGCATTGGTCGGAGAATTCAAGTTCGCAATTTGATAGGAATACCATACTATATACTCCATGTTGTGTCGGGTGCGGTTGTTTGATGTGCTCATGTGCTCAATTGTCAGTGTATGTATAGATGCCGTTGATGATGAGGCTATACTGAAGTGATGATTTCTTCATTCTTGTTTCTGTTGGTGCTGTGTGCATGTGAGTTTTAAGTTTGTATGCGTTTGACATTTCAACCTTGAATTTCTGACCCATGACAACATTACTAGTAGTCAGACTGGCCACGTTGAGTTGAAGCATTTTTTGGTTGTTTCTCGCAGGAAAGACCGAGCGAGCATGTGGCCGTCGGCGCAATAAACGGCGCCGACGCCGACGCCGACGCCGACCGACTTCCTGGCCTAATAATAATCTACGTACGCACGTTCTCTCGAGAGACCTTCAAATTAGCTGGGTCAGTACCGAACTAAACTACTGCTACCATATAGGAATCTGATGCCGGCGAACTCCGTGGATTCTCCTGACGGAAGAAAGCATGCTAGGCACGTCTCGCAGCTAGCCCAGGGACCTCATGACGCCGACGACGAAATGCAGGATGCGGCTGTCGCCGCCGCCGCCGTCGAGCATGCCGTCGCAGACCAGCCGCTCCAGCCGGGGGTCCCTCGGCAGCGCCCCGCCGTGGTACAGCACGGTCGCCGCAACCGCCGCCGGCGGCCTGCTCGCGACGCACGCCGCCAGCCTCGCCACCGCCCGGAGGAACAGCGGCAGGAGACCCTGCGCAAACCCAAGAAGAAATCAGCAAACTATACCCAACGAACAGAAACAGAGCACAGTAAAAATGGATCCAAATGTTCGTGGAACACAGAGCGCTCACCATCGCATGGCCTTCCGGTTACCTTCGGCGGGCGCTTCCCGCGATCGGCAGGTAGATATACCTTTTCTGCACTTCTCCTTCCTGGGGCCGATTTGAAGCTATCCCTTTTATACGCGGGCACTCCAAGATAAGTAACTAACTGCCAGGCTGTGCTTGCGACGCAAGAATTTCTTAGGATACATCAGAGCTGATTTTTTTTTCTTGGGACGGAAGAATATTTTGGATAATAAATACGGTTTCGGCGTGAATCTGAAAGAAACGGGGTTTCCATGTGGGGCTCGACGCGACGGGATTCGCTAGGCAGCGGTTGGCGATGGCAGCAAACATACGGTCGTTGCACCTAGGCTAGTCCGGTCTATGTAAACTTGGCACGCCTCTAGCTGCGGCTCTCTTGGTTCCTCCACCCTGCCTTTGGTTCTTCATTCACAAAAACAAGTTTTTTTACATATATAACTGGTTCTGCTTTGGGACATCAAATATATTTTCTTTAGTGCTGAAATCGTATTGTCCACTTCTTGTTATCGGTTTGGATTTTTCGAGTAATTCGTTGGAGCATGAATTCAATATGGTACCAAATTCAAAAGGTCATAAGTTGAAGACCCAGTCAATAGAAAAATAGTTGTGCCTTCAACGATCTCCCGTCTATGTCCTAACGGAGCCTGGACGGGAGGGGAGTATTGATTATTTTGCACGTCTCTTTTTATCTATTTGGACTTTTGAGTAACTGGCTGGAGCATAAATTTAATACTTAGTTTTCTATGGACATTTCTTATTCCATGCTCGCTTGACGACCCTAAATTTCCACATGCCACCCCTTTCCAACCCGTACCAACCCCCCTCTCTCTCCTTCCCTTTCTCGATGCACGTCCTCCGTGGCTCGTTGTCCCCTACTTCACCGTCACCTTCATCTCGCTTGGAATGTCGATGTTGCAACCGGCAACATGCATTGAGTAAGGGTGTTGCCTAACACCGAAAGAGCACCTTCTCTCAGCTCATGGGACACCCATTACCTTCTGACCATCGTTGTACACCACTTTATCATCATCATCTTGCCGGTCAATGATCCTCTTTCTTCTACTCTTTCATGCTTCCTCCTACGTGACCCCTCTAGCGCCACCCATATATCCCTACCGGATGACATGATGCTTTTGTAGGACCTTTTTATTTATGTAAGAATGGCTCGGAGAACCTAAGTCATATCAAGTTCACAACACATAACAAAATTGTCAATTATAATGACACCCATACTCACACACTCACACACACCACAATCACACCAGCACATCCACGCATACCAGTGGCGAATCTTGGATGAAAATGAAGGGCAGGCTCAACTTCTCAGTACAAGGGTTGGAACGGGTAAACAATAGGCTAGACACTTGACAATGCGCTGAGATGGGCTAGGAACTAGTAGTATATTTTTGTTTTACAATTTCAGAGGGCAGGCTTGAGCCTGTTGAAGCATGCCCAGTAGAATCGCCACTGACGCATACACGTGTGTGCTTCCAAACCGTAACATTCTAGATCTGGAGCAAAAAACACTTGGATAAATCACATATTTATCATATGCATCAAAGACGATGGACATATGTAAAAGGGCATGCACGTGAAGATTCGGTCTTTATCTTTTGCCGAAAGAACGAATAAAAACCTTTGAAGAAGCACTTTTTGATAAGCTTCCCTAGATGTGGAAAGTTTCTCTTTCACGGTATTGTGACTATTCGACATGTTTTCCTTGATTTGATAGCTTCCGCTAAAATGATACAAGCATGGACTCGAAAAGAGGAATTCACATTCACTATTTCCCCTTGTAAGAAAAGGTTTTTTTAGGAGAAACTGATAGTAGTTGGATACATCTATCTCCTTCGATTTCTTTGTAGGTATATCTTTGAATGGCCTTCTTGAACGAGGTCTCTACTTGACTTTTCTTTTTGGTGGTAGTAGTGCTGGTGGTGGTGGTGGGTAGTCTATTGGACTTCTGAGCTATTGCAGATCGAGCAGTTTTTTAAGGCTTAACATACTCCACTTTATTGATTAACGAAGTTTATAGGGATACAATTGAGCACATGAAGAATATTTTGGATAATAAATACGGTTTCGGCGTGAATCTGAAAGAAATGGGGTTTCCATGTGGGGCTCGACGCGACGGGATTCGCTAGGTAAGGGCTGGCGATGGCAGCAACGACGGTCATTGGACCCTAGGCTAGTCCCGTCTATGCAAACTCGGCACGCCTCTAGCTGCCGCTCTCCTTGGTTCTTCCACGCTGTTTTTTGTTGTTCTTTTTTTTGGGAAGAGCTGTTTTTTGTTCTTCACAAAAAGAAGTTTTTATACATATATTTACTGGCTCTGCTTTCGGACACCAAATATATTTTCTTTACTGCCGAAATATATTGCCCACTTCTTTTTATCGGTTTGGATTTTTGGAGTAATTCGTTGGAGTATGAATTCAATATGGTGTCAAAATCAAGAGGTCTCAAGTTGAAGACCCAGTCAATATAAAAATAGTTGTGGCCTTCATTGTGAAGGAAATGTGCCCTAGAGGCAATAATAAATTTGTTATTTACATTTCCTTATATCATGATAAATGTTTATTATTCATGCTAGAATTGTATTAACTGGAAACTTAGTACATGTGTCAATACATAGACAAACAGAGTGTCCCTAGTATGCCTCTACTTGACTAGCTTGTTTATCAAAGATGGTTTGCGGAGGTGCCGTGCGTTCGGTACTTGATCGGTTGGATCGCGAAGACGTTTGACTACATCAACCGCGTTACTTAACGCTTCCGCTTTCGGTCTATGAGGGTACGTGGACACACTCTCCCCGCTCGTTGCTATGCTTCTCCTATATAGATCTTGCGTGATGGTAAGAAAATTTTGAAATACTACGTTCCTCAACAGTGGCATTCGAGCCAGGTCTATGCGTAGATGTTATATGCACGAGTAGAACACAAAGAGTTGTGGGCGATAATAGTCATACTACTTACCAGCATATCATACTTTGATTTGGCGGTATTGTTGGATGAAGCGGCCCAAACCGACATTAAATGACCGCGTTCATGAGACTGGTTCTACCGCCGTGCCTCGCACACAGGTGGCTAGTGGGTGTCTGTTTCTCCAACTTTAGGTGAATCAAGTGTGACTACGCCCGGTCCTTGTTGAAGGTTAAAACAGCACACTTGAAAAAAACCATTGTGGTTTTGATGCGTTGGTAAGAACGGTTCTTGCTAAGCCCGTAGTAGCCAAGTAAAACTTGCAACAACAAAGTACAAGACGTCTAACTTGTTTTTGCAGGGCTTGTTGTGATGTGATATGGTCAAGACGTGATGATATATAATTTGTTGTATGAGATGATCATGTTTTGTAACAGTTATCGGCAACTGGCACGAGCCATATGGTTGTCGCTTTATTGTATGAAATGCAATCGCCATGTAATTGCTTTACTTTATCACTAAGCGGTAGGGATAGTCGTAGAAGCAATAGTTGGTGAGACGACAACGATGCTTCGATGGAGATCAAGGTGTCAAGCCGGTGACGATGGTGATCATGACAGTGCTTTGGAGATGGAGATAAAAGGCACAAGATGATGATGGCCATATCATATCACTTATATTGATTGCATGCAATGTTTATCCTTTATGCATCTTATTTTGCTTAGTACGGCGGTAGAATTATAAGATGATCTCTCACTAAATTTCAAGGTACAAGTGTTCTCCCTGAGTATGCACCGTTGCGACAGTTCGTCGTGCCGAGACACCACGTGATGATCGGGTGTGATAAGCTCTACGTTCACATACAACAGGTGCAAGCCAGTTTTGCACACGCAGAATACTCGGGTAACTTGACGAGCCTAGCATATGCAGATATGGCCTCGGAACACTGAGACCGAAAGGTCGAGCGTGAATCATATAGTAGATATGATCAACATAGTGATGTTCACCATTGAAAACTACTCCATCTCACGTGATGATCGGACATGGTTTAGTTGATATGGATCACGTGTTCACTTAGATGATTAGGGGGATGTCTATCTAAGTGGGAGTTCTTAAGTAATATGATTAATTGAACTTTAATTTATCATGAACTTAGTACCTGATAGTATTTTGCATGTCTATGTTGTTGTAGATAAATGGCCCGTGCTACTGTTCCGTTGAATTTTAATGCGTTCCTAGAGAAAGCTAAGTTGAAAGATGATGGTAGCAACTACACGGACTGGGTCCGTAACTTGAGGGTTATCCTCATTGCTGCACAGAAGAATTACGTCCTGGAAGCACCGCTAGGTGCAAGACCCGCTGCAGGAGCAACGCCGGACGTTGTGAATGCCTGGCAGAGCAAAGCTGATGACTACTCGATAGTTCAGTGTGCCATGCTTTACGGCTTAGAACCGGGACTTCAACGATGTTTTGAACGTCATGGAGCATATGAGATGTTCCAGGAGTTGAAGTTAATATTTCGAGCAAATGCCCGGATTGAGAGATATGAAGTCTCCAATAAGTTCTACAGCTGCAAAATGGAGGAGAATAGTTCTGTCAGTTAACATATACTCAAAATGTCTGGGTATCATAATCACTTGACTCAACTGGGAGTTAATCTTCCGGTTGATAGTGTCATCGACAGAGTTCTTCAATCACTGCCACCAAGCTACAGAAGCTTCGTGATGAACTATAATATGCAAGGGATGGATAAGACAATTCCCGAGCTCTTCGCAATGCTAAAGGCTGTGGAGGTAGAAATCAAGAAGGAGCATCAAGTGTTGATGGTTGCTACCTCTTGAGCATGCGATGGTTTTCCCTTGAAGAGGAAAGGGTGATGCAGCAAAGTAGCGTAAGTATTTCCCTCAGTTTTTGAGAACCAAGGTATCAATCCAGTAGGAGGCCACACGTAAGTCCCTTGTACCTACACAAACAAATAAGAACCTTGCAACCAACGCGATAAAGGGGTTGTCAATCCCTTCATGACCACTTGCAAAAGTGAGATCTGATAGAGATGATAAGATAATATTTTTGGTGTTTTTATGATAAAGATTTAAAGTAAAGATTGCAAAGTAAAAATAGATTGGGAACTTATATGATGAAAAATAGACCCGGGGGCCATAGGTTTCACTAGTGGATTCTCTCAAGATAGCATAAGTATTACGGTGGGTGAACAAATTACTGTCGAGCAATTGATAGAAAAGTGCATAATTATGAGAATATCTAGGCATGATCATGTATATAGGCATCACGTCCGTGACAAGTAGACCGACTCCTGCCTGCATCTACTACTATTACTCCACAAATCGACCACTATCCAGCATGCATCTAGAGTATTAAGTTCATAAGAACAGAGTAACGCATTAGGTAAGATGACTTGATGTACAGGGATAAACCCAAGCAACATGATATAAACCCCATCTTTTTAACCTCGATGGCAACAATACAATACGTGTCGTTTCCCTTTCTGTCACTGGGATCGAGCAACGCAAGATTGAACCCAAAGCTAAGCACTTCTCCCATTGCAAGAAAGATCAATCTAGTAGGCCAAACCAAACTGATAATTCGAAGAGACTTGCAAAGATAACCAATCATACATAAAAGAATTTAGAGAAGATTCAAATATTGTTCATAGATAATCTTGATCATAAACCCACAATTCATCGGATCTCGACAAACACACCACAAAAAGAGTTACATCGAATAGATCTCCAAGAAGATCGAGGAGAACTTTGTATTGAGATCCAAAGAGAGAGAAGAAGCCATCTAGCTAATAACTATGGACCCGAAGGTCTGTGGTAAACTACTCACACATCATCGCAGAGGCTATGGTGTTGATGTAGAAGCCCTCCGTGATCGATGCTCCCTCCGGCGGAGCGCCGGAAAAGGCCCCAAGATGGGATCTCACGGGTACAGAAGGTTGCGGCGGTGGAAATAGGGTTTCGTGGTGCTCCTGGATGGTTTCGGGGTACGTATGTATATATAGGAGGAAGAAGTAGGTCGGTGGAGCCACGAGGGGCCCACGAGGGTGGGGGCGCGCCCAGGGGGGCAGGTGCGCCTCCCTGCCTCGTGGCCTCCTCGTTGATTTCTTGACGTCCACTCCAAGTCCTCTGGATCACGTTTGTTCCAAAAATCACGCTTCCGAAGGTTTCATTCCGTTTGGACTCCGTTTGATATTCCTTTTCTGCGAAACACTGAAATAGGAAAAAAAAACAGCAATTTGCACTGGGCCTTGGGTTAATAGGTTAGTCCCATAAATAATATAAATGTGTATAATAAAGCCCATTAAACATCCAAAACAGAATATATAATAGCATGGAACAATAAAAAATTATAGATACGTTGGAGACGTATCAATGGTTAACAAGACCACTAGTTTCAAGAAAAAAGGTAAAGGAAAGAAGGGGAACTTAAATAAGAACGACAAGCAAGTTGCTGCTCAAGTGAAGAAACCCAAGTCTGGACCTAAGCCTGAGACTGGGTGCTTCTACTGCAAAGGGATTGGTCACTGGAAGCAGAACTGCCCCAAGTATTTGGCGGATAAGAAGGATGGCAAAGTGAAAGGTATATTTGATATACATGTTATTGATGTGTACCTTACTAATGCTCGCAGTAGTACCTGGGTATTTGATATTGGTTCTGTTGCTCATATTTGCAACTCGAAACAGGGGCTACGGATTAAGCGAAGATTGGCTAAGGACGAGGTGACGATGCGCGTGGGAAATGGTTCCAAAGTCGATGTGATCGACGTCGGCACGCTACCTCTACATCTACCTTCAGGATTAGTTTTAGACCTGAATAATTGTTATTTGGTGCCAGCGTTAAGCATGAACCTGGATCTTGTTTGATGCGAGACAGTTATTCATTTAAATTAGAGAATAATGGTTGTTCTATTTATATGAGTAATATCTTTTATGGTCATGCATCCTTGATGAGTGGTCTATTTTTATTGAATCTCGATAGTAGTGATACACATATTCATAGTGTTGAAGCCAAAAGATATAAGTTTAATAATGATAGTGCAACTTATTTGTGGCACTGCCATTTAGGTCATATTGGTGTAAAGCGCATGAAGAAACTCCATGCTGATGGGCTTTTGGAATCACTTGATTCTTGCGAACCATACCTCATGGGCAAGATGACTAAGACTCCGTTCTCCGGAACAATGGAGCGAGCTATAGACTTGTTGGAAATAATACATACTGATGTATGCGGTCCAATGAGTGTTGAGGCTCGCGGCGGGTATCGTTATTTTCTGACCTTCACAGATGATTTGAGCAGATATGGGTATATCTACTTGATGAAACATAAGTCTGAAACATTTGAAAAGTTAAAAGAATTTCAGAGTGAAGTGGAAAATCATCGTAACAAGAAAATAAAGTTTCGATGATCTGATCGTGGAGGTGAATATTTGAGTTATGAGTTTGGTCTTCATTTGAAACAATGCAGAATAGTTTCGCAACTCACGCCACCCGAAACACCACATCGTAATGGTGTGTCCGAACGTCGTAACCGCACTTTATTAGATATGGTGCGATCTAAGATGTCTCTTACTGATTTACCGCTATCGTTTTGGGGTTATGCTTTAGAGACGGCTGCATTCATGTTAAATAGGGCACAATCTAAATCCGTTGAGACGACACCATATGAACTATGGTTTGGCAAGAAACCCAAGTTGTCATTTCTTAAAGTTTGGGGCTGCGATGCTTATGTAAAAAAGCTTCAACCTGATAAGCTCGAACCCAAATCGGAGAAATGTGTCTTCATAGGATACCCAAAGGAAACTGTTGGGCACACCTTCTATCACAGATCCGAAGGCAAGATTTTCGTTGCTAAGAATGGATCCTTTCTAGAGAAGGAGTTTCTCTCGAAGAAAGTGAGTGGGAGGAAAGTAGAACTTGATGAGGTAATTGTACCTGCTCCCTCATTGGAAAGTAGTTCATCACAGAAATCAGTTCCAGTGATTCCTACACCAATTAGTGAGGAAGCTAATGATGATGATCATGAAACTTCTGATCAAGTTACTACCAAACATGTTAGGTCAACCAGAGTAAGATCCGCACCAGAGTGGTACGACAATCCGGTTCTGGATGTCATGTTACTTGACCATGACGAACCTACGAACTATGAGGAAGCAATGATGAGCCCAGATTCCGTGAAATGGCTGGAGGCCATGAAATCTGAGATGGGATCCATGTATGAGAACAAAGTGTGGACTTTGGTTGACTTGCCCGATGACCGGCAAGCCATAGAGAATAAATGGATCTTCAAGAAGAAGACTGACGCTGATGGTAATGTTACTGTCTACAAAGCTCGACTTGTTGCGAAAGGTTTTCGACAAGTTCAAGGAGTTGACTACGATGAGACTTTCTCACCCGTAGCGATGCTTAAGTCTGTCCGAATCATGTTAGCAATTGCCGCATTTTATGATTGATAACCCACAAGTATAGGGGATCGCAACAGTTTTCGAGGGTAGAGTATTCAACCCAAATTTATTGATTCGACACAAGGGGAGCCAAAGAATATTCTCAAGTATTAGTAGTTGAGTTGTGAATTCAACCACACCTGGATAACTTAGTATCTGCAGCAAAGTATTTAGTAGCAAAGTAGTATGATAGTAACGGTAACGGTAGCAAAAGTAATATTTTTGGGTTTTGTAGTGATTGTAACAGTAGCAACGGAAAAGTAAGTAAGCGAAGAGCAATATGTGAAAAGCTCATAGGCATTGGATCGGTGATGGAGAATTATGCCGGATGTGGTTCATCATGTAACAGTCATAACATAGGGTGACACAGAACTAGCTCCAATTCATCAATGTAATGTAGGCATGTATTCCGAATATAGTCATACGTGCTTATGGAAAAGAACTTGCATGACATCTTTTGTCCTACCCTCCCGTGGCAGCGGGGTCCTAATGGAAACTAAGGGATATTAAGGCCTCCTTTAAATAGAGTACTGGACCAAAGTATTAACACATAGTGAATACATGAACTCCTCAAAGTACGGTCATCACCGGGAGTGGTCCCGATTATTGTCACTTCTGGGTTGCCGGATCATAACACATAGTAGGTGACTATAGACTTGCAAAATAGGATCAAGAACTCACACATATTCATGAAAACATAATAGGTTCAGATCTGAAATCATGGCACTCGGGCCCTAGTGACAAGCATTAAGCATAGCAAAGTCATAGCAACATCAATCTCAGAACATAGTGGATAGTAGGGATCAAACCCTAACAAAACTAACTCGATTACATGATAAATCTCATCCAACCCATCACCGTCCAGCAAGCCTACGATGGAATTACTCACGCACGGCGGTGAGCATCTTGAAATTGGTGATGGAGGATGGTTGATGATGACGACGACGACGGATTCCCCTCTTCGGAGCCCCGAATGGACTCCAGATCAGCCCTCCCGAGAGAGTTTAGGGCTTGGCGGCGGCTCTGTATTGTAAAACGTGATGAATCTTTCTCTCTAATTTTTTTCTCCCCGAACACGAATATATGGAGTTGGAGTTGAGGTTGGTGGAGCTCCAGGGGGCCCATGAGGCAGGGGGCGCGCCCCCCACCCTCGTGGAAATGGTGTGGGCCCCCTGGCCTTGATTCTTTCGCCAGTATTTTTTATTATTTCCAAAAATAATCTCCGTGAAGTTTCAGGTCATTCCCAGAACTTTTGTTTCTGCACAAAGATAACACCATGGCAATTCTGCTGAAAACAGCGTTAGTCCGGGTTAGTTCCATTCAAATCATGCAAGTTAGAGTCCAAAACAAGGGCAAAAGTGTTTGGAAAAGTAGATACGACGGAGACGTATCAACTCCCCCAAGATTAAACCTTTGCTTGTCTTCAAGCAATTCAGTTGATAAACTGAAAGTGATAAAGAAAAACTTTTACAAACTCTGTTTGCTCTTGTTGTTGTAAATATGTAAAGCCAACATTCAAGTTTTCAGCAAAGGTTATGACTAACCATATTCACAATAACTCTTAGGTCTCATGTTTACTCATATCAATGGCATAATCAACTAGCGAGCAATAATAATAAATCTCGGATGACAACACTTCCTCAAAATAATCATGATATGATATAACAAGATGGTATCTCGCTAGCCCTTTCTGAGACCGCAAAACATAAATGCAGAGCACCTTTAAAGATCAAGGACTGACTAAACATTGTAATTCATGGTAAAAGAGATCCAGTCATGGTCATACCCAATATAAATTAACAGTAATGGATGCAAATGACAGCAGTGCTCTCCAGCTAGTGCGTTTTAATAAGATGGTGATGACTCAACATAAAAGTAAATAGATAGGCCCTTTGCAGAGGGAAGCAGGGATTTGTAGAGGTGCCAGACCTCGGTTTTAAAGCAGAGGTAAATAATATTTTGAGCGGTATACTTTGATTGTCAACATAACAACCAAGAGATGGAGATATCTTCCATGCTACACACATTATAGGCAATTCCCAAACAGAATGATAAAGTTTATACTCCCCCTCCACCAACAAACATCAATCCATGGCTTGTCCGAAACAACGGATGCCTCCAACTAACAGCAATCCTGGGGGAGTTTTGTTTGCAATTATTTTGATTTGATTTGCATAAAGCATGGGACTGGGCATCCCGGTGACCAACCATTTTCTCATGAGTGAGGAGCGGAGTCCACTCCTCTTGAGAATAACCCGCCTAACATGGAAAGATACGGACAACCCTAGTTGATACATGAGCTACTCGAGCATACAAAACAGAATTTCATTTGAAGGATTGGAGTTTGGCACATACAAATTTACTTGGAACGACAGGTAGATACCGCATATAGGAAGGTATAGTGGACTCATATGGAATAACTTTGGGGTTTAAGGGATTGGATGCACAAGCAGTATTCCCGCTTAGTACAAGTGAAGGCTAGCAAAAGACTGGGAAGCGACCAACTAGAGAGCGACAACAGTCATGAACATGCATTAAAATTAATAAACATTGAGTGCAAGCATGAGTAGGATATAATCCACCATGAACATAAATATCATGAGGCTATGTTGATTTTGTTTCAACTACATGTGTGAACATGTGCCAAGTCAAGTCACTAGAATCATTCAAAGGAGGATACCACCCCATCATACCACATCACAACCATTTTAATAGCATGTTGGCACGCAAGGTAAACCATTATAACTCATAGCTAATTAAGCATGGCATAATCAACTATAATCTCTAATTGTCATTGCAACCATGTTTATTCATAATAAGCTGAATCAGGAACGATGAACTAATCATATTTACAAAAACAAGAGAGGTCGAGTTCATACCAGCTTCTCTCATCTCAATCAGTCCATCATATATCGTCATAATTGCGTTTCACTTGCACGACCGAATGATGTGAATAATAATAATAGTGCACATGCATTGGACTAAGCTGGAATCTGCAGGCAATATGGGCTCTTGGTTAAATCAACAATAAATCATATAAGAGCCACTTCAACAATTTTATTATGGTCTTCTCCTATCGACCCCCAAAGGAAAGAAAAGAAATAAAACTATTTACACGGGAAAGCTCCCAACAAGCAAAAGAAGAACATGAAATATTTTTGGGTTTCTTTTAGGGATAATTAGATTTATGCCCCTAGTTGTGTCCCACTCGTCCGTTTTACCCCTAATTCCCAAAAGTCACTGGTTCTGTCCAAGTCACTTTGCTCCTATTATGCTTTTGCCCTTTGACCGTTTGAGCATCAGTTTGAAAACTTCATAACTAATTCATACTAAATCAGAAAAATGCAAATAAGATACCAAAATGTTCAGAAAAACATCACCTATATGTCAGTGTCATTTGCATTCATGAAAAAAGTGTTGGAAAGTGCCCATCCGAGTTTTAGCTCTTATGCTACCACCATGAATAGTAAAATCAAAAAAAGTTCAAAAAAAATTGGTGGCAAAGAATGACAAATGTTTTAAGTGCCTGCCAAGTTTCATCAGGGAATAACATTCGTGGGTGCCGCGGCAAAAAAAAACAATCAGCACTCCAAAATAGATTATTTTTTTGCCACGACTTCCACGAATGTCGTTCCCTAATGAAACTTGGTAAGCACTTAGAGCATTTGTTGTTCTTCGCCACCATATTTTTTTTTGATTTTATTTTGAATTTTTTTTAGAGTTCACTATTCATGGTGGTATCAAAAGAGCTAAAACTCGGATGTGCACTTTCCAACACTTTTTTCATGAATGCAAATGACACTGACATATAGGTCATGTTTTTTGAACATTTTGGTATCTTATTTGCATTTTTCTGATTCAGTATGAATTAGTTATGAAGTTTTCAAACTGATGGTCAAACGGTCAAAAGGCAAAAGCATAAGAGGAGCAAAGTGACTTGGATAGAACCGGTGACTTTTGGGAATTAGGGGTAAAACAGACGAGTGGGACACAACTAGGGGCATAAATCTAATTATCCCTTTCTTTTAATTATTACTACTACATCAAGAAAGTAAACTAGCTAAAAGCTACTACTATTTTTTTTGGTTTCCTTAAGGTTTTTCAAACACACAAGAAGAAAGCATAAAAAGGAAAATATACTAGCATGGATATTACAGTGAAAAAGTATGAGCACCAACAACTAGCAATGAGTGTGTGAACATAAATGTAATGTCGGTGAGAGATACGTACTCCCCCAAGCTTAGGCTTTTGGCCTAAGTTGGTCTATTGCCACGGCTGGCTTGGCGGATATCCAAAGTTATAGTTGGGGTCGTACTGTGAAGAAGCCTCGGATTGCCACTGGTTGGCAATCACCTCCGGATCCCACTGGTAATCAGACTGTCGTGGAGGATCAAATTATGGTTCCAGCTCTGGCTCTGTAGCTGATGTAGGGTTCCGGTAGGCGTGGATGGCCGCCAGCGGAACGAGATAATTGCTTGCAGATAAGTCAAACAGGGAAGGAGCAGGCAAGGTAATAGTCTTAGGGTGATTTTTATCAAATAAGAGTTTGTACTTAAGCGCCTTTTCCCTATTCTTAACTATAAAATCATGCGCTACCATACTCTTATAATCTAGATAAACAGGAGGCATCAAATTTTCTTCTTTCTCATAATGCCCAATAGGTATGTTATAGTATGCAGCGAGGCGCGAGGCGAAGATGCCTCCCAAGATAGGGCCCTTAGTACGGTTAAGATTTAACCGCTTTGCAACAATAGCGCCCATACTAAATGTGTCATCACGAAACAAGGCATGGCACAAAATAATAATATCAGGGACACTCAGGTTTCCACAGTTTCCGCGACCAATTAAGCACCTACTAGCAAATATAGCAAAGTAACGTAGAATAGGAAAGTGTATGCTAGTAATTCGTGCGTCGGAAACCTTCCTCATTTCCCCTACAACAATGGTATCAATAAACCCATCCACATTGTCACGATGTGGTTCCTCTATGATGACCGAAAAGGGCAACTTGCAAACCTCATAGAATTCACGAAGGGTCATCTCCTTATACTCATCATATAAGTAAAAATCCACCGTAGGTGGTGACCTCCTAGAATGGAAATGAAAATTTTGCACAAAGGTATTGGTGAGTAAGAGATATTGTCCGCGTTGGTCGCGGAGGAAGTCGGTGAGGCCTGCATTCTCAGCCAACTCATAGAAATCATCATAAATCCCGGCTGCTCTCAAGAAATCATCGCAAGGCCATTCACACGGCCGAACCTCCGCGGTGCGAGGCAGATTATATTTGGGCCTCTCTTCTTCTTCACTTTGCTTATACTTCGAGCTTCGGCTCGAAGAGCCCCTCAAAAATCTCTTCATCATTTTCTGAAAATTTCTGAAATTTTTAGTAACTTCAAATAAAAGTGAACCAAACTCAACAAAATTGATAGCAACTACTCCCACAAGTGCCTAGAGACTATATCATGCATTAGAACTACTTGGGACCATAAAAATTTGATAAGCTCAAGAACATGGTCACCTAGGCAACACAAATTTGCAATGAATAAAGCACTAGAACAAAAACTATTTGGACCATTGGAGGAGTCACATACCAAGGAACAATCCCCCAAAGCAGTTTTGTGAGAGGTGCTTTGAGCAAGGAGATCAAAAATCGCAGCAAAATGAGCTAGAACTCGTGTTTGAGCTGGTTGGTGATTTTTTTGGGAGGAAGGAGTGTGTGGGTGCAAGAATAAGTGGAGGGGAGCCACCGTGGGCCCATGAGGCAGGGGGCGCGCCAAGGGGGGTGGGCGCGCCCTGGACCCTCGTGGCCAGGTGCTTGCTCCCCCTGATGTGTTCTCAGTGCCAGATATTCTCAAATATTCCAGAAAAAAAAATCATATTTCAATTTCGGGGCATTTGGAGAACTTTTATTTTCAGGGTATTTTTTATTGCACGGATAATTCAGAAAACTGACAGAAAATACTATTTTTACTTTATTTCAACTAAATAACAGAAAGTAACAGGAGGGTACAGAAGGTTGTGCTTTCTAACTTCATCCATCCCATGCTCATCAAAAGGAATCCACCAACAAGGTTGACCAAGTCTTGTTAACAAACTCATTCCGAATAACATGGAACCGGAGAAATTTCGAATAACACTATGTTACCTCAACGGGGATATGCACATCCCCAATAATAAGAATATCATATTTCTTCTTGACAGTAGGTAGAGGAAACTCAAAACCTCCAAAAATAATCAATGGAATTTTTCCAATAGAGTTGATACTATGAACTTGAGGTTGTTTCCTCGGCAAGTGTACTGTATGCTCATTTCCATTAACATGAAAAGTGACATTGCCTTTGTTGCAATCAATAACAGCCCCTGCAGTATTCAAAAAGGTCTTCCAAGAATGATAGACATACTATCGTCCTCGGGAATATCAAGAATAACAAAGTCCGTTAAAATGGTAACATTTGCAACCACAACAAGCACATCCTCACAAATACCGACATGTATAGCAGTTGATTTATCAGCCATTTGCAAAGATATTTTAGTAGGTGTCAACTTATTCAAATCAAGTCTACGATATAAAGAGAGAGGCATAACACTAACACCGGCTCCAAGATCACATAAAGCAGTTTTAACATAATTCCTTTTAATGGAGCATGGTATAGTGGGTACTCCTGGATCTCCTAACTTCTTTGGTATTCCACCCTTGAAAGTGTAATTAGCAAGCATGGTGGAAATTTCAGCTTCCGGTATCTTTCTTTTATTTGTAACAATATCCTTCATATACTTAGCATAAGGATTCATTTTGAGCATATCAGTTAAACGCATACGCAAAAAGATAGGTCTAATCATTTCAGCAAAGCGCTCAAAATCCTCCTCATCCTTTTTCTTGGATGGTTTAGGAGGAAAAGGCATGGGTTTCTGAACCCATGGTTCCCTTTCTTTACCGTGTTTCCTAGCAACAAAGTCTCTTATCATAATGTTGATTCTTTGATTGTGGGTTATCAAGATCAACAACAGGTTCAATTTCTACATCATTATCATTGCTAGGTTGAGCATCAACATGAACATTATCATTAACATTATCACTAGGTTCATGTTCATTACCAGATTGTGTTTCAGCATCAGAAATAGAAATATCATTAGGATTCTCAGGTGTGTCTACAACAGGTTCACTAGAAGCATGCAAAGTCCTATCATTTTTCTTTTTCTTCTTTTTAGAACGACTAGGTGCATCAATATTATTTCTCTGAGAATCCTGCTCAATTCTCTTAGGATGGCCTTGATACAAAGGTTCCTGAGTCATTTTACCAGTTCTAGTAGCCACTCTAACAGCAAAATCATTATTCTTACTATTTAATTCATTGAGCAAATCATTCTGAGCTTTAAGTACTTGTTCTACTTGAGTGGTAACCATAGAAGCATGTTTACTAATGAGTTTAAGTTCACCTTTAACTCTAGACATATGATCACTCAAGTGTTCAATCATATAAGCATTGTGTTTTAATTGTCTACCAAAATAAGCATTAAAATCTTCTTGCTTAACCATAAAGTTATCAAACTCGTCCAAGCATTGGCTAGCAAACTTAGTAGGAGGGATTTCAGCTTTATCATATCTATAGAGAGAATTTACCTTTACTACCTGTGTCGGGTTATCAAGACCATGTGTTTCTTCAATAGGTGATGAATTAAGATCATATATTTCTTCAATAGGCGGTAAATTAAGACCATGTATTTCTTCAATAGGAGGTAAATTCTTAACATCTTCAGCTTTAATACCTTTTTCTTTCATAGATTTCTTTGCCTCTTGCATATCTTCAGGACTGAGAAATAGAACACCCCTTTTCTTCGGAGTTGGCTTAGGAGTTGGTTCAGGAAGTGTCCAATTATTTTCATTGGTCAACATATTATTCAATAAAATTTCAGCTTCATCTGGTGTTCTTTCCCTGAAAACACAACCAGCACAACTATCCAGGTGGTCTCTGGAAGCATCGGTTAGTCCATTATAAAAGATATCAAGTATTTCATTTTTCTTAAGAGGATGATCAGTCAAAGCATTAAGTAATTGGAGAAGCCTCCCCCAAGCTTGTGGGAGACTCTCTTCTTCAATTTGCATAAAATTATATATTTCCCTTAAAGAAGCTTGTTTCTTATGAGCCGGGAAATATTTAGCAGAGAAGTAATAAATCATATCCTGGGGACTACGCACACAACCAGGATCAAGAGAATTAAACCATATCTTAGCATCACCCTTTAATGAGAACGGAAATATTTTAAGGATATAATAGTAGCGAGTTTTCTCATCATTAGTGAATAGGGTGGCTATATCATTTAATTCAGTGAGATGTGCCACAACAGTTTCAGATTCATAGCCATAAAAAGGATCAGATTCAACCAAAGTAATTATATCAGGGTCGACAGGGAATTCATAATCCTTATCAGTAACAAAGATAGGGGAAGTAGCATAAGCAGGATCATATTTCATTCTAGCATTCAGAGTTTTTTGTTTCAGCTTAGCTAATAATTTCTTAAGATCACTTCTATCATTGCAAGCGAGAAAGTCTCTAGCAGTTTCTTCATCCATAACATAGCCCTCAGGCACAACAGGCAATTCATATCTAGGGGGAGAATCTTCATCATCACTTTCATCAATATTATCAGTTTCAATAATTTCATTTTCTCTAGCCCTAGCAAGTTGCTCATCAAGAAATTCACCAAGTGGCACAGTAGTATCAAGCATAGAAGTAGTCTCATCATAAGTATCATGCATAGCAGAAGTGGCATCATCAATAACATGCAACATATCAGAATTAATAGCAGAAGCAGGTTTAGGTGTCACAAGCTTACTCAAAACAGAAGGTGAATCAAGTGTAGAGCTAGATGGCAGTTCCTTACCTCCCCTCGTAGTTGAGGGATAAATTTTTGTTTTCGCGTCTTTCAAGTTCTTCATAGTGAACAACAGATATAAATCCCAAGTGACTCAAAGAATAGAGCTATGCTCCCCGGCAACGGTGCCAGAAAATAGTCTTGATAACCCACAAGTATAGGGGATCGCAACAGTTTTCGAGGGTAGAGTATTCAACCCAAATTTATTGATTTGACACAAGGGGAGCCAAAGAATATTCTCAAGTATTAGCAGTTGAGTTGTGAATTCAACCACACCTGGATAACTTAGTATCTGCAGCAAAGTATTTAGTAGCAAAGTAGTATGATAGTAACGGTAACGGTAGCAAAAGTAATATTTTTGGGTTTTGTAGTGATTGTAACAGTAGCAACGGAAAAGTAAGTAAGCGAAGAACAATATGTGAAAAGCTCGTAGGCATTGGATCGGTGATGGAGAATTATGCCGGATGTGGTTCATCATGTAACAGTCATAACATAGGGTGACACAGAACTAGCTCCAATTCATCAATGTAATGTAGGCATGTATTCCGAATATAGTCATACGTGCTTATGGAAAAGAACTTGCATGACATCTTTTGTCCTACCCTCCCGTGGCAGCGGGGTCCTAATGGAAACTAAGGGATATTAAGGCCTCCTTTTAATAGAGTACCGGACCAAAGCATTAACACATAGTGAATACATGAACTCCTCAAACTACGGTCATCACCGGGAGTGGTCCCGATTATTGTCACTTCCGGGTTGCCGGATCATAACACATAGTAGGTGACTATAGACTTGCAAGATAGGATCAAGAACTCACATATATTCATGAAAACATAATAGGTTCAGATCTGAAATCATGGCACTCGGGCCCTAGTGACAAGCATTAAGCATAGCAAAGTCATAGCAACATCAATCTCAGAACATAGTGGATACTAGGGATCGAACCCTAACAAAACTAACTTGATTACATGATAAATCTCATCCAACCCATCACCGTCCAGCAAGCCTACGATGGAATTACTCACACACGGTGGTGAGCATCATGAAATTGGTGATGGAGGATGGTTGATGATGACGACGGCGACGGATTCCCCTCTCCGGAGCCCCGAACGGACTCCAGATCAGCCCTCCCGAGAGAGTTTAGGGCTTGGCGGCGGCTCTGTATCGTAAAACGCAATGAATCTTTCTCTCTGATTTTTTTCTCCCCGAACACGAATATATGGAGTTGGAGTTGAGGTCGGTGGAGCTCCAGGGGGCCCACGAGGCAGGGGGCCGCGCCCAGGGGGGCAGGCGCGCCCCCCACCCTCATGGAAAGGGTGTGGGACCCCTGGCCTTGATTCTTTTGCCAGTATTTTTTATTATTTCCAAAAATAATCTCCGTGAAGTTTCAGGTCATTCCGAGAACTTTTATTTCTGCACAAAGATAACACCATGGCAATTCTGCTAAAAACAGCGCCAGTCCGGGTTAGTTCCATTCAAATCATGCAAGTTAGAGTCCAAAACAAGGGCAAAAGTGTTTGGAAAAGTAGATACGACGGAGACGTATCAATGATTATGAAATTTTGCAAATGGATGTCAAAACTGCATTCCTGAATGGATTTATTGAAGAAGAGTTGTATATGATGCAACCAGAAGGTTTTATCGATCCAAAGGGTGCTAACAAAGTGTGCAAGCTCCAGCGATCCATTTATGGACTGGTGCAAGCCTCTTGGAGTTGAAATAAACATTTTGATAGTGTGATCAAAGCATATGGTTTTATACAGACTTTTGGAGAAGCCTGTATATACAAGAAAGTGAGTGGGAGCTCTGTAGCATTTCTAATATTATAAGTGGATGACATATTGCTGATTGAAAATGATATAGAATTTCTGGATAGCATAAAAGGATACTTGAATAAGATTTTTTTCTATGAAAGACCTCGGTGAAGCTGCTTACATATTGGGCATCAAGATCTATAGAGATAGATCAAGACGCTTAATTGGACTTTCACAAAGCACATACCTTGATAAGATTTTGAAGAAGTTCAAAATGGATCATTCAAAGAAAGGGTTCTTGCCTGTATTACAAGGTGTGAAGTTGAGTGAGACTCAATGCCCGACCACTGCAGAAGATAGAGAGAAAATGAAAGTCATTCCCTATGCCTCAGCCATAGGTTCTATCATGTATGCAATGTTGTGTACCAGACCTGATGTGTGCCTTACTATACGTATAGTAGGGAGGTACCAAAGTAATCCAAGAGTGGATCATTGTACGGTGGTCAAGAACATCCTGAAATACCTGAAAAGGACTAAGGATATGTTTCTCGTTTATGGAGGTGACAAAGAGCTCGTTGTCAATGGTTACGTTGATGCAAGCTTTGACACTGATCCGGATGACTCTAAGTCACAAACCGGATACGTATTTATATTGAATGGTGGAGCTGTTAGTTGGTGCAGTTCCAAACAGAGCATCGTGGCGGGATCTACGTGTGAAGCGGAGTACATAGCTGCTTCGGAAGCAGCAAATGAAGGAGTCTGGATGAAGGAGTTCATATCCGATCTAGGTGTCATACCTAGTGCATCGGGTCCAATGAAAATCTTTTGTGACAGTACTGGTGCAATTGCCTTGGCAAAGGAATCCAGATTTCACAAGAAGACCAAGCACATCAAGAGATGCTTCAATTCCATCCGTCATCAAGTGTCAGAAGGGGACATAGAGATTTGCAAGATACATACGGATCTGAATGTTGTAGAGACTAAGCCTCTCTCACGAGCAAAACATGATCAGCACTAAGACTCCATGGGTGTTAGAATCATTACTGTGTAATCTAGATTATTGACTCTAGTGCAAGAGGGAGACTGAAGGAAATGTTCCCTAGAGGCAATAATAAAGTTGTTATTTACATTTCTTTATATCATGATAAATGTTTATTATTCATGCTAGAATTGTATTAATCGGAAACTTAGTACATGTGTGAATACATAGACAAACAGAGTGTCCCTAGTATGCCTCTACTTGACTATCTTGTTTATCAAAGATGGTTATGTTTCCTAGCCATAGACATGTGTTGTCATTTGATGAACGGGATCACATCATTAGAGAATGATGTGATGGACAAGACCCATCCATTAGCTTAGCACTATGATCGTTTAGTTTGTTGCTATTGCTTTCATCATGACTTATACATGTTCCTCTGACTATGAGATTATGCGACTCCCGAATACTGAAGGAACACTTAGTGTGCTATCAAACGTCACAATGTAACTGGGTGATTATAAAGATGCTCTGTAGGTGTCTCCGGTGGTGTTTGTTGAGTTGGCATAGATCGAGATTAGGATTTGTCACTCCGATTGTCGGAGAGGTATCTCTGGGCCCTCTCGGTAATGCACATCACTATAAGCCTTGCAAGCAATGTGACTAATGAGTTAGTTGTAGGATGATGCATTACGGAATGAGTAAACAGACTTGCCGGTAATGAGATTGAACAAGGTATAGTGATACCGACGATCGAATCTCGGGCAAGTAACATACCAATGACAAAGGGAACAACATATGTTGTTATGTGGTTTGACCGATAAAGATCTTCGTAGAATATGTGGGAGCCAATATGAGCATCCAGGTTCCGCTATTGGTTATCGACCGAAGATGAGTCTCGATCATGTCTACATAGTTCTCGAACCCGCAGGATCCGCACGTTTAACGTTCGATGACGATCAGTATTATGAGTTTATGTGTTTTGATGTACTTAAGGTAGTTCAGAGTCCTGGATGAGATCACGGACATGACGAGGAGTCTCAAAATGGTTGAGACATAAAGATTGATATATTGGAAGACTATATTCGGACACCAGAATAGCTCCGAGGTGTATCGGGTATTTTTCGGAGTACCGGGGGGTTACCGAAACCCCCCGGGGGGTTACCGGAACCCCCCGGGGGGTTATTGGGCCTCATGGGCCTATTGGTGGAAGAGAGGAGGTAGGCCAAGGTGTGGCATGTGCCCCCCTATCCCAAACCAAATTGGACTAGGGGGCCGGCCCCCCTTTCCTTCTCTCCTCCCTCTCCTTCCCCCTTCTCCTTGTTGGAATAGGAAAGGGGGGGGCGAATCCTACTTGGAGTAGGATTGCCCCCCATGGCGCGCCTCCTCCCCTAGCCGGCCTCCTCCTCCCTCCTCCCTTTATATACGTGGGAGGGGGGCACCCCAAAGGACACCAAAGTTTCTCTTAGCCGTGTGCGGTGCCCCCCTCCACAGAAACACACCTCGGTCATATCGTTGCAGTGCTTAGGTGAAGCCCTACGCCGGTAACTTCATCATCACCGTCACCATGCTGTCGTGCTGATGAAACTCTCCCTCGGCCTCAGCTGGATCAAGAGTTCGAGGGACGGCACCGAGTTGTACGTGTGCAGATCGCGGAGGTGCCGTGCGTTCGGTACTTGATCGGTTGGATCGCGAAGACGTTCGACTACATCAACCACGTTACTTAACGCTTCCGCTTTCGGTCTACGAGGGTACGTGGACACAGTCTCCCCGCTCGTTGCTATGCTTCTCCTAGATAGATCTTGCGTGATCGTAGGAAAATTTTGAACTACTATGTTCCCCAACACATTGATCTCGCATCTAAGGCTTGATGAAGCTTGGACGGGAGGGGAGTTTTGAAATATTTGCACACCTCACTTCATCAGTTCAGATTTTTGAAGTAAGTGGCTGGAGCATGAATTCAATACTTAATTTTCTATGGACATATTTCTAACTTCATGCTTGCTTGACGACCCTAAATTTCTTCATGCCAGCTCCTTCCAACCCGTACCAACCTCTCTCTCTCTCTCTATACGTTCTTCGTGGCTAGTTGTCCCCTACTTATCATCGTCACCTTCGTCTCACTTGGAATGTCGTTGTTGCAACCAGCAACGTGCATTGAGTAAGGTGTCACCGCACACCGATAGAGCACTTCTCTCAGCTCATGGGACACAGCCATTACCTTCTAACCATCGTTGTACACCACCTTATCATCATCATGTTGCCGGTCAATGATCCTCTTCCTTCTACTCTTTCATGCTTGCTCCTACTTTACCCCTCCAACGCCAACCATATCTCCCTACCAGATGACATGAGGCTTTTGTAAGACCTTTTTATTTATGTAAGAATGGCTCGGGGAACCTAAGTACATATCAAATTCATAGCACATAACAAATTTGTCAATTATAAGGACACACACTCATAGACACCACAATCACACCAGCACATCCACGCATATGTTGGGGAACGTAGTAATTTCAAAAAAATTCCTACGCACACGCAAGATCATGAAGATGCATAGAAACGAGAGGGGAGAGTGTTGTCCACATACCCTCGTAGACCGAAAGCGGAAGCGTTATGACAACACGGTTGATGTAGTCGTACGTCTTCATCTGTGAAGGTGAGAAAATAACGATACCCGCTGCAAGCCTCAATATTCATTGGACCACATACATCAGTATGTATGATTTTCAACAAATCTGTTGCTCGCTCCATTGTTCAGGAGAACGTGAGTTTTAGTCATCTTGCCCAATAGGCATGGTTCGCAAGTACCAAGTAATTCATAATCAAGTGATTCCAAAATTCCATCAGAATCGAGTTTCTTCATGCGCTTTACACCAATATGAGCCAAACGGCAGTGCCACAAATAAGTTGCACTATCATTATCAACTCTGCATCTTTTGGCTTCAATATTATGAATACGTGTATCACTACTATCGAGATTCAATAAAAATAGACCACTCTTCAAGGGTGCATGACCATAAAAGATATTACTCATATAAATAGAACAACCATTATTCTCTGATTTAAATGAATAACCGTCTCGCATCAAACAAGATCCAGATATAATGTTCATGCTTAACGCTGGCACCAAATAACAATTACTCAGGTCTAAAACTAATCTTGAAGGTAGATGTAGAGGTAGCGTGCCGACCACGATCACATCGACTTTGGAACCATTTCCCACGCGCATCGTCGCCTAGTCCTTAGCCAATCTTCGCTTAATCCGTAGTCCCTGTTTCGAGTTGCAAATATTAGCAACAAAACCAGTATCAAATACCCAGGTGCTACTGCGAGCACTAGTAAGGTACACATCAATAACATGTATATCACATATACCTTTGTTCACCTTGCCATACTTCTTATCTGCCAAATACTTGGGGCAGTTCCACTTCCAGTGACCAGTCCCTTTGCAGTAGAAGCACTCAGTCTCAGGCTTAGGTCCAAACTTGGGCTTCTTCACTTGAGCAGCAACTTGCTTGCCGCTCTTCTTGAAGTTCCCCTTCTTCCCTTTACCCTTTTTCTTGAAACTGGTGGTCTTGTTGACCATCAACACTTGATGCTCCTTCTTGATTTCTACCTTCGCAGCCTTTAGCATTGCGAAGAGCTCGGAAATTGTCTTATCCATCCCTTGCATGTTATAGTTCATCACGAAGCTCTTGTAGCTTGGTGGCAGTGATTGAAGAATTCTGTCAATGACACTATCATCAGGAAGATTAACTCCCAGTTGAATCAAGTGATTGTTATACCCAGACATTTTGAGTATATGCTCACTGACAGAACTATTCTCCTCCATCTTGCAGCTGTAGAACTTATTGGAGACTTCATATCTCTCAATCCGGGCATTTGCTTGAAATATTAACTTCAATTCCCGGAACATCTCATATGCTCCATGACGTTCAAAACATCATTTAATTCCCGGTTCTAAGCCGTAAAGCATGGCACACTGAACTATCGAGTAGTCATCAGCTTTGCTCTGCCAGACGTTCATAACATCTAGCGTTGCTCCTCCAGCGGGTTTGGCACCTAGCGGTGCTTCTAGGACGTAATTCTTCTATGCAACAATGAGGATAATCCTCAAGTTACAGACCCAGTCCGTGTAGTTGCTACCATCATCTTTCAACTTAGCTTTCTCTAGGAATGCATTAAAATTCAACGAAACAATAGCACGGGCCATCTATCTACAACAACATAGACATGCAAAATACTATCAGGTACTAAGTTCATGATAAATTAAAGTTCAATTAATCATATTACTAAAGAACTCCCACTTAGATAGACATCCCTCTAATCATCTAAGTGATCATGTGATCCATATCAACTAAACCATGTCCGATCATCACGTGAGATGGAGTAGTTTTCAATGGTTAACATCACTATGTTGATCATATCTACTATATGATTCACGCTCGACCTTTCGGTCTCAGTGTTCCGAGGCCATATCTGCATATGCTAGGCTCGTCAAGTTTAACCCGAGTATTCTGCGTGTGCAAAACTGGCTTGCACCCGTTGTATGTGAACATAGAGCTTATCACACCCGATCATCACGTGGTGTCTCGGCACGACGAACTTTCACAACGGTGCATAGTGATACGTCCATTTTGCATCATGCTTTTATATTGATATTTATTGCATTATGGGCTGTTATTACACGTTATATTACAATACTTATGCCTATTCTCTCTTATTTTACAAGGTTTACATGAAGAGGGAGAATGCCGGCAGCTGGAATTCTGGGCTGGAAAAGGAGCAAATATTAGAGACCTATTCTGCACAGCTCCAAAAGTCCTGAAACTTCACAGATGTCAATTTTGGAATTAATAAAAATACGGAGCGAAGAAAATACCAGAGGGGGCCCACACCCTAGCCACGAGGGTGGGGGCGTGCCCCTTGCCTCGTGGGCCCCCTGGCAGGCCTCCGGTGCCCATCTTCTGCTATATGAAGTCTTTCGTCTGAGGAAAAATCACAAGCAAGCTTTCGGGAAGAAACTCCGCCGCCACGAGGCGGAACCTTGGCGGAACCAATCTAGGGCTCCAGCAGAGCTGTTCTGCCGGGGAAACTTCCCTCCGGGAGGGGGAAATCATCGCCATCGTCATCACCAACGATCCTCTCATCAGGAGGGGGTCAATCTCCAACAACATCTTCACCAGCACCATCTCCTCTCAAACCCTAGTTCGTCTCTTGTATCCAATCTTTGTCCCAAAGCCTCAGATTGGTACCTGTGGGTTGCTAGTAGTGTTGATTACTCCTCGTAGTTGATGCTAGTTGGTTTATTTGGTGGAGGATCATATGTTCAGATCCATTATGCATATTAATACTCCTCTGATTATGAACATGGATATGATTTGTGAGTAGTTACGTTTGTTCCTGAGGACATGGGAGAAGTCTTGCTATAAGTAGTCATGTGAATTTGGTATTCGTTCGATATTTTGATGAGATGTATGTTGTCTTTCCTCTAGTGGTGTTATGTGAACGTCGACTACATGACACTTCACCATTATTTGGGCGTAGAGGAAGGCATTGGGAAATAATAAGTAGATGATGGGTTGCTAGAGTGACAGAAGCTTAAACCCTAGTTTATGAGGTTCTTCGTAAGGGGCTGATTTGGATCCATATGTTTTATGCTATGGTTAGGTTTACCTTAATACTTCTTTTGTAGTTGCGGATGCTTGCAATAGGGGTATCATAAGTGGGATGCTTGTCCAAGTAAGGACAGCACCCAAGCACGGGTCCACCCACATACCAAATTATCAAAGTAACGAACGCGAATCATATAAGCGTGATGAAAACTAGCTTGATGATAATTCCCATGTGTCCTCGGGAGCGTTTTCCTTCATATAAGAGTTTGTCCAGGCTTGTCCTTTGCTACAAAAAGGATTGAGCCATCTTGCTGCACTTTATTTACACTTGTTACTTGTTACCCGTTACAAATTACCTTATCACAAAACTATCTGTTACCGATAATTTTAGTGCTTGCAGAGAATACCTTGCAGAAAACCGCTTATCATTTCCTTCTGCTCCTCGTTGGGTTCGACACTCTTACTTATCGAAAGGACTACGATAGATCCCCTATACTTGTGGGTCATCACGTACTCAGGGAGAACACTTGTACCTTGGAATTTAGTGAGAGATCATCTTATAATGCTACCGTCGAACTAAGCAAAATAAGATGCATAAAGGATAAACATCACATGCAATCAATATAAGTGATATGATATGGCCATCATCATCTTGTGCCTTTGATCTGCATCTCCAAAGCACCGTCATGATCACCATCGTCACCGGCGCGACACTTTGATCTCCATCGTAGCATCGTTGTCGTCTCGCCAACCATTGCTTCTACGACTATTGCTACCGCTTAGTGATAAAGTAAAGCAATTACATGGCGATTGCATTTCATACAATAAAGCGACAACCATATGGCTCCTACCAGTTGCCGATAACTCTGTTACAAAACATGATCATCTCATACAATAAAATTTAGCATCATGTCTTGACCATATCACATCACAACATGCCCTGCAAAAACAAGTTAGACGTCCTCTACTTTGTTGTTGCAAGTTTTACGTGGCTGCTATGGGCTGAACAAGAACTGTTCTTACCTATGCATCAAAACCACAACGATTTTTTGTTAAGTATGTGCTGTTTTAACCTTCAACAAGGACCGGGCGTAGTCACACTCGATTCAACTAAACTTGGAGAAACTGACACCCGCCAGCCACCTGCGTGCGAAGCACGTCGGTAGAACCAGTCTCGTGTAAGCGTACACGTACCGCCAAATCATAGTATGACATGTTGGTAAGCAGTATGACTATTATCACCCACAACTCACTTGTGTTCTACTCGTGCATATAACATCTACGCATAAACCTGGCTCGGATGCCACTGTTGGGGAACGTAGTAATTTCAAAAAAATTCCTACGCACACGCAAGATCATGGTGATGCATAGCAACGAGAGGGAAGAGTGTTGTCCACGTACCCTCGTAGACCGAAAGCGGAAGCGTTATGACAACGCGGTTGATGTAGTCGTACGTCTTCACGATCGACCGATCCTAGTACCGAAAGTATGGCACCTCCGCGATCTGCACACGTTCGGCTCGGTGACGTCCCATGAACTCACACTACAGCAGAGTGTCGAGGGAGAGCTTCGTCAGCATGACGACGTGATGACGGTGATGATGAAGCTACCGGCACAGGGCTTCGCCTAAGCACTGCAACGATATGACCGAGGTGGATTATGGTGGAGGGGGGCACCGCACACGGCTAAGAGATCAATGATTAACTTGTGTGTCCTAGGGTGCCCCCTGCCCCCGTATATAAAGGAGCAAGGGGGAAGGTCGGCCGGCCCTTGGGGTGCGCCAAGGAGGGGGAGGAGTCCTCCTCCTAGTAGGAGTAGGACTCCCCCTTTCCTAGTCCAACTAGGAGGAGGAAGGGGGAAGGAAGGAGAGGGAGAGGAGAAGGAAAGGGGGGGCGCCCCCCTCCCTAGTTCAATTCAGACTCCCTATAGGGAGGAGGTGCGGCTGCCCCTTGTGGGCTGCCTCCCCTCTTCCCTATGGCCCATGTAGGCCCAATAGTTCCCCCGGGGGTTCCGATAACCCCCCGGTACTCCGATAATTATCCGGTGACCCCCGGAACTCATCTGGTGTCCGAATATAGTCATCCAATATATCAATCTTTTTGTCTCGACCATTTCGAGACTCCTCGTCATGTCCGTGATCACATCCGGGACTCCGAACTATCTTCGGTACATCAAAACACATAAACTCATAATACCGATCGTCACCGAACGTTAAGCGTGCGGACCCTACGGGTTCGAGAACTATGTAGACATGACCGAGACACGTCTCCGGTCAATAACCAATAGCGGAACCTGGATGTTCATATTGGCTCCTACATATTCTACGAAGATCTTTATCGGTCAAACCGCATAACAACATACATTGTTCCCTTTATCATCGGTATGTTACTTGCCCGAGATTCGGTCGTCAGTATCTCAATACCTAGTTCAATCTCGTTACCGGCAAGTCTCTTTACTCGTTCCATAATGCATCATCCCGCAACTAAATCATTAGTCACATTTCTTGCAAGGCTTATAGTGATTTGCATTATCGAGAGGGCCCAGAGATACCTCTCTGACAATCGGAGTGACAAATCCTAATCTCGATCTATGCCAACTCAACAAGTACCATCGGAGACACCTGTAGAGCACCGTTATAATCACCCAGTTACGTTGTGACGTTTGGTAGCACACAAAGTGTTCCTCCGGTATTCGGGAGTTGCATAATCTCATAGTCATAGGAACATGTATAAGTCATGAAGAAAGCAATAGCAATATACTAAACGATCAAGTGCTAAGCTAATGGAACGGGTCAAGTCAATCACATCATTCTCTAATGATGTGATCCCGTTAATCAAATGTCAACTCATGTCTATGGCTTGGAAAACTTAACCATCTTTGATTCAACGAGCTAGTCAAGTAGAGGCATACTAGTGACACCGTGTTTGTCTATGTATTCACACATGTACTAAGTTTTCGGTTAATACAATTCTAGCATGAATAATAAAAATTTATCATGATATAAGGAAATATAAATAACAACTTTATTAGTGCCTCTAGGGCATATTTCATTCAGCATACACGTGCGTGCTTCCAAACCGTAACATTCTAGATCTAGAGCAAAAAACACTCACATAAATCACATATTTATCATATGCATCACAGACGATGGACACATGTAAAAGTGCATGCGCGTGAAGATTCGGTCTTTATCTTTTTTCCGAAAGAACGAATAAAAAGCTTTGACGAAGCACTTTATGACAAGCTTCCTTGGATGTGGAAGGTTTCTCTTTCACAATATTGTGACTGTTCGACCTGTTTTCCTTGATTTGATAGCTTAAGGGTGTCTGCTAAAATGATACAAACATGGATTTGAAAAGAGGAATTCACGTCCACTATTTCCTACTATATAAAAAGGTTTTTTAGGAGAGAGCGATAGTAGTTGGATACATCTACCTCTTTCGATTTCTTTGTAGGTACATCTTTGAATGGCCTCCTTGAACGAGGTCTCTACTTGACTTTCCTTTTTGGTGGTGGTGGTGGTGGGTGGTGGTCTACTGGACTTTTGAACGATTGCAAATCAAGCAATTTTTTAAGGCTTAAGATACTCCACTTTATTGATTAGCGAAGTTTATAGGGATATAATTGAGGTCCGTAGGCTGGGTAAGCCACAAATGGCTCCCTTCAGAAAGGCTTGGAGTATGCTTAGCGAGCGTATGCGCCTCGACATTTTGATTTTCTTCCTTCGAAGGTGAAGGAACACGCCTGAAAATTAGAGGCAGTCACTTCGATTTCACGAACAACATTCCCGTAGATACCTCTTGTGCCATTGCTAATATCATCAGTTACATCTTTGCAATCATAAGCGATGACAATCTGACTTAACATCAACTCATTAGTCAAAGCCAGGGCTTCACGACATGCCAAGGCTTCCAGAGAGGCTGGGTCTGTTATACCGGTGAAGGAGATCGCTGAAGAACCGAGGTATACACCATTAGAACTTATGCAAACATCGCTAACAAAATTGTTGTTGGAAGCTCTCGCGACGGCTCCATCAACTCGAACCTTAGCAAAACCAACAGGAGGAGGATATAACGTGCATAAAGTACCGGCGGGAGCATTACTTGGGACCTTTGATTTGGTGCATGAGGGAGTGCCACTAGATCAAAGATGTAGTGCCTCACAAGTGCATGCGTAGCTCCTGGACTATGAATTCGTGCTCATGTAAGGCCTTCTGGCGAGCATGCCATTTGGACCAAAGCATTACCAAAAGAAGCACAAAATGATCATTTGCTAAGCTTTCCATCTCCTCACATCCGATTTTCCAGTGGTGATCATGGCTTCAACTAGATCAGGATCCGCTAGTGCCCACACACACCTAGCCATGTTGCACTCTAGGAGGGAGTGTCTCCAAAAGTGATAAACTCCACAAATGACCACGTGCATTTGTTTGTGACATGTTCCTGTGCTGAAGAAGGCTTGTTGTCGGCAGAGAATGTCGCACCAACCTCCAAAAGAAACATGAAGGTACCTGAAACGACACATTCTTGTCCATATTTCCTGGTCCCTCTCTGAATTTGAGGAATCAGCATTTCCTTCCAGCTAGGGCTCAAGCCCGTGTTTGGTTGCAACCAACTTGCGATAAGCCGAGCTAATAGAAAAAAACTCCCTTGTCATAGTTCCATGACCAAAAATCAGACAATTGTCTCGTACACAGCGGAATCGACAAAATCACCTCACCATCAAAACTAATAGAAACATGTTGCACCTTCTCTCGATCCCAAGTCGCCATATTCTAAACTGTGAGTTCACTCACAAGTTCTTTTTTTAGAAGAAGTTCACTCACAAGCTGAGGGGGATTATGAGAGACAGGTTTTATATAGGCCGAAGAGAAGCAAACATGGGCCCTGCAAGCAGATCGAGCAGTTGGCCCAGTACAGCTAGCCGAAGGCTGAGCCCACAGATAAGCAAACATGGCCAGCCTAAAAAAAAAAAGCAAACACGGGCCCTGTAAGTTACCAATCGAACAGCCCACGACGGCCTAGCCTAAACAAACCTCTCCTCTATCTCTCTCTCCGACACCGAGAGGAAACATGTTTGGTACCCTACCGTGCCGCGTACGTGTCCGACACGACTCGCGCCTCCTTAGGGCAACCAGTATATATACACGTCCTACGCCCCCAACCCTGCAACGCCAACACACTTTCCGCTAGTTCCATCGCCTGCCGCCGTAAGATCATCTTCGTCGACATCGACGAGAGCTTTTCGATCAACTTCGTCTTTCAGTCGTCGCCGCCAAGACATCAACAATGCCGCCCAAGCCTCTCAAGAAGCCCAAGGCCCAGAAGAAAGAGTACGACGAGGTATGTACCGCTCATCTACAAGCGTTTGCAGTTGCAGCACCCCTGTCTATTTATTTATTTTCTTTCAAAAATCAAAGGTTAACTAGATGATGATCGCCGATCACTTTAGTTGTTGTCCAGCAAATCGATCGCCAATCACTTTCCTGCAATCTATAGTTTGTTTCGTACCCATGGACAAATTGATGGAATCTGAACCTGGGTTTTCTCTGTTCTGCAGACGGATCTGGAGAACTTGAAGAAGAAGAAAGAGGACGAGAAGGCCGTCAAGGAGCTCAAGGCCAAGGCTGCGCAGAAGGGCCCGCTCGGAGGCGCCGGTCTCAAGAAGAGCGGCAAAAAGTGATCTGCTCGTTTTCCAAAACTTATTGTCTGTACTTAGAAAGCCTCTGAAGAAAAATGGCCCACGAAAAACTACTTTAGATAGTTGATTTTGGTCCAGTGTTTGGGGTCTCCTTTTCGTGTATGAATTGAGTTTTTGACGACACTAAGCCAGAAATTTACATGAGCTAAATTACATCTTCTGTTGGAATCTTTAATCATATGGTTTTCCTCTGTCTAGCTACTTGGAGGATACTACAGCAATTGACCTGGTAGCTACTGAAATACGCAGAAAGCATTGCCAAATAACTCCGATCGATCAATTTAGTAAAAAAGGAAAAAAGAAAGATTTAGCTGCCTGTGTGCCACCCTGGTAAGCCAGAAGCTACCAGGAACGATCCTCTACAGCATTTTATCGCAAGCATGATCTGAGCCGTCAATCACGCTCTGGCCCACAGGGCAAACTTCATCAATCAGGCTTCAGTGCTTGCCTCCTTATTAGTTAAGGATGCAGCGGTACGAGCCTATAGAGCAGATCCTGGTCAAGTAAGGTCGTGTTGAGGTGTATTGCTTCGCGCTATTTAAGCTGGTGCATCCGTCTATAAGCTTCCGAGGTGGTACTATCTACTATGTTCTGTTTGCTAAGCGCTGGCTGCCTGGGTGGCCGGTGGCGCCTCTCGCTAGCCTTTTTGCTCTGGTCTAACTGCATTTGTACTGGGCCGGGCCACCTCTGGGCCGGACAGGAGCGCAACTATTTAGGCATTACTCTTTCATGTCTTACCACTTACCTATATTTATAGCGTTACCTACAGACTAAATGATGATCTTTCTTGGAGTTTTGTCCCATGTCCTCGAACATCAAATGGTCTCATTATCTAAAAGAAGAAGCAAATGTCTCATGATCCCTGAAATTCTTTTTTTTGGTGGGGAACGAAATGCTAACTTCTACCGCACATACAAAAAAGAAACTTAGACTGAAATTAGAACATGATGATTGCATTTTACCAGACTTTTCAACAGAGCAGGTTGTTCAATCTGGAAAATATTTCAGATGTTAACACCCCGATCTGCCCTTCGGAAGTTAGATGAGAGAATTTTAATGATGTTCCAAAAAATTGCCTTTTTACCAAAATAATCAACATATCGGTGCAACGTATGGTGAATACAAAGATAAATAACACATCACTTGAATTTTTATATCTAACGTTGCCTAAAACTAGCCTTGTTTGCAAAAGTGTCAAGGTGAACTTAAGATGCCTCATTAGTTCGGAAAGGAATGACCAGATAACCTAGATCACTATTTCGTCTTACTTAAAAGGTAAATAAATTCGTTTGTCATCAAAATATTGTGTTTCAACCACACATGGATCTAGAATGTAAGTCCTAATGTCTACATTAACAATCTTCAAGATGCTACTTTGAAATACTTTACATGAAGTAAAAATAAAATGTAACACATTATATAACCTAGTAATCATTTGCGCGATGTACCCCGCAAAAAAAAAACATTTGTGCGATGTGCATTCTTTATTTGCAAATGATGATTTTCAAAAAAATTGACAATGAATTAAAAAAAAGGTCAATGAAGGCGACTCAAAGATGTGACACTATTGTAGAATGGCATTCTGTTGAATCCCCCTCCACTAAAGAGAGTTGCTGCTTAGTGGTGGAGTGGAGACCATATTGGGTGCATAGTGGCCCGTTAATGGTGCTACGTCCCGTGCTAGTTGTCGAGGCCTACACCATAAGTTGACATGCATTTATGAAGAAACTGTCATCCCATACAACTAAACTTGCCATCTAAAACGGTAGCAAATGTCAATCCCTTCCAGTGAACGTTCACCAGCTATTCAACGTTCACCAGCTATTCAGGGGCGGACCTACGTAGGAGCTACCGGTGTCACAGGACACCGGGTAATTGTTCCGCTTACGTTATATTTACAGCCCATGTAGGCGTGTGACACCGGTAAATTTTGTTGTTGGACACTGGGAGAAGCCAGCAACTGAGCGCTCGCGCAACCCATCTGATGGCCCATATGCAGCCCATCTGATCGATCGACCCAAAGAAAATCTGATCGATTGATCCGCTTTGTGTGTATCTGCGCATATTGCCTTCCGCTTTCTCGCCTTCCTCTCCAACGAATCCTCATGGCCTCGTCCTCGTCCTATAGGAACCCATGGCTCATCATCGCATGGCGGCACGCCTATTTTTTCCCTGGATTGGTGGAGAAAATATTAAGGGAAGGTAACCCCCTCATCTTTTTGAGGTCCAAACCTCGGCTAGGGTCTTGAACCTCAAAGGTCTTTCAATTGAGAATTAGGATACGGTACTTATCCAAATTTGAGGAGTGGTTCCCATCTGTTTGAGAATTGGATTACTGTAATATTCCGAACTTTTATTGTGATTCACATCTACTTGAGAACCGGATTACTGTAATTTTTCAGGTTATCATGGTGATTTTCCAATTTACCAATCATCTTTGTTTCCATAGTTTGAATTTTTCTATGTATATAATCAACCAGTATTTCTAGTTAAACACTTCATTTTGCTATTTTGGCAAGCATTTTTACTACCGACCATTTTAAATTGCTGAGTGTTATTTTTATGCAAATCATGTACTACAAGCATGATTGTAAATTGTCTGCTAAATCTTCATGATAGTGCCGCAATTGCTATAGGTGAGCCTCGGGCCTCGGCACTACAATATAACCGCTATGAAATCCTCAAATTCAGCAAAAACATCCAAATATCATCTGTAAGTGCATCTAGTGCCACCCCTAGTTGGTTTTGGAGTATTGACGACAAACCTGGTTGAGGGACTAATGTGTTTGTGAGAATTGCAAGATAACACAGGTAGTAGTCCCTCATTGATTCGGTTTACCTACCGGAGATGACCCCTAAAAATGTGTGAAGACATTGGAGACAATGGTGGTATGTGAAGATATTCACAACGAAGATTATGACTCAAGAAGACATTCACGTGAAGACTATGGAGTGCGAAGACATAGCTGTTTCGCAGTTTCCTTTTCTTCTTTGTTGAGTCATAAGAACCACCGTACTATGAAGTGGGGTCCAAGTGAACAAAGTCAGAGTGACTGAAGTGATGATCAACCAAATCCTATGTCTTCGAGCAAAGACAATGAGAGCAAATCTTATCTAGAGTCGGATAAGTCAGCTTTACTTGTAGCCCAAGTCAAGCTGCTGCGTGTGTTTAAAATCTGACCATTGGAACACGTGTCAGTTCCTTAGTGACCCAGGGTCATTTCGGACAAATTAGGTCGGGTTGTCGAGTGGCTATAAATAGCCCACCCCCTACACCATAAATTGGTGGCTGCTCAGAGTTTGTGCACGGCTTTTGTCATTTTGAGAGCAACCCACCTCCAAAGCATTTGAGAGAGATCCTTGCGAGGACAAAGCCCAAAACACCCAGAGCCCAAAGAGTGTTTGGCGTCACTGAAGTCTTTCTGTCTGCGTGACCTGAAGACTTGTTACACTTGAGGACTGTGAATCCTCCAACCGGTTAGGCGTCGCGTTCTGAGCATCCAAGAGTCATTGTGGATTGCCGGTGAACGAAGTCTGTCAAGGTTTGGAAGTCTACCTTGAAGACTTACCAGAGTGATTGGGCGGGGACTAGGTGTCCTTAGCTCAAGGGGAATAAGGTGAAGACGCGGTCTTCTGAGTTAAATCTCAGCCTCCCTAACCAGACGTACAGTTGTCACAGCAACTGGAACTGGTCCAACAAATCACTGTCCTCACCAAGCAACTGGTTCTATCTTCTCTCTCTCTTTACTTACAGTCTGTTTTCGTGAAGTCATTGCCTGCTTGAATTATCTGTTTGACTTCACTGTGTGACGACTATTCTATTTGGCTTCATACTCTCTTCCATCTTGATCCATACTACCTAGTTGCTAATCGTCTTCGTGCTTTAGCTTCATTACTTGCTTGACTATGGCTTGTCTAGTGTAGTCTACCTTCCGCTACATGTCAATAGGTTCATTTCTATCGTTTTTCTTCGAAACTCCCATGTTTTGAAGACTTTCATAAAAATCGCCTATTCACCCCCCTCTAATCGATAACTAGCACTTTCAATTGGTATCAGAGCAAGGTACTCCCTTGTTCTGTGTGATTCGGTTTAACCACCTGGAGTTTTAGCTATGTCGACTGCAGGGATAATCAAAGTCTCCGCTGCGTGCCCTGTCTTCGATGGCACTGATTACCCCTACTGGAAGAATAAAATGCGCATGCATCTTGAAGCCATTGATGTCGATCTATGGTATGTCGTCAAGAACGGCGTTCCCAAGACTGGTGAAGGTGTCACCCCTGCTGATGTCAAGAAGTTCGTTCAACTGGATTCTACTGCCAAGAACATCATCTGTGGTCATCTGACCAAAGGACAGTATGGCCGTGTGAGTGCTCTGGAATCGTCGAAGCTAGTCTAGGACTGGCTCTCCAAGGTCAACGAAGGCGTCTCAACCCAGAGAGATCAAAGGATCAGTGTCCTTCGCAACCTCTTCAACCGCTTCAAGAGAAATGCCAATGAGAATGTCCAGCTCACGTTTGATCGCCTCACTGATATCACAAATGAGCTCCATGCTCTCGGCGCCACTGAGATCACCAAGCATGAAATCGTCAAGACACTCCTGAGATCACTTGACAGCTCGTTTGACACCCTAGCCCTGATGATTCAAGAACGCCCTGACTTCAAGACACTCGATCCGTCTGACATACTTGAGAGGCTCAACACATATGAGTTTCAGCTATCTGAGAAAAGAGATATCTATGGTCCCAACTATGGCCGAACTCGCGCTTTGAAGGCAAAGGTTGTTTCCTCATCTGAAGAAGAATCTGACTGCAGTTCTGGGGATCCTAAAGACATTGGAAAGGAGCTTGCTATGCTTGTGAAGAAGTTCCAGAAATTCACCAAGAAGAAAGGCTTCAGAAAGTCTTCAAGATCCAGCTCGAGAAATGATGAAGCTTCCACTCATGACCACAAAGAGAACATGCCACAAGTGCAAGAAACCTGGTCACTACATCTCTGAGTGTCCACATGGGACAATGAGAACAACAAGAAGAAGAAGAGCAAGGAATATGATTCTGATGACAAGAAGAAGAAGAAATCCTCAGAGTCTTCTTCCAAGTCTTCCTCCAAGTCTTCATCACATAAGAAGAGCTCATCTGTTAAGGCTCGTGCTTTTGTTGGCAAGGAGATGGATTCAGACGAGGAGCCTGCTTCTGAGGAGGCGGAGGTGGAGTCTGAGGAGGAGTCCGACTCTGGCGTTGAAAGTCTGGCTCTAGCCACAGCCTACGTTGCCAAGTCCATCTTCAGCACTGAAGACAATGGCTCCGTCACCAACGCTGATGCTAATGACAAGGATGACTCTGCTCCCACCTACAGCTTCATGGCACGTGGTGCCAAGGTAAACTCATGAGATGCTTACTTTCAAACATCAAGTGAAGATGACTCTGATTGTGAATCCAAACCCAGCTACAAAACACTTGCTAAAATTGCAACTGAACAACAGAAGGCTATGGAACATATTCAAAAACTGTTCGACAAAAGCGATGATCTGTTGGACGCGGAAATGACCCGATTTCAGTTCTTAATTGAAGACATAAAAAATCTTCATGTTAAGTACGAGGAACTTGAAAGTCGTCATGAATCGCTCTCAACAACTCATGAAAAGCTCTCCTATGATTATCTTCAAAGGAAGCAAGAACTAGAGAAATTGAGAGCAGTTCATGAAGATCTTCAAAAAGAAAATGAGTCACTTCGCGCTCAACAGATCAGTCCCGCTCAGGAAGGATTTGAACCACCATGTCTAAAATGCCTTGAGCATGATAACACTACTTCTGTTGCCGAATGTTCTACTGCTGCTACTGTTGCAATATCTTCAACTGCTGATGTGGTAAATAACCCCTGTGCTGAGGATGCCACTACTATTGCTGATGAAAATGCTAGGTTGAAGACATTCCTTGAGACAGGGATGTACAAAAGTCTCAAAGGGCATCAGACACTATGTGATGTCCTCAAAAAGCAGATTCTGAACCGAAACCCTAGGAAAGAGGGTATTGGGTTCGAGAGGAAAATGAATGTTGATGGCTCTTACTATAAGCCTGAGCAGTACCCCAAAACCACATGGGTTGCTACAAAGGGACCTTTAGTGGACCCATCCACCTTGTCTGGCTTCACTTGTGCTAACCCAATTGTCATTGATGAATCCTTTGATGCAAACTATAAACTGTTTAAGAATCAGACTGGTGAAGTGTTTTCCAGGTATATTGGTACTAACTGCAGGAATGGACCGCCTATGAAGAAGATCTGGGTACCCAAAAGTTGTCTTGAGAATCTTCCCGTGAATGTCATCATGACACCACAAGGGAAGAAGACAAACTCCAGACCAAAGGCTTCATACAGACAGAGGACTCACCTGAGTCACCGTAACACCAATGTTTTGCAAGGAAATCATACTCAGACGTATGAATATGAGCGTGTTTCTTCAAACCGCTATGTTCATAAAACTAAGAACTTTTCTGCTTATTCATATGAGTATTATTCTCCTCCTGCAAGGCTATTCGCTTGGGCTCCAAAGCCAAAGTTCTCAGATGCTGCACTTAGACTCATTGCTTGAAACCACCCCTGAAAATGTGGGTGGTTAAGAAAATTTAACTCTCTTTTGCAGGAAAAGGTCTCCAGCCAGAAATTAAAGGCGTCTGATGCTATTGCTGGGGACCTAAAACATCTTGTGGGGCACAAGATAAAATGCACAAATGGTCTTACTATGTATTTTGTTCCTGAATCGCTTGCCAATCATCCTATCAGTCCTAACCTTGAACTGAGCTTTGATAATCCTCTTGTGCGTCAAATATTTATGCTTCACAATACTCTTGATGAAGTCTATTCCCCTAACTGTACTATAGGGTATGACGCCACATGCTTCAGAATGGATTATGGACAGTGGATGCACTAATCACATGACTGGTGATAGAAGTCTTCTCATGGACTCAACCTTACATCCATCTGACAAGAGCCACATCACATTTGCTGACACTGGTAAAAGCAAGGTATTGGGTCTAGGTAGAGTTGCAATCTCAAAGGATCAGCACATGGATAAAGTGACGCTTGTTGAATCCCTTGGTTTCAACTTAATGTATGTCTCAATGCTTTGTGACTTGAACATGATTGTGATATTTGGAAAGTATCGTTGCCTTGTTCTAATGGAATCTGACAAGTCTCTAGTCTTTGAAGGGTATCGGAAAGACGATTTGTACATGGTAGATTTCTCAGCAGGACCACAGCTAGCCATATGTCTTCTAGCAAAAGCTTCAGAGTGCTGGCTCTGGCATCGAAGGCTAGGGCATGCTGGCATGAGGAACCTGTACACTCTCGCAAAGAAGAAACACGTCGTAGGCATCGAGGGCGTCAAGTTCAAGAAAGATCATCTGTGTGGTGCCTGCGAAGCTGGAAAGATGATGAGGGCCAAGCATCCCTCGAAGACAATCATGACGACATCTCAACCCTTCGAGCTGCTACACATGGACTTATTTGGCCCTACTCACTACTCTACTCTTACTACCACTGCTTGCCTCTATGGCTTCGTCATAGTTGATGATTATTCAAGATATACATGGGTGCATATAATCCTCTGCAAGACTGAAGTGCAGGATGTCTTCAGACGCTTCGCCAACCATGCCATGACGAACTATGGCGTCAAGATCAAGCATATCAGAAGTGACAACGGCACAGAATTCAAGAACATCGGCCTCGACCTTTACCGGGACACATTGGGCATCACTCATGAGTTCTCAGCTCCGTACACACCTCAGCAGAATGGCATCGTGGAGCGCAAGAACAGAACACTCATTGAGATGGCTCGGATGATGCTTGATGAATACAAGACTCCAAGAAAGTTCTGGCCCGAAGCCATTGATACTGCATGCCATGTCATCAACCGTGTTTATCTTCACAAGCTTCTGAGGAAGACATCCTATGAACTCCTAACTGGTAAGAAGCCAAATGTCAGTTACTTCAGAGTATTTGGTGCTAGGTGCTGGATCAAGGATCCACATCACACTTCAAAATTTGCACCAAAAGCACATGAAGGATTTATGCTTGGTTACGGAAAGGATTCGCACTTACAGAGTCTTCAACCTCTTTCACTATAAAGTGGTTGAAACTGTAGATGTGCAGTTCGATGAGACTAACGGCTCGCAAAGAGAGCACCTGCCAAATGTGCTAGATGAAGTTCCACCTAGTGAGTCCATCAAGCTCATGGGAACTGAAGAAATCATACCATCTGAAGCTCAGGCTGAAGAAGAACTTATCATTTCTGCGCCTAATCAACCTGAAGACAATGCTCAGCCTGAAGCCAATCCTCCAAATGAAGACAATAATCAGCAAGAGCAAAATCTTCGTCCAGTTCATCCTCGTGTTGCAAATGAAGTACATATTGAGAAGATAATTGATAGCATCAATGCACCTGGTCCACTCACTCCTTCAAGAGCAACACAGCTAGCAAATTTCTGTGGGCACTTTGCATTTGTCTCAATATCTAAACCCAAGAAAGTTGCTGAAGCCTTCATGGAACCTGAATGGATTCAAGCTATGCAAGAAGAGCTTCAACAGTTCAAGCTGAACAATGTGTGGGAATTAGTCAAGCGTCCTGACCCTCGCAAGCACAACCTCCTGGCTTTGAAGATCCAAAACATCCTGATATGGTATACAAGCTCAACAAGGCACTGTATGGCCTCAAACAAGCCCCTCGTGCTTTGTATGACACAATCAAAGACTTCCTGAAGAGCAAAGGCTTCAAACCTGGTTCCCTGGATCCCACACTCTTCGGAAAGACATATGATGGTGAACTGTTTGTGTGCCAAATATATGTGGATGACATTATCTTCGGCTGCACTAACCAGAAATACAGTGATGAGTTTGGACACATGATGCAAGAGCAATATCAGATGTCCATGATGGGTGAGCTGAAGTTCTTCCTTGGTCTTCAAATTCGTCAGCAAAGCAACGACATCTTTATATCTCAAGAGAAATACCTCAAAGACTGCCTGAACAAGTTTGGAATGCAAGACTGCAAAGGTTACACGACGCCAATGCCAACCAAAAGTCATCTAGGTCCTGACGCCAATGGTAAAGAGTTCGAGCAAAAGGTATACCGCTCCATGATTGGTTCTTTACTTTATTTATGTGCATCTAGACCAGATATCATGCTTAGTGTTTGCATGTGTGCCTGATTCCAAGCGGCACAAAAGGAATCGCATCACTTCGCTGTGAAGCGAATTCTTTGATACTTGGCTTACACCCCAACACTAGGATTATGGTATCCAAAGGGCTCAGAGTTTGATCTAGTTGGATTCTCGGATGCTGATTATGCTGGTGACAAGGTGGATCGGAAGTCTACATCAGGCACATGTCACTTTCTAGGACGATCACTTGTCTGTTGGTCTTCAAAGAAGCAGAACTGTGTGTCTCTCTCCACTGCTGAATCTGAATACATTGCTGATGGATCTTGATGTGCTCAGCTTCTATGGATGAAGCAAACTCTCAAGGACTATGGCATCCATCTGAAACAAGTACCACTCTACAGCGACAATGAAAGCGCCATCAAGATTGCCAACAACCCAGTTCAGCACTCGAAGACAAAGCACATTGAAATTCGTCATCGCTTTCTCAGAGATCATGTCATGAAGGAAGATATTGATATCATTCATGTCAACACTGACGAGCAATTGGCAGATATCTTCACAAAGCCCTTGGATGAGAAAAGGATTTGCAAGTTGCGGTGTGAGCTAAATATCTTGGAATCCTCAAATGTCCTATGATTAGGCACACATCCTAACACTTATGCATGTTGATGACTTAGATGTGCAACACACGAAGTAATGTATATCTTCAATCAATGAAGACATACACTCTAAGTGTGAATACACTAATGCGGAATTTGACTTCGGAGTGCCACGATAATTGTGCACTGTGTCTGGGTCTAATACTTCCTATACGGTGGGTAACGCCACCACCAAACTTTTGTTTGAAGTGTCTCTCTTGGCATTACAATTGCAAAGCATTTGATTTATCTTCAACATTGTTGTGTCTCCATGTTGATCTTCACTTTGTTGATTTGGTCTTACTCAGATATATACATATATTTGTGTTCTGTCCTCTACAACATTCACTTATAGCTATGTCTTCTCATTTGAATCTTTTGGACTAAGTGAATGTGATCGGACCCTAACCTCTTCTATGCTTCTACCTCAAATTCTATCTATCCAAATCATATGGATTCTATTGAAACCATCGAATGTCTTCTCTGCGTCCTTGTCAGCAGAAGATACAGAGACAAAACTTGAATTTTTTTAAAAGCTTTATCCTTATTGCTTGACACCCGGAGAAGCCGGAACGACCACTTGACAGTCCAGGCGTGCGTGGGAACATGGAACAACTTCCAATGTGTTGCATGTTCGCCACGTGTCCCTCGGATGTGAACCGCCAGGGGCACCTGCGTGATTGCGCTGTGCTGTCCCTCTCCTTATAAATACACATCACATCGCGGTCAAAATCTTTCTTCCACCTCTTCACCTCGACTAACCCTAGCGCCACCGCTAGCTCTCGACGACGCCGGCGACGAAGCGCTTAGCTGCCGCGACCTCACCGACACCGTCCTCACGCCGACCGCGGACCTCGTCTCCTCCGCCGTCGCCGTCGCCGTAGGTGTCTTCCGTCGCCAAGTTAGGGCACGGAAGATCGAACTGCTCGGCGTCCTCTCTACTCCGTCTAGCAGTTCTTCGTGTGGTAATTAAATCTCACTTTTTACTGCCTTTTTGATCCGATAGATTCATCCTTATCCACCAAAAGTGGTTTCTGAGTCTACAAATTTGGATCTATCCTGTACTGCATGTCATAACATGCCTAGTATATTCACTTATGCTTCACACATAGTTAGATTCCTCACTTGTACCTATTCTTGGATTCGTACAAATCTAGAACCAACTCTCAACATATAAGTGAATGTCTTCGAGCTATGAGGTCAATGTCTTCAAACTGATTTATCTTCAAAAATCTTCTGAGAATGCATATGACCTCTTCCCCTTCCCTCGCATCTCTAATGCTGTCACAGGTACATGTCCGTGGGAGAATCCTTTGGTTCTCATAGTCTGCATTCATTTGCAGAATTCTTATAGCGTCACATCAATTCTCTCAAAGCCAGTTCTTGTCTGACCAGCGGACGGAAGCCTTTGCAAGCTTTGAAGCCATTCGGTTTGAACTACATGGCCACTGAAAAGTCGGCAAGAAAGGGCGGCAGACAGCGCCGTGGGAATACATCGAAAGATTTGCCACCAGATCTATATGAGATGTACAAAACTGATCCAGAAGAAACCTATGGTGAACGCAAGACTCGAATCCAGTGGATTCGAAGATATTGGGCTGAGGAATGGTACAAGTACAGATTCGTTACTGCTGAGTATGCTGAGAAGAATGCCATCAAGCAACCTTGGGGAGATATACAAAAATCTTTAACCCAAGACCAAATTTGAAGCTACTGCTCAGGGTTTCTACCCTTGCATGGTCCGTGGACCACAGCCTGCTGATGCCGACCCATCATCTCTGTTATGGTGTCGTGAAGATAGTTTGTTCAAGCGCAACTACAAGTTTGCCAAGGATTCTGCAGTTAAGAACAAGAAGAGTCTCGGCTGCAACTTCAATCCAGGTCCTTCTGCTCCTAGGGCTGATGGCACACGTGATGCCAATCCCAATGTCATCGGCCCCTTTGACAACTTTGATGGTTTCCTCTCCTACATCGCCGCTCAGAGGGCCATAGTGGATCAGTCTAGAGATGAAGTTGATTCTGATGAAGCGCCTGCTCCGCCGAAGCCACAAAAGCAAAAGAAACCAAAGGCTTCAAAGCCCTCCACTGCACCGAAAGCTTCACGTGCGAAGCCTCTGGCCACTGCACCTCCTGAAGCCAGTGTGCAGTCAGAAGATCTTTCTCGCATCTCCAAGACCGAGAAGAAGAAGAAGCCCATCCAGATTTCTGGTCAGGCACTGACCCCAGCTGCTGTTCTGAGGAACGAGAACGAAGCCATTGATCTGTCAAGTGATGAAGATCTTGGCGATGACGCTCTTGAGCTGCTGATAAAGAGCAAGCAAGAGGCGGAGATCTTCAACGATCTGCCCCTCTTCGATGTGAACATATTGAATAATTTCATTGATGAGTGGTTTGAAAATCTGAGCCCCAGCATCGATGATCTTCAGCTTCCAATTGGCATCAATGTATCCTTCCACGGAGCCATTGCAAATGAGCTAACTATGGCTCAGAAGATTGTTGAACTGAAGAACAAAATTGACTATGAAAAGGCTCAGTTCAAGAAGCACATGGCCAAGCTCAGCGTGGCTAATGTTCAAAACTTCAAGCAGATGTTGCATGACCTCAAAGAGCAGTTTCAACAGAAACGTGAAGCAGCAAAAGGATCAAGAGAACGTATGAAGCTCTCCGCTGCAAAATGTGTTCAAGCTCACAATGAAGCAGAAAAGCACAAGGCACTTGGGCGTCCTGGCATTGACCCCAAGATGGCTGCCAAGAAGAAGAAGCCAGCTGTGCCACAAGCTGAAGCATCAAGGCAGGAAGCACCTCGCATTGTCTTCCCTGCTAGTATGACGGGCTCGAAGCCTAAGGTCCCCACAGTTGCTCCAGAACTCAAGAAAACAAGGGCAGCTGAAGCCGAAGCCAGAAAGCGCAAGTCCAAGAACACCACTGATGATGCTCCACCGACCAAGAAGAGAAAGACAAAGAAGAAAGATCGGGCTGCTCCCACAGAGCCCCTTGTCGTCGAGCCAATCTCAGTTGCTCGTCCTGCGTCCGAACACTGAGAGCGTCAATTAATTGTTCACGAGCCTGCTACCACAGAGGCTCCTGAAGCTGAAGACATTCCAGCTGTTGACACCACCGCAGCTGAAGACATTGGTCCCCAAGACAATGTAAATGATGATGAAGTCCTTCCTCGGATTGAGCACCCAATGGTATCATCGCCCATTCTCACGAACAGTGAACTCATCAGCATTGGTCGTCCTTTGACGCCAATTGCTCAGGATGATTCATGGGCTGATCACCCTCAAGACTCCCCCCGTCAAGAAGAATCACCACGTACTCCCCCACCTCAAGTCACCACTCCAGTGCTTGATGATTATGACTATGTGGTCCAGCCAACTCCCTCTCCACAAGCGTCGACCGCATTTCGTAGGCTTCGCAAAGGACCAAGGCCACAAGTCACTCTTTTGAGTGTTCCAGAAGGAGAAGAGCACTACAACTCAGTAGCACGCCAAGTGTTTCCTGAAGCCACTCCAACTACGAACGTCTCAGAATCTGAAGCCAAAGCTGCTGAAGATACACCGGCTGCATCAGACGTAGAACAACAAGAAACCCGTGAAGAAGAAGAGTGTGCTGCCACACCCCCTATTAACCAAGAAGTTGTTCTCGAGGAGAACGTGTCCGACCCTCCAGCTACTCAAGTGGAGGTTGATAATATTGAGCCGGCCACCAACACCAATACTGAAGCCAATGACGTTGTCATGGCTGAAGCAAATGTGGCGCTTGAAGTTAATGTGGCACCAGAAGTGAATGTGCCTGAAGCTTCTAATGCACCTGAAGTCAATATTACATCTGCAGCCATTGTACCACTAGCAGCTCATGTCAATGCCGATGCTCCTGTACTGCCTCCAAGGCCACACACTATTGAGCTGGCATTTGATCGCGGCCAACCTATCATGGTTCGCTGGCCTATTCTAGTTCCTCCTCCTGCTCCCGGACCTCAATTTGATTATCATGTGGAGCACAGGCCTCAGGTCCAGAAGCCAAAACCGAGGCTGCCTAGGTTTCCAGGTACAACAACTTCACTAGGACCGTTTAATGTGAATGGCTTCATTGCACACAACACCTTATTTGATAGCGACAAGAACCCATACTCGAAGCCAAGAATTTCATCTGATCGGTTCTAGAGCTATCAGTAGCGCAGTTACTACTCTTGTGTTCTTTACGATCAAGGGCGCATCTTTCCCCATATGCGTCTAGACTACGAAGCTATTGCTGGCCTGCCCTGCTTGGAAGAAGCCCTTGATTGTTTCAGAGATGCTGGTCTGCTACAATTTGTGACTGATAAAGAGCACTGGAACGAAGAGCTTCTGCTACAATTCTATGCCACCCTCCACATTTGCGGCATCCAAAAACATCCAAATACACAACATGGATCCGAAGACATGGATCCTTGAGTGGATGACAGGCAATGTACACCACGAAGCCAAAGCTCTTGATATTATTGAGCTCACTGGCCTGCCCACTCCGGGTGAACTCTTTGAGCCTGGTTGTCAGATTCACCACAATGCTTTGGAGAGCATCTTCCAGAAGCTTAAGCCAAACATGAGCCAAATGCTGAGCATGATGAAGCCACTGCCACGCGATGCTGAATATCCAAGGGAATTCTTTGTTGAAGACCTAGAGTATCTGCCCCGCACTATTTATCATATTATCAGGTGAACTCTATGGCCTGTCAAAGGACATTCTCCTGCAGCGAAGCTTGAAGGAGCAATGAAGACATTGGTTTTCTATATCTTCAATGGCATCAGCTTCAATGCTCAAGACTTCTTCATCAGGCAATTGGCTGCATCTGGCTCTGATTTATCTGGTCTGAAGTTTTATGCTCCATGGGTAATGCGCCTCATCAAGCTTCATTCTGCTATCAACTATCAGCCTTCTGCATGCAATCATCTCATATTCTTGCCAGAGGTTGATCTGTCGGTCGAAGCCATATACCCAGAGCCTGCCAAGGCGCCAATTTATCTTCACAACGCCGATCACCAAAGCTTCACTCAGCCCTTTGAAGGAGTTCTTGCTGCAACTCGTGTTTATCCTTTGGCTGGACATACACGTGCACCTCATCGTGCCCATACTGAAGCCACTAAAAGCACAATTTCTCAAAGGCCTCGGAAGTGTTCTCGTGTTCTCAATGACCGAGAGCTTCTCGTTGCCCTGCATCAAAAACATGATAAGCATCATGACTGGCTGAAGCGTCAGATGCAAAGCCTCTTGGTGGACGTTAATCGCATTCGCAACCTTGCCACCAAGAATGCATTTGTCACTCATGAAACCTGTCAGCGGTCGTGGAAGAGTCTGACATTAATGAGCTCTGAAGATGACCTCCAACAAGATGGCTTCACAGAGAGATTCAAGTTTGATTCCACTCCTCCCAGGAATGTTGTTTTGCATCGGACTCCCTCACTCGAAGATTCCGAGTACTCCTCCTCTGCGGCAACTGTCAGTGCAAGAGTCATCGATGATGAAGATGATGCTACTTCGCCAACTACAGCGTCGCCGCACATCGACACTGCACCAAGTTCTTCTGCACCACCGAACCTCAACGTCGACCCTGCTGCTTCACCTACTCCTCATGGGAACGAGTAGAGGCTCTATGTCTTCAAACCTTTTTGGTCCTTACTGACAAAGGGGGGAGAAGCATATGAGTTGATAGTCTTCAAGCGGGTCCATATGGGTGGTTGCTATACTTTTGCCAAGTGCTTACAACTCTCGCTTTTGATATATTTGTTTCTTTGAGTTGTAACACTTAAACTTGATGGTCGTCTGCTACTTTTCTGCTATTCTGTGATGCGACGATAAATTCCGCATGTGCGATGATAAATCCCGCATGAAGTCATTTCGCAGACGTCCATTTTTCATTGTGCATGCCATTACCTTCGTTATATCCTTTCATGCATGATGAATTGTCTTCATTAGTTGAAGAGGATCTCCACAAGTACAACCTGCCATGTGCATTTGCATTCAAAAGCAAAATACTTATATGCACATCTTCAGGGGAGCCTTTTGCTACTTATGAAGACAATATCTCAATCCTTCACAATTTCACACACTTTTATCTCCGTTGAAAACTTCAACCAGTTTGTCATCAATCACCAAAAAGGGGGAGATTGTAAGTGCATCTAGTGCCACCCCTAGTTGGTTTTGAAGTATTGATGACAAACCTGGTTGAGGGACTAATGTGTTTGTGAGAATTGCAGGGTAACACAGGTAGTAGTCCCTCATTGATTTGGTTTACCTACCGGAGATGACCCCTAAAAATGTGTGAAGACATTGAAGACAATGGTGGTATGTGAAGATATTCACAACGAAGATTATGACTCAAGAAGACATTCACGTGAAGACTATTGAGTGCGAAGACATAGCTGTTTTGTAGTTTTCTTTTCTTCTTTGTTGAGTCATAGGAACCATCGTACTGTTAAGTGGGATCCAAGTGAACAAAGTCAGAGTGACTGAAGTGATGCTCAACCAAATCCCATGTCTTCGAGCGAAGACAATGAGAGCAAATCTTATCCAGAGTCGGATAAGTCAGCTTTACTTGTAGCCCAAGTCAAGCTGCCGCGTGTGTTTGAAATCTGACCGTTGGAACACGTGTCAGTTCCTTAGTGACCCCGGGTCATTTCGGACAAATCAGGTCGGGTTGCCGAGTGGCTATAAATAGCCCACCCCCTACACCATAAATTGGTGGCTGCTCAGAGTTAGTGCACGGCTTTTGTCGATTTGAGAGCAACCCGCCTCCGAAGCATTTGAGAGAGATCCTTGCGAGGACAAAGCCCAAAACACCCAGAGCCCAAAGAGTGTTTGGCATCACTGAAGTCTTTCTGTCTGCGTGACCTGAAGACTTGTTACACTTGAGGACTGTGAATCCTGCAGCCGGTTAGGCGTCGCGTTCTGAGCATCCAAGAGTCATTGTGGATTGCCGGTGAACGAAGTCTGTGAAGATTTGGAAGTCTACCTTGAAGACTTAACAGAGTGATTGGGCGGGGACTAGGTGTCCTTAGCTCTAGGGGAATAAGGTGAAGACGCGGTCTTCTGAGTTAAATCTCAGCCTCCCTAACCAGACGTACAGTTGTCACAACAACTGGAACTGGTCCAACAAATCACTGTCCTCACCAAGCAACTGGTTCTATCTTCTCTCTCTCTTTACTTACAGTTTGTTTTCGTGAAGTCATTGCCTGCTTGAATTATCTGTTTGACTTCACTGTGTGATGACTATTCTGTTTGGCTTCATACTCTCTTCCATCTTGATCCATACTACCTAGCTGCTAATCGTCTTCGTGCTTTAGCTTCATTACTTGCTTGATTATGGCTTGTCTAGTGTAGTCTACCTTCCGCTGCATGTCAATAGGTTCATTTCTATCGTTTGTCTTCGAAACTCCCATGTTTTGAGAACTTTCATAAAAATCTCCTATTCACCCCCCTCTAGTCGATAACTAGCACTTTCATCATCTATCCTCGATGAAAAATTACCCGCTATAGTTGCTGAGAGGGTCTGCCCTGAATTTTTTTCTCCCTCGAACAAAAGCCATCACTACATGGGACACCGGGACATTTTCGTCTTGGGTCCGCCCCTGCAGCTATTGCGGTCCTAGAATTTCAACTCAGGTTCTATTACATCAAAATCGATGAACACGAAAACTTTTGCTAAAGACACGCCACGTGGATGTTCTTTTCTCTTTATATCTTTCACGAATTCCATGTTTACAATCTCATAGCTAGTTGGTTCATATATATGCAGCCACCGCCATACACAAATCCTAATCGAATACAACTTCCCTCTTCGATCCATATTACATGTTGTTCACTCGGTACAATTTTATATAATTAAAGTTCGCGTTAGCTACATGCCAGGTGATTGAATTTTTATTTTCGTAAGTCAAATTTGTGGTCGTTGATCCAAGGTGCTTTGTGATACATGTGTAGGAGGTCGATTGACTCTGTTATATACTTCTTCAGTCAATTTTGTACCTATCCTTGCTGAGTGCACGATGCACCCTCATGCATGCATGTATCCAGTTCGTGGTTCTTGCACGCACAAGCATGAAGCAAATGCATCCCAATATTAGTTTGTGTGCATGCCTTTTTCCTTGTGTTTGCTTTTGTTTTCAGCACGTGTTTGCTTTTATTTTTTATTTTTAGTTGAGTTTTGTTTGTTCTTTACGTGTAATTTTGGATGTTGAGTGTGTGTAAATGTATACGCACAACTACTACATGCACAAATAAATTAGAGTACGGAAATTTCACTCTTATATGTTTATTCTACACAGTATAAAAAGTATATTTTTTGTGCTGATTGTGTGGTATTTTTTATTTTGTTTCTTCTTCAAGGGTAATATCAATGCTAATCTTTTGTCCTATTTTTTTTGCTAATTCATACTTTCTTAGAAAATATATTCTTCTATTATTATTTTTGTGTATGTATGCACGCAAGTACCATCCAATATGTATAAATTATACTTCCTCTGTAAACTAATATAAGAGCGTTTAGATCAACGCTCTTATATTAGTTTACAGAGGGAGTACTAGACTGCGAAAGTTGCATTATTATATGTTTATTTGCTGTATATTACAAAAGGTGCAATTTCACTCAAGTTGTGTGCAAGTTTCTTTTATTTTATTTCTTCTTAAGAGTAATACCAATGTCAGGAATTCATTCCCTCTTAGAAAACTTTATTTGTTTTATTATGTTTTAGTTTTCATTTCATTTTTAAAGTTAAGACCAATGCCACTAATTCATTTCTTGATTAAAAAATCTTTTATGTAAATTTCACTATTGTATGTTTATTCTTACATATACTAATAAAGTGCAATTTATGTGGTAATTAGAGTACATATCCGGCGATACGGTGCATGATATGATACCATGATCTGGGACCGTGTCGGCCGTTGGATGTGGAAAAGAGGTACATGATTGAGCAGCCTCGCTTCACGTTGGAAAGTATGCAAAGGACACCCTCGTGAAGGAAGTGCACATCGCTCTGTTTCGTTACCCTCTTCTTCGATATGAGCATACGACTTGTTTCCCCACCGGCACATCCTAGGGTCATGGCGAGCATGGGACACATCCCACCATCGCCGCTAATCATGGGGCCAGTCCCACCGCCACCGGATATCATGTGGCATGTCTCGCCACTGACAGTTTCCATAGCCGGTGTATCTCCGCCGATAGTTGTGTCAGTCGTAGCGGTCATATCTCAATCTGCTTCCTCCAACTGTAGCGTTGCCTCTAATGAAGGTCGTGGACCAGCCCGGAGTTGTACTCCATGTTTTCAGCTGGACTGTTCCCAACGAATTGCAACAGACATCGGAGGAGCCAAGCTCTATTTTGTTAGTCCATCCTCTAATCTCATAGTGTTCGAGCAAACATCTAGTTTTTGGAATATAAGATTTTGTCCACAACATAGTCCTTAATGATTGGAAGTTGTTCATGAATGACTCTGCAAATGTCTTGATGTGTTTGGATTCACATTAGTAAAATAGGTCCTAGAATGTGCATTTTTTGTAGTGACAATCTGCAAGCGAAAAACAATGCCCATCTTGTGATCCTCTCGTTGGTATGATGTTTGTGCTATTCTTTTCCCCTCTTAGGATATAAAAATTGTTATTGAGCCATTGATTTGCAGAACTAATGTACGTCACAAAGCTTTCTTGATTATTAAAATTACTGTGCACACGATCTTTCATGCATGATTTGTCAAGAACAGGGTTTTGAAGCCACACAGATTGAAAAAGGAGACAATCCAATGGTGCACGTGACTTGTCATATGTGATTTATCATCTCATAGCAGTGCTCCTTTTTTTGAAAAAACATTTTGTAATTAATTGAAAAGTTGAATACAATCATTGATTACAGGGATGGAAAACTATTACACAGAAGGCCATCCCATATATTAGCAAAACAAAACTTAGTGTAAGTTCATCTAGTGCCACCCCTAGTTGGTTTTGGAGTATTGACGACAAACCTGGTTGTGGGACTAATGTGTTTGTGAGAATCGCAGGATAACACAGGTAGTAGTCCCTCATTGATTCGGTTTACCTACCGGAGATGACCCCTAAAAATGTGTGAAGACATTGAAGACAATGGTGGTATGTGAAGATATTCACAACAAAGATTATGACTCGAGTAGACATTCACGTGAAGACTATGGAGTGAGAAGACATAGTTGTTTTGTAGTCTCCTTTTCTTCTTTGTTGAGTCATAGGAACCACCGTACTGTTAAGTGGGGTCCAAGTGAACAAAGTCAGAGTGACTGAAGTGATGCTCAACCAAATCCTAAGTCTTCGAGCGAAGACAATGAGAGCAAATCTTATCCAGAGCTGGATGAGTCAGCTTTACTAGTAGCCCAAGTTCAAGCTGCCGCGTGTGTTTGAAATCTGACCGTTGGAACACGTGTCAGTTCCTTAGTGACCCAGGGTCATTTCGGACAAATCAGGTCGGGTTGCCTAGTGGGTATAAATAGCCCACCCCCTACACCATAAATTGGTGGCTGCTCAGAGTTAGTGCACGGCTTTTGTCGTTTGAGAGCAACCCACCTCCAAAGCATTTGAGAGAGAAATCCTTGCGAGGACAAAGCCCAAAATACCCAGAGACAAAGAGTGTTAGGCATCACTGAAGTCTTTCTGTCCGCATGACTTGAAGACTTGTTACACCTGAGGACTGTGAATTCTCCAGCCGGTTAGGCGTCGCGTTCTGAGCATCCAAGAGTCATTGTGGATTGCCGGTGAATGAAGTCTGTGAAGGTTTGGAAGTCTACCTTGAAGACTTACCAGAGTGATTGGGCGAGGACTAAGTGTCCTTAGCTCAAGGGGAATAAGGTGAAGACACGGTCCTCTGAGTTGAATCTCAGCCTCCCTAACCAGACGTACAGTTGTCACAGCAACTGGAACTGGTCCAACAAATCCTTGTCCTCTCCAAGCAACTGGTTCTATCTCTTCCCTCACTTATTTACAGTTTGTCTTCGTGAAGTCATTTGCTTGCTTGCCTTATCTGTTTGACTTCACTGTGTGATGACTATTGTTGGTTGGCTTCATACCATCTTCCATCTTGATCCATACTACCTAACTGCTATTAGTCTTCGTGCTTTCACTTCATTGCATACTTGACTATGGCTTGTCTAGTGTAGCCTACCTTCCGCTGCATATCAATAGGTTCATTTCTATTTTTTGTCTTCATAACTCCCATGTTTTGAAGACTTCCATGAAAATCGCCTATTCACCCCCCTCTAGTCGATAACTAGCACTTTCAATTGGTATCAGAGCAAGGTACTCCCTTGTTCTGTGTGATTCGGTTTAACTACCTGGAGTTTGGCTATGTTGACTGCAGGGATAATCAAAGTCTCCGCTGCGTGCCCTGTCTTCGATGGCACTGATTACCCCTACTGGAAGAATAAAATGCGCATGCATCTTGAAGCCATTGATGTTGATCTATGGTATGTCGTCAAGAACGGCGTTCCCAAGACTGGTGAAGGTGTCACCCCTGCTGATGTCAAGAAGGTCGTTCAACTGGATTCTACTGCCAAGAACATCATCTGTGGTCATCTGACCAAAAGACAGTATGGCCGCGTGAGTGCCCTGGAAACGTCGAAGCTAGTCTGGGACTGGCTCTCCAAGGTCAACAAGGCGTCTCAACCCAAAGAGACTAAAGGATCAGTGTTCTTCGCAACCTCTTCAACCACTTCAAGAGACACGCCAATGAGAACGTCCAGCTCACATTTGATCGCCTCACTGATATCACAAATGAGCTTCATGCTCTCGGCGTCACTGAGATCACCAAGCATGAAATCGTCAAGACACTCTTGAGATCACTTGACAGCTCGTTTGACACCCTAGCCCTGATGATTCAAGAACGCTCGGACTTCAAGACACTCGATCCGTCTGACATACTTGAGAGGCTCAACACACATGAGTTTCAGCTATCTGAGAAAAGAGACATCTATGGTCCCAACTATGGCCGAACTCGCGCTTTGAAGGCAAAGGCTGTTTCCTCATCTGAAGAAGAATCTGACTGCAGTTCTGGGGATCCTGAAGACATTGGAAAGGAGCTTGCTATGCTTGTGAAGAAGTTCCAGAAATTCACCAAGAAGAAAGGCTTCAGAAAGTCTTCAAGATCCAGCTCGAGAAATGATGAAGCTTCTACTCATGACCACAAGAAGAGAACATGCCACAAGTGCAAGAAACCTGGTCACTACATCTCTGAGTGTCCTCAGTGGGACAATGAGAACAAGAAGAAGAAGAAGAGCAAGGAATATGATTCTGATGACAAGAAGAAGAAGAAATCCTCAAAGTCTTCTTCCAAGTCTTCTTCCAAGTCTTCATCACATAGGAAGAGCTCATCTGGCAAGGCTCGTGCTTTTGTTGGCAAGGAGATGGATTCAGAGGAGGAGTCTACTTCTGAGGAGGCAGAGGTGCAATCTGAGGAGGAGTCCGACTCTGGCGTTGCAAGTGTGCTTTAGCCACAGCCTACGTTGCCAAGTCAATCTTCAACGCTGAAGACAATGGCTCTGTCACCAACGCTGATGATAATGAAAAGGATGACTCTGCCCCCACCTACTGCTTCATGGCACGTGGTGCCAAGGTAAACACACGCGATGCTTACTTTCAAACATCAAGTGAAGATGACTCTGATTGTGAATCCAAACGTAGCTACAAAACACTTGCTAAAATTGCAACTGAACAACAGAAAGCTATGGAACATATTCAAAAACTGTTAGACAAAAGCGATGACCTGTTGGACGCGGAAATGACCTGATCTCAGTCCTTAATTGAAGACATAAAAAATCTTCATGTTAAGTACGAGGAACTTGAAAATCTTCATGAAATGCTCTCAACAACTCATGAAAAGCTTTCCTATGATTATCTTCGAAGGAAGCAAGAACTTGAGAAATTGAGAGGAGTTCATGAAGATCTTCAAAAAGAGAATGAGTCACTTCGTGTTCAACAGATCAGTCCCGCTCGGGAAGGATTTGAACCACCATGTCTAAAATGCCTTGAGCGTGATAACGCTACTTCTGTTGCTGAATGTTCTACTGCTACGACTGTCACAATATCTTCAACTTCTGATGTGGTAATTAACCCCTCTGGTGAGGATACCACTACTATTGCTGATGAAAATGCTAGGTTGAAGACATTGCTTGAAACTGGGATGTACAAAAGTCTCAAGGGGCATCAGACACTATGTGATGTCCTCGAAAAGCAGATTCTGAACCGAAACCCTAGGCATGAGGTGTTGGGTTCAAGAGGAAAATGAATGTTGATGGTTCTTACTGGAAGCCTGAGCAGTACCCCAAAACCACATGGGTTGCTGCAAAGGGACCTTCAGTGGACCCATCCACCTTATCTAGCTTCACTTGTGCTAACCCGATTATCATTGATGAATCCTTCGATGCAAACTATAAACTGTTTAAGAATAAGAATGGTGAAGTGTTTGCCAGGTATATTGGTACTAACTACAGGAACGGACCACCTATGAAGAAGATCTGGGTGCCCAAAAGGTGTCTTGAGAATCTTCCTCTGAATGTCATCATGACACCACAAGGGAAGAAGACAAACCCCAGACCAAAGGCTTCATATGGTCCAAAGGCTTCATACAGACACAGGACTCACAAGAGTCACCCTAACGCCAATGTTTTGCAGGGAAATCATACTCAAACTTATGAATATGAGCGTGTATCATCAAACCGCTATGTTCATAAGACTAAGAACTATTCTGCCTATTCATATGAGTATTATTCACCTCCTGCAAGGCTATTTGCTAGGGCTCCAAAGCCGAAGTTCTCAGATGCTGCACTTAGACTCATTGCTTCTAAGCCACCCCTGAAGATGTGGGTGGTTAAGAAAAATTAACTTTCTTTTGCAGGGAAAGGTCTCCAGCTGGAAATCAAAGGCGTCTGATGCTTATGCTGGGGACCTAAAACATCTTGTGCGGCGCAAGATAAAATGCCCAAATGGTCTTGTTATGTATTTTGTTCCTGAATCGCTTGCCAATCATCCTATCAGTCCTAACCTTGATCTGAGCTTTGATAATCCTCTTATCCGTCAAATGTTTATGCTTCACAATAGTCTTGGTGAAGCCTATCCCCCTAACTGTATTGTAGGGTATGACACCAAATGCTTCAGAATGGATTATGGACAGTGGATGCACTAATCACATGACTGGTGATTGAAGTCTTCTCATGGACTCAACCTTACGTCCATCTGACAAGAGTCACATCACATTTGCTGACACTGGTAAAAGCAAGGTATTGGGTCTAGGTAGAGTTGCAATCTCAAAGGATCAGCACATGGATAAAGTGATTCTTGTTGAATCCCTTGGTTTCAACTCAATGTCTGTCTCAATGCTTTGTGATTTGAACATGATTGTGATATTTGAAAAATATCGTTGGCTTGTTCTAATGGAATCTAACAAGTCTCTAGTCTTTGAAGGATACAGGAAAGATGATCTATATATGGTAGATTTCTCAGCAGGACCACAGTTAGCCATATGTCTTCTAGCAAAAGCTTCAGAGTGCTGGCTCTGGCATCGGAGGCTAGGGCATGCTGGCATGAGGAACCTGTACACTCTCGCGAAGAAGAAAGACGTCGTAGGTATCGAGGGCGTTAAGTTCAAGAAAGATCATCTGTGTGGTGCCTGCGAAGCTGGAAAGATGACTAGGGCCAAGCATCCCTCGAAGACAATCATGACGACATCTCAACCCTTCGAGCTGCTACACATGGATCTCTTTGGCCCTACTCACTACTCTACTCTCACTACCACTGCTTGCCTCTATGGATTCGTCATAGTTGATGATTACTCAAGATATACATGGGTACATATAATCCTTTACAAGAATGAAGTGCAGGATGTCTTCAGACGCTTCGCCAATCGTGCCATGACGAACTATGGAGTCATGATCAAGCACGTCAGACGTGACAACGGCACAGAGTTCAAGAACACCAGCCTCGATCTTTACCTTGATACCTTAGGCATCACTCATGAGTTCTCTGCTCCATACACACCTTAGCAGAATGGCATCATGGAGCGCGAGGACAGGACACTCATTGAGATGGCTCGGACGATGCTTGATGAGTACAAGACTCCAAGGAAGTTCTGGCCTAAAGCCATTGATACTGCATGCCACGTCATCAACCGTGTTTATCTTCACAAGCTTCTGAAGAAGACATCCTATGAGCTCCTGACTGGTAAGAAGCCAAACGTCAGCTACTTCAGAGTATTTGGTGCTAGGTGCTGGATCAAGGATCCACATCACACTTCAAAATTTGCACCGAAAGCACATGAAGGTTTGATGCTTGGTTACAGAAAGGATTTGCACTCCTACAGAGTCTTCAACCTCTTTCACTACAAAGTGGTTGAAACTGTAGATGTGTGGTTCGATGAGACTAACGGCCCGCAAAGAGAGCACCTGCCAAATGTGCTAGATGAAGTTCCACGTAGTGAATCCATCAAGCTTATGGGAACTAGAGAATGTTAGAAATATGCCCTAGAGGCAATAATAAATTGGTTATTATTATATTTCCTTGGTCATGATAATCGTTTATTATCCATGCTAAAATTGTATTGATAGGAAACTCAGATACATGTGTGGATACATAGACAACACCATGTCCCTAGTAAGCCTCTAGTTGACTAGCTCGTTGATCAATAGATGGTTACGGTTTCCTGACCATGGACATTGGATGTCGTTGATAACGGGATCACATCATTAGGAGAATGATGTGATGGACAAGACCCAATCCTAAGCCTAGCACAAGATCGTGTAGTTCGTCTACTAAAGCTTTTCTAATGTCAAGTATCATTTCCTTAGACCATGAGATTGTGCAACTCCCGGATACCGTAGGAATACTTTGGGTGTACCAAATGTCACAACATAACTGGGTGGCTATAAAGGTGCACTACAGGTATCTCCGAAAGTGTCTGTTGGGTTGGCACGAATCAAGATTGGGATTTGTCACTCCGTGTAAACGGAGAGGTATCTCTGGGCCCACTCGGTAGGACATCATCATAATGTGCACAATGTGACCAAGGAGTTGATCACGGGATGATGTGTTACGGAACGAGTAAAGAGACTTGCCGGTAACGAGATTGAACAAGGTATCGGGATACCGACGATCGAATCTCGGGCAAGTACTATACCGGTAGACAAAGGGAATTGTATACGGGATTGATTGAATCCTTGACATCGTGGTTCATCCGATGAGATCATCGTGGAACATGTGGGAGCCAACATGGGTATCCAGATCCCGCTGCTGGTTATTGGCCGGAGATATGTCTCGGTCATGACTGCATGGTTCCCGAGCCCGTAGGGTCTACACACTTAAGGTTCGATGACGCTAGGGTTATAGGGAAAGTATGTACGCGGTTACCGAATGTTGTTCGGAGTCCCGGATGAGATCCCGGATGTCACGAGGAGTTCTGGAATGGTCCGGAGGTAAAGATTGATATATAGGAAGTGAGGATTTGGCCACCGGAAGTGTTCCGGGCATCACCGGTAATGTACCGGGACCACCGGAAGGGTCCGGGGGTCCACCGGGAGGGGCCACCAGCCCCAGAGGCTTGCGTGGGCCAATAGTGGGAAGGGACCAGCCCCTAGGTGGGCTGGGGCGCCCCCCACCAAGGCCCAAGGCGCCTCAAGAGAAGATGGGGGCAAACCCTAAGGCAGATGGGCCCTAAGGCCCACCCCAGGTGCGCCTCCCCCTCTTTCCCCTTTGGCCGCCACCCTAGATGGGATCTGGGGCTGCCGCACCCCTTGGGGTGGGAACCCTAGAGGGGGCGCAGCCCCCTCCCCTCCCCCTATATATAGTTGAGGTCTAGGGGCTGCCCAATACACGAGTTATTCTCTCCCAGGCGCAGCCATACCTCTCTCCCTCCTCGTCTCTCGTAGTGCTTGGCGAAGCCCTGCTGGAGTTCCGCACTCCTCCACCACCACCCCACCGTCGTGCTGCTGCTGGACGGAGTCTTCCCCAACTTCTCCTTCTCCCCTTGCTGGATCAAGGCGTGGGAGACGTCACCGGGCTGCACGTGTGTTGAACGCGGAGGCGCCGTGGTTCGGCGCTTAGATCGGAATCAACCGCGATCTGAATCGCTACGAGTACGACTCCTTCATCCGCGTTCTTGCAACGCTTCCGCTTAGCGATCTACAATGGTATGTAGATGCACTCCCCTTCCCCTCGGTGCTAGATTACTCCATAGATTGATCTTGGTGATGCGTAGAAAATTTTAAATTTCTGCTACGATCCCCAACAGAGAAATCATACCTTCTGAGGCATAGGGTGAAGAGGAACTTATCATTTCTGCACCTAATCAACCTGAAGACAATACTCAGCCTGAAGCCAATGCTCAAAATGAAGACAATGATCAGCAAGAACAAAATCTTCGCCCAGTTCACCCTCGTGTTGCAAATGAAGTACAGATTGAGAAGATAATCGACAGCATCAATGCATCTGGTCCACTCACTCATTCAAGGGCAACACAGCTAGCAAATTTCTGTGGGCACTTTGCATTTGTCTCAATATCTGAACCCAAGAAAGTTGTTGAAGCATTCATGGAACCTGAATGGATTCAAGCTATGCAAGAAGAGCTTCAACGGTTCGAGCTGAACAATGTGTGGGAATTGGTCAAGCGTCCTGATCCTCGCAAGCACAACATCATAGGCACCAAATGGATATATCGCAACAAGCAAGATGAGCATGGTCAAGTTGTCAGAAACAAGGCTCGTCTTGTTGCTCAAGGATACACTCAAGTTGAAGGGATTGACTTTGATGAAACATTTGCTCCGGTGGCTAGGCTTGAAGCCATTCGCATACTGCTAGCCTATGCCAACCATCGCAACATCCTTCTGTATCAAACGGATGTGAAGAGTGCCTTTCTCAATGGCAAGATTGAATAAGAAGTGTATGTTGCGCAACCACCTGGCTTTGAAGATCCAAAACATCCTGATATGGTATACAAGCTCAACAAGGCACTGTATGGCCTCAAACAAGCCCCTCGTGCTTGGTATGACACACTCAAAGACTTCCTGAAGAGCAAAGGCTTCAAACCTGGTTCTCTAGATCCTACACTCTTCACAAAGACATATGATGGAGAACTATTTGTGTGCCAAATCTATGTGGATGACATTATCTTCGGCTGCACTGACAAGAGATATAGTGATGAGTTTGGACACATGATGCAAGAGCAATATCAGATGTCCATGATGGGTGAGCTAAAGTTCTTCCTTGGTCTTCAAATTCGTCAGCAAAGCAACGGAATCTTCATATCTCAAGAGAAATACCTCAAAGACTGCCTGAAGAAGTTTGGAATGCAAGACCGCAAGGGTTACACGACGCCAATGCCAACCAAAAGTCATCTGGGTCCTGACGCCAATGGTAAAGAGTTTGATCAAAAGGTATACCGCTCCATGATTGGTTCTTTACTTTATTTATGTGCATCTAGGCTAGATATCATGCTTAGTGTTTGCATGTGTGCCCGATTCCAAGCGGCACCAAAGGAACCGCATCACTTAGCTGTGAAGCGAATTCTTCGATATTTGGCTTACACCCCAACACTAGGATAATGGTATCCAAAGGGCTCAGAGTTTGATCTAGTTGGATTCTCCGATGCTGATTATGCTGGTGACAAGGTGGATCGCAAGTCTACATCAGGCACATGTCACTTTTTGGGACGATCACTTGTCTGTTGGTCTTCAAAGAAGCAGAACTGTGTGTCTCTCTCCACTTCTAAATCTGAATACATTGCTGCTGGATCTTGCTGCGCTCAGCTTCTATGGATGAAACAAACTCTTAAGGACTATGGCATTGTAAGTGCATCTAGTGCCCCTTAGTGATTTTGGTGTATTGAAGACTTATAGGTTAAGGGACTAATGTGTTTATGAGTGTACACAGGTCTATAAGTCTATGAGGAGTTTGATATTTACAGAGAAAGTCGACCCCTAAATATGAAGTTCTTCGACTGAAGACTTTGGATTTCTGAAAACTTTCTGAAGACTTTGAAAGTGAAGAAATTGGTGTGACCTTGAAGACTTGGTATTCATTTGAGGAACATGAAGCATGAAGACTTTTGTGTTCGTAGTTTCATTTTCCCTTTCTTGAGTCATAGGAAACACCGTACTGTTAAAGGGGGTCGAGGAAATACTAAGGAAAAATTTCCATGTGATGCTCAACTCAAAATCCTACACCTACCAATCCCTTCGAGTGAAGTCATTGGAAATCTCATACAGTTCAGTCATATTCTTCAGTGACAGAGACGAAGTTCTTCTGGTCTCTGAGGAATTTGTTCTGACTGAGGAGTTAGGAATTCACCAGTGCGGATTGCCTACACAGTGAGGAACATGATAGCCCTGAGGAATTTGATACTCAAATTTCCAACCGTTAATGTGCTATGCGCCAGCTGTCCCAAAATATCTACCCACCTAACGGTCATATCATTTAAGGGCATTTATGTCTTATCATGTCGGGCTGCTCCCTAGGCTATAAATAGCCGCCCCTACAACCACTAGCTGGTTCGCTGCTCCGAGAGAAACTGACACTTGTCATTTGAGAGCATCCCATCCTCCGAGGACTTTGAGCGAAAATCATCAAGTGAGGAAAAACCCAAACCCAAACACCTACAAACCCAAAGTGATTGAGCATCACTGAAGAGATTGATCCTGCGTGGATCCGACGCTTGTTACCTTTGAAGACTGTGCTTCTTCCATACGGTTAGGCGTCATGGTCTAGAGCATCCAAGAGGAAATTGTGGATCGCCGAGTGACCGAGTTTGTGAAGGTTCAGAAGTCACCTGAAGACTTACCACGAGTGATTGGGCGAGGTCTGTGTGACCTTAGCTCAAGGGGAATACGGTGAGGACTAAGTGTCCTGGACTGCGTGTTCAGGACTGGGTGTCCGGGACTGTGTGTCCTCAGGTTTAAATACCTAGCCGCCCTAACCAGATGTACAACTGAGACAGCAGTTGGAACTGGTCTACCAAATCATTGTCTTCACCAAGCCTACTGGTTCTATTTCCTCAACTCTTTCATTTCCTCATTACTGTGTTGTGCACTTGTTCATATCTGTGTTTGAAGACTTTGACTGAAGACTTTCTCAATTTCCTCAGTTCAATTTCTTCAGTCTGTTTGTCTTCATCATGTGTTTACGCTTTCTATACTCTGTGCTTGTCTTCATTTCATCATGATGACCATGCTTGTGTTCTGCTATGCATACTTTTGAGTACTTATTCGGCTGCAAGTAGTTCTTCGCTAAGGAATTTCCTCACTGGCAAATTCCTCAGTGAAGAATTCATAAAAATCGCCTATTCACCCCCCTCTAGTCCATATAACGCACTTTCAATTGGTATGAGAGCAAGGTACTCCCTTGTTCTCTGTGATTTTGGTTTAACCGCCTGGAGTTTTAGTTATGTCAACCGCAGGTATGAAGAAAGTGACATGCCCCATCTTTGACGGTCATGATTATCCCAAGTGGAAGGCCATGATGAGGAAACGCCTCATGGCAATGAACAGCGAGCTGTGGACCGTCACTGAGATTGGTCTTACCGATCTATGCAAGATGGCAGACACTGATGATATTCGCAAGTACACTCGACTTGACATCATGGCGAAGGTTATCATCTATTCCTGCCTATCCAGAGATGAATTCGGGCGCATTATGCATCTTTGCAATGCGAAGCTTATCTGGGACCGAATCTCTGACGTCTATGAAGGTCATCGAACTTGTCATGATCCCTGGTTTGAGGATTTCAAGGAATCACTCAAAACGATGACTTTCGAACCTAAACCATCATCTTCTGCACCATGCCTCATGGCAAAAGGTGCCAAGGTAACCGAATGTTCCTCATCTGAGTCTAGTGATGATGAATCTGATGATGATTTTGGACCTAGCTATACCAAGCTTGTTTGTATTGCCACTAAACAACAAAAGGCCTTGGAAAAGGTTCAAAACATGCTAGATAAAAGTGATGATATGTTGGGTGAAGAAATGGATCGCACTAAAACCTTGACTGGAAATCTTCAGAGACTTCAGTCTAGATTTGACAACCTTCAAGGTCATCATAACACTCTCTTATCTGATCATGAGAAGCTTTCTTATGAATTTCTTCAGAGAAAGCAAGATCTTGAAAAGCTAAGAGTGAGTTATGAAGATCTTTAGAAGGAGCGCGATTCATTACTTGCTCAACAAATCAGCGCTTCTCAGGAAGAATTTGTTCCTCCGTGTTTGAAATGCATTGAACGTGAATCTGCTAATTCATCACCTGAATGCTCAAATGCTTCTAATGCTACAAATTCTTCAACTGTCTCTGCTATCACTAATTCCTCATCTGAGGACATTGCTAGTATCAGTGATGATGCAGGGCTGAAGGAATTGTACATAACATGCATGTACAAAAGCCTCAAAGGGCATCAGATTCTTTGTGATGTGCTTAAAAAGCAGATCCTCAACAGGAACCCTAGGAAAGAGGGTATTGCCTTTGAGAGGAAACTCAATGCTGATGGTACATATTGGAAGCCTGAGCAGTACCCCAAAACCTCATGGGTTGCTGCAAAGGGACCTCCAGTTGATCCATCAAATCTATCTGGCTTTACATGTGAATCTCCTCATTCTTCTGATGAGTCATTTGACTCCAACTATAAACTGTTCAAAAATCAGAATGGTGAAGTATTTGCTAGATATGTTGGCACTAACTGCAGGAACGGTTCCCCTATGAAGAAAATCTGGGTTCCCAAAAGGTGCCTTGAAAGTCTTCAGGTGAATGTCCTCATGACACCACCTGTGAAGAATAGGAACCCCAGATCAAATTCTTCATATGGACCAAATTCTTCATATGGATCCAAGTCCTCATACGGACCAAATTCCTCACGTGGATCAAATTCCTCAAAAGGATCAAAGTCCTCATATGATTATCATTGTGCTAACAACTCTGTTTCGCAGGAAAGAGCTAAGGGCTATGAATATGAGCATTATTCTTCTAATCATTATGTTCATAAGTCCTCGAAGAATTTCTCTGCTTATTCATATGCTTACCCTAACTCCTCTTATGTGAAACGAAATGGATTGGCTTCTATGCCACCTTTCTCGTATGGAGCTCGCAGAGTGATGAACTCTTTGCCACCCCTTTAGATGTGGGTGGTGAAGAAAAAGAACTAATCTCTTCTGCAGGGTCAGGTCTCCAGACGTGCTTGAACGTCTGAAGAATTTGCTGGAGACCTGAAGAGTGCCTGAAAGGACGCAGGCTAATCATGAAGAAATAAACTTTCATTTCTCATGTCTTCATACTGTTTTATCTGTTCTGTTGCTTGATGAAATTGATTTGATGAATTGATGTCATATTATTCACTGATGAAGTATAAGAAGTTCGTAAGTTGCACTAATTCATCTGCAGGATGATCAACCCAAAGCCACTGAGTGGGTCCTCGATAGTGGATGTACAAATCACATGACTGGTGACAAGAATCTATTGATGGATGCTCCCTTATCACCATCGCATCTGAAGCATATCATCTTCGCTGACAAAGGCAAAAGTCAGGTATTGGGTCTAGGTAAGGTTGCGATCACAAAGGATCGACACATGGACAAAGTCATGCTTGTCGAGTCCTTAGGATACAACCTCATGTCTGTCTCAATGCTTTGTGATCTTGATATGGTTGTTGTCTTTGGCAAGTATCGTTGTGTTGTGGTTATGGAAGCTGACAATTCCAAAGTCTTCAAAGGCTTTAGGAGAGGAAACTTGTATATTGTTGATTTCTCTACAGGACCGCAACCAGCCGTGTGCCTAATTGCAAAAGCTTCAGAAGGCTGGCTATGGCATCGACGACTTGGTCATGCAGGCATGAGGAATTTGCACACGCTTGTGAAGAAGAAGCACGTCATTGGCATTAAGAATGTCAAATTCCTCAAGGATCACTTATGCGGAGCCTGTGAAGCTGGAAAGATGACCAAGGATAAGCATCTAGCAGAGACTATCATGACCACTACTCGACCATTTGAATTGCTTCATATGGATCTCTTTGGAAGTCTTCACACGATTTTCCTCGAGGGCTTCAACCAACTTTGGTGTGAAGATCAAGCACATCAGAAGTGACAATGGAACTGAGTTCAAGAATTCTGGTCTTGATGACTATCTTGATGAACTTGGTATTACTCATGAGTTATCTGCTCCTTACACTCCTCAGCAGAATGGCGTCGTGGAGCGCAAGAACAGAACTCTTGTTGAGATGGCTCGCACTATGCTTGATGAGTACAAGACGCCTCGTCACTTCTGGATTGAGGCAATTTATACTGCGTGCCACATCATCAATAGGGTATATCTTCACAAATTCTTCAAGCAGACTGCCTATGAACTCCTCATTGACAAGAAACCCAATGTGAGTTATTTCAAAGTCTTCGGTGCTAAATGTTGGATTAGAGATCCTCATCACAATGCTAAATTTGCACCAAAATCACATTAAGGTTTTATGCTTGGTTACGGAAAGGACTCGCACACCTACAGAGTCTTCAACAACGTTCTTCACAAGGTTGATGAAACTGTAGATGTGCGGTTCGATGAAACTAATGGCTTGCAAAGAGAGCACCTACCCTCTGTGATAGATGAACCAGCACCTGAGGAAACTATCAAGTTCAAGGCTACTGAGGATGTCATTCCTACCGAAGAATCTGCTGAAGAATTCATTCCAGGACGTGAAGAATGTCGAGCTTATGCACCTGAAGAAAATACACCTGAAGAAAATGGTGCTGAAGAAAATGCTGATCAAATTCCTCCACGATAACCTGCTCATCCTCGCGTTGCAAAAAAAGTGCAAGTTGAAAAGATCATCGATGACATTGAAGCACCAGGTCCTCTCACACGCTCAAAAGCTTCACATTTATCTAACTTTTGTGGGCACTATGCTTTTGTCTCTATCACAGAGCCCACTAAGGTAGATGAAGCATTTCTGGAGCCTGAGTGGATTCAGGCCATGCAAGAAGAATTACATCAATTCGAACTCAACAACGTCTGGGAACTGGTTAAACGTCCAGATCCTCGCAAGCACAATATCATTGGCATAAAGTGGATCTACCGCAACAAGCAAGATGAAAATGGCCTTGTGGTGAGGAATAAGGCACGTCTTGTAGCTCAAGGCTACACACAGTGCATTCCTCAATGGTAGGCTTGAGGAAGAAGTATATGTTGCTCAACCCCCAGGTTTTGAAGATTCAAAGCATCCTGACAAAGTCTTCAGACTCAATAAGGCCCTCTATGGCCTCAAGCAGGCCCCTCGGGCGTGGTATGATACTTTGAAGGAATTCCTCATGAAGAAAGGCTTCAAACCCGGTTCACTCGACCCTACTCTTTTCACTAAATCTTATGATGGTGAATTGTTTGTGTGCCAAATATATGTTGATGATATTATCTTTGGCTGTACTGACCAACGTTATAGTGATGAATTTGCCTATATGATGAGTGAAGAATATCAAATGTCTATGATGGGAGAGTTGAAATTCTTCTTAGGTCTTCAAATTCGTCAACAGCGCAATGGCATATTCATATCTCAGGAGAAATACCTCAACGATGTACTGAGGAAATTCGGCATGCAAGATTGCAAAGGCGTCAAAATTCCGATGCCCACAGATGGCCATCTGTGCACTGATGAAAATGGTATTGACCTCGATCAAAAGTTATACCGCTCCATGATTGGTTCTTTATTGTATTTGTGTGCATCTAGGCCAGATATTATGCTTAGTGTTTGCATGTGTGCCCGATTTCAAGCTACACCGAAGGAATCACACCATAAGGCTGTGAAACATATTCTTCGATATCTAGCTCACACACCAACACTTGGATTATGGTACCCCAAGGGCTCGGCTTTTGATCTCATTGGATATTCTGACTCTGACTATGCTGGTGATCGTGTGGACCGCAAGTCAACATCTGGTACATGTCATTTCCTCGGACGATCTTTGGTCTGTTGGTCCTCGAAGAAACAGAACTGCGTATCACTGTCTACTGCTGAAGCTGAGTACATTGCTGTTGGTTCTTGTTGTGCTCAATTGCTGTGGATGAAGCAAACTCTCAAGGACTACGGCGTCAACTTGAAGAATGTTTCTCTCTTCTGTGACAATGAGAGTGCCATCAAGATTGCTCACAACCCAGTTCAGCACTCGAGGACAAAGCACATTCAGATTCGTCATCATTTTCTTCGCGATCATGTGTTGAAGGGCGACATTTCTATTGAGCATGTGAAGACTGAAGAATAGCTAGCCGATATCTTCACAAAGCCCTTGGATGAGAAGAGATTTAGCAAGTTGCGTTGTGAGCTAAATATCCTAGAATCTTCGAATGTTCTTTGAAAAGGACACTCATCCTAACACTTATGCAAAATTGATGACTTAGATGTGCAACACATGAAGAAAATTTTTTCTTCAATCAATGAAGAATAACACTCTAAGTGTGAAGAAATTAATGAAGAATTTGATTCTCAGAGCCCTACGACAATTGTACGCGGTGTCTAAAATCGTCATTCTTATACAGTGGGTCACACCACCACAAAAGTTGAATATCTTCAATTTGAGTTTTTTTTGTTTTGAAATTCCTCGGTTGTTCATGTTCTTCAACTTTGCATTGTCTTCACATTCTCCATCGTTTTTCTTCATTGGCTATATATATATATATATATATATATATATATATATAGTGAATGCTGTAGAGGACATAAAGTCATATATATATATATATATATATATATATATATATATATATGACTTTATGTCCTCTACAGCATTCACTTATTGCTATTTCTTCAAGTTGCTTTTTCTACTAAGTGAATGTGATCGGACCCTTCCCCCTCTATGCTATACTCAACCCAATCTATTCACAAATTCTTCATGTGCGTTATATTTGAAACTCGTTCAAAATCTTCACTGTGTCCTTGTCAGCTGAAGAATTTACGAACGGAACTTTTAACTTATCTTATCCAAATTTTCGGCTTTGCCGCTCAAACCGTTCCGCATCCCACAAAATACTTATCTATTCACCCACGATCTAACACGATCTCCACTTCTCAGTACGTGGGTGACACATGTCAAGCGAATGAGAAGGGTCAGGGGCACGTTCGTCCAATTTCTTCGGGCGAATAGTTTTTCACCGTGGCTATAAATACCCCCTCTCCCCTTCCTCACTTCCTTTACTCCACTCGACCTCTCTCTAGCTCGAGCTTCTCAAACCCTAGCGCAGCCACTACTTCATCGTCGCCGGTGAGGAAGAGCTTCACTGCCTCGACCTCGTCGCCGCCGTACTCGCGCCGGCCACGGAAATCTTCACTCCGCCGCCGTAGCCGTCTTCCTCTGCCGAGTTAGGGCGTGGAAGATCTACACAGACGAACTTCACATCTCCACATCCCAGTTCATTGTGTTCTTCATCCAGGGTAATTAAAAGTTACTTTACTGCCCTCTTTGATTCAAATGATTTCTACAAAATCTTCAAAGGTGTTTATTCTTAAAATTCTTCACACACTAAACACCTCACATGTCATCTGTTCTTGATTTGTTTCTCTAAGCAATAATTTTTCTTCAAGATTCCTCAATTGTGTGGATCTTCGATCTATACAACTCTGGAACCTAAGACAAAGAACGCTTAGTGAAATTCTTCAAGACTCATCTGGTCAAATTCCTCAAACTTGTTCTTTTTGAAAAACCTTCTGAGAACGCATATGACCTCTCCAAATTCCTCACAACCATACTCTGTTCACAGGTACTCATGTCCGTTGCTGAATCTCTAGGTTCTCATCAACTTAACTCATTTGCAGTGTTCCTCGAAGAAAAGTTGCATACTTCTTCAGAGAATTCAATTGTTCAAATTCCTCATCTGAAGAAAATGGATGATGGAAAGAAGCCACAGAAAGGAGGAAAGAGGCCTGAGATCAACACTGCATTTGAAATCCCTGAGGACATCTATGCTGGGTACTGCACACCCCCTGAGGAAGATAAAAATCAGCGCAAGGTGCGCATTCAGAAGATAGAGAGGAGATGGGCAAGAGAGTGGAGGGAGTACAGATATGTGACTTCCGAGTACATGAAGAAATTCGCACTCAATCCTCCATGCTCAAGACCTCCGTTGGCACCTCGCCAAGAAGCTGATCTCACCAGCCTCAAGCGTGGTGAAGATTATCCTGATGAATGGGCCAAGCGCCAGGCCAAGCTGACTAAACAAGCTAGAGAAGCAGTGAGGAAATTCAATGAAGACTTCGTTGTTGCTGCTGCCGCTGAGATCTCTGTCAAGCCAGAGAAATCCATGGCAAAGAAGCCTATGCGTAAGCCAAGTGCTTCACCGTTAATGTCCTCACGGCCAATTCCTCATGCTGCTCCTGCTCCTCCAAAGCCCTCAGCTGCTCCGACCAAATCCTCAGCACCTATGCATCTTGCCACGTGCCAAAGGACTACAGGCATCTCTATTGCCTCAGGAGCTTCAGCTAGTTCCTCAGCTGCACCAAATTCTTCAACAGGACCCTCTCTGCTGAAGACAAAGACCACTGCTGGACGAGGCTCTCGCCCAAGTCCTCACAAGAAGCAGGTCGTCTTCCAAGTGTCGTCTGAAGAAGACGAAGCTGATGATGAAGAACTTGCTGAAATCATCAGAGATAGGCAAGTCAGGGCCGCTAGAGCCAAGGGCACAAATGTGCCTCTGCTTTTGGATCCAAAGTTGATCCTCGATTACATTGATCTCTGGCACAAGGACCCAAACACTCCTATGCCTGACTTCAAGCTGATTCTTGGCCAAAGTCATATGCTGACTGCCTTCATGCAAGAAGAGAAATGGAAATTTGAGAAGGCCAGGCAGCTCAAGAAAGCGCAGTACAGGAAGGAGAAATTCCTGAAGAACAACGTTGTCTCTATGACAACTGATGAACTTGTGAAGATCCAGTCTGAAATCAAAGTCCTCAGCGATGATTTCAATGCTTACTATGCTGATTGGAAAGGAGCCAAGGTCAGGTTTGTTAAACTGACTGAGAAGTTCACCTCCAATGTTGCAGCCCCATTGCAACAAGAAATTCCTTAGGCTGAAGCATCTGCTCAGCCAACTGAAGAACATGCCAGCACCGCTGATGACATTCAGGCTGCTGAAGAAAATGTGAGTTCCAGGGCTGATGACTGCATTCTAGCCGCTGATGAAATTGCCAGGGCATCCACTAGCGGTGCGCCTGAAGAAAATGAAGAGGTCAGGGCAACTGCATCAGTTGTGCCTAAAGAAAATCAACCACATTCCTCTGCTCCTCCTGCGCCAACCCCAACTCCAATTCTTCCATTTGCATCAGATGTGAAGAAGACAAAGGCTGCAGAGCGTGCCGCAGTGAAGAAAAGGAAAGCATTAGCTCCTTCAGATTCTTCAGCACTGAAGAAGATGAAGAAATTGACAAGCTCATTTGCTAATCCAATTGATGTTGTTCCTGTTTCCTCCATGCCATCAAAGGAAATCGTCCCCTTTGATGAAGAATATGTGATCCCTAGCGGATCTGATGAAGAAAATTCTTCTGCTGCTTCGTCAGAGCAAATGGATGAAGAAATTGAAGTGGATAAAATCCCTTCAACCCCCACAGTTTCCTCGCCTATGCCTCAGTTTACTGCTGAAGAGGCCGGCGTTGAAGAAATATAAGATGAAGACGTGGACATTGGCTGTACCACACCAGTGATGAATGATGACTTTTGGGAAAGTCAGCACCCCAACTCTCCACTCTTCACACCATTGCAACAAATTCCTCAGTCCCCAGCAACTACAGTTCAAATGGGATCTGATGAAACTCATGAAGAAATTCCAGCCACTAGTGCTGAAGCAAATGAAAATGAAGAATTGAAGACCCAGGCTGCCACTGAAGAGGAACCAGAAATTCCTCAGCCTGAAGAACCTGAGATTGCGATTCCTGAGGTTGTAATACAACTGACTGACACTCCTCTGCCCAAGCCAAAGGATCCATTCTCAAGGAAGCAAAAATTCAAGGCTAATGATTTCTTCGGCGAGCACGTATTCTTCACTGATTACAACCCCTATGACTCTGCTCGCATTAGGAAGAGGCGTTTCTGGACTGCCAGCCAGGCAAATTTTTATTCCTCGGTGTTGTTCAACAAAGACAAAGTCTTCGATCATGAGCACATTCCTCACGTGGATATGGAATCTCTGCCGTATTTCGTGCCAGTCCTCAGTGTTCTTTACGATGCTGGACTGTTGAATTTCTGCACTGATATATGTGATTGGAATGAAGAGCTCATTCTTCAATTTTATGCAACTCTGCACATCACCGGAGACTCTGAAGATGTGAATTCATGGGTGCTGGACTGGATGTCTGAAAATACTCACTACAAGGCACCAACTACTGAATTGCTTCGTGCTTTGCCTCTCAGTCCTCCCCTTGAAGCTGCTCGTTGCGTCTACAATGAACCTAAGCTTTCAGATCACTATATGCAAGTGCTGATGAAGCCATTGAAGCCAGGTCAGGCCCCAAGAACTAAATTCCTTGTGAAGGAATTGTTATATGTGCCTCGGACTGTCTATCGCATTCTGGCGAAGACATTGAGTCCTATCAAGGGCCACGACTCGAATGAAGAATAAGTCGTTGGCATCATGAAGAATCTGCTTTTCAATATCATTCATGGCGTTCCCGTCAACTTCCATGATTTCTTCATGAGGACTCTGGCCAATGTCGCAATGTCACCGTTTGAGTTGAAGCCTTATGCTCCGTGGATTATGAGATTCATCAGAACAAGGTCTTCACTCAACTACAAAGCTGATACACTGAACCATTGCAGCTACTTGCCCCTGATTGAAGTCCTCAAACTGACATTTTCCTCAGCTGATGAAAAGGGCAAGGCTACTTCTGTTATTGATGAAGGCATTCGTCCATTGGATGGTCAATTTCGCAAGGCTGCATCCTACTCCACCAATGATGACTCTGCCACCCATGAGTCTGCCGCCAACGCAACCAAGCCAAATCCTCAAGGCCAGCTCCCAGGGTGATGACTGACCGTGAGCTTCTCCTCAGTCTTCACCAGAAGGTTGATCGCAATCACAAATGGGTCAAGCGTCAGTTTGGTTCAATTCTTCGCAACATGACTGCTACCCACGATGCAGTTAAGAAAAACCATTACTACCTTCATGAAACCCTCAACCGCACCTGGGCTGTTCTGTCGCACATTTATAGCGCAGAAGATCTGAAGAAAATGGGTATCAAGGAGGACTTTGACTGGTCTGCACCTCCATCGAAGAAATACAAGAAGGTCAAGGTTCCATCCTTGGTGGTTAGCTCCTATTCTTCATCGCGTGACACCGACGAGCATGAAGACTTGGACGACACTGCGGCAAGCCCTACATCAACAAACGACCCCAACAACGCTGGCGCTCCTTCATCAACTTGATATTCTTCAGGGGCGTTAGTCCTCATTTTCGAACCTTTTGGTCATTCGATGACAAAGGGGGGGGGGAATTTGAGTTAGTCTTCAAGCGGGTCTATCTTTTATGGGCATTTTTTCTAAGTTACAACTCTCGTTCTTCTGATGACTTTGTTGGATCGAGTTGTAAGCTTAAAACTCTATGGTGACCTATACTTTTGTTGTTTCTTCTGCATGCTTATTCCTCATTAATGTTATTGCACGCATGCTGAATTACATCAGTCACCATATTTCATCATGCATTTCAAATTCTTCATATATTATGTCAAATGCGTGTATGAATTACAAGATATAGGGGGAGATCTCCATGATTCAACTCTTCAAGTGTGCATTGCTTCAAAAGCAAATTCCTCACTATGCACATCTTCAGGGGGAGTTCTTCTATATCTTGCAATCAAATTCCTCAATATCAGTATTTACACTTCATATGTTTATCCCCGTTGAAAACTTAACCTATATTGTCATCAATCACCAAAAAGGGGGAGATTGTAAGTGCATCTAGTGCCCCTTAGTGATTTTGGTGTATTGAAGACTTATAGGTTAAGGGACTAATGTGTTTATGAGTGTACACAGGTCTATAAGTCTATGAGGAGTTTGATATTTACAGAGAAAGTCGACCCCTAAAAATGAAGTTCTTCGACTGAAGACTTTGGATTTCTGAAGACTTTCTGAAGACTTTGAAAGTGAAGAAATTGGTGTGACCTTGAAGACTTGGTATTCATTTGAGGAACATGAAGCATGAAGACTTTTGTTTTCGTAGTTTCATTTTCCCTTTCTTGAGTCATAGGAAACACCGTACTGTTAAAGGGGGTCGAGGAAATACTAAGGAAAATTTTCCATGTGATGCTCAACTCAAAATCCTACACCTACCAATCCCTTCGAGTGAAGTCATTGGAAATCTCATACAGTTCAGTCATATTCTTCAGTGACAGAGACGAAGTTCTTCTGGTCTCTGAGGAATTTGTTCTGACTGAGGAGTTAGGAATTCACCAGTGCGGATTGCCTACACAGTGAGGAACATGATAGCCCTGAGGAATTTGATACTCAAATTTCCGACCGTTGCTGTGATATGCGCCAGCTGTCCCAAAATATCTACCCACCTAATGGTCATATCATTGAAGGGCATTTATGTCTTATCATGTCGGGCTGCTCCCTAGGCTATAAATAGCCGCCCCCTACAACCACTAGCTGGTTGGATACTCTGAGAGAAACTGACACTTGTCATTTGAGAGCATCCCATCCTCCGAGGACTTTGAGCGAAAATCATCAAGTGAGGAAAAACCCAAACCCAGACACCTACAAACCCAAAGTGATTGAGTATCACTGAAGAGATTGATCCTGCGTGGATCCGGCACTTGTTACCTTTGAAGACTGTGCTTCTTCCAGACGGTTAGGCGTCATGGTCTAGAGCATCCAAGAGGAAATTGTGGATCGCCGAGTGACCGAGTTTGTGAAGGTTGGAAGTCACCTGAAGACTTACCACGAGTGATTGGGCGAGGTCTGTGTGACCTTAGCTCAAGGGGAATACGGTGAGGACTAAGTGTCCTGGACTGCGTGTTCAGGACTGGGTGTCCGGGACTGTGTGTCCTCAGGTTTAAATACCTAGCCGCACTAACCAGATGTACAACTGAGACAGCAGTTGGAACTGGTCTACCAAATCATTGTCTTCACCAAGCCTACTGGTTCTATTTCCTCAACTCTTTCATTTCCTCATTACTGTGTTGTGCACTTGTTCATATCTGTGTTTGAAGACTTTGACTGAAGACTTTCTCAATTTCCTCAGTTCAATTTCTTTAGTTTGTTTGTCTTCATCCTGTGTTATCCTGTGTTTACGCTTTTTGTACTCTGTGCTTGTCTTCATTTCATCATGATGACCATGTTTGTGTTTTGCTATGCATACTTTTTAGTACTTATTCCGCTGCAAGTAGTTCTTCGCTAAGGAATTTCGCACTGGCAAATTCCTCAGTGAAGAATTCATAAAAATCGCCTATTCACCCCCCCCCCCTCTAGTCGATATAACGCACTTTCAGGCATCCATCTGAAGCAAGTACCACTCTATTGTGACAATGAAAGCGCCATCAAGATTGCCAACAACCCAGTTCAGCACTCGAAGACAAAGCACATTGAAATTCGTCATCACTTTCTCAGAGATCATGTTATGAAGGAAGATATTGATATCATTCTCGTCAACACTGAAGAGCAATTGGCTGATATCTTCACAAAGCCCTTGGATGAGAAAAGGTTTTGCAAGTTGCGGTGTGAGCTAAATATCTTAGAATCCTCAAATGTCCTGTAATTGGACACACATCCTGACAATTATGCATGTTGATGACTTAGATGTGCAACACACAAAGTAACATATATCTTCAATCAATGAAGACATACACTCTAAGTGTGAATACATTAATGCGGAATTTGACTTCAGAGCGCCACGATAATTGTGCGCCGTGTCTGGATCTAATACTTCCTATACGGTGGGTAACACCACCACCAAAGTTTCGTTTGAAGTGTTTCTCTTGGCGTTACAAATGCAAAGTCTTAGCATTTGGTTTGTCTTCAACATTGTTTTGTCCTCATGTTTATCTTCGCCATGATAATTTGGTCTTACTCACATATATACATATATTTGTGTTCTGTCCTCTACAACATTCACTTATAGCTATGTCTTCTTGCTTGAATATTTTGATCTAAATGAATGTGATCAGACCCTAACCTCTTCTATGCTTCTGCCTCAAATTCTACCTATCCAAATCATATGCATTCTATTGAAACCGTCGAATGTCTTCTCTGCGTCCTTGTCAGTAGAAGATACAGAGACAAAAATTGAATCTGTTTTAAATGTTATATCCTTATTGCCTGAAACCCGGAGAAGCCGGAACGACCACCCGACAGTCCAGGCATGCGTGGGAACATGGAACAACTTCCAATGTGTTGCATGTTCACCACGTGTCCCTCAGATGTGAACCGCCAGGGGCACCTGCATAATTGCGCTGTGCTGTCCCTTTCCTTATAAATACACATCTCATCGCGGTGAAAATCCTTCTCCCACCTCTCCACCTCGCACAAACCCTAGCGCCACCGCTAGCTCTCGACGACGCCGGCGACGAAGCGCTTAGCTGTCGCGACCTCACCGACGCCGTCCTCACGCCGGCTGCGGACCTCGTCTTCTCCGCCGCCGCCGTAGGTGTCTTCCGTCGCCAAGTTAGGGCACGGGAGATCGAACTGCTCGGCCTCCCACTCCACTCCGTCTAGCAGTTCTTCGTGTGGTAATTAAAGCTTACTTTACTGCCTTTTTGATCCGATAGATTCATCCTTCTCTACCAAAAATGGTTTCCAAACCTACAGAATTGGATCTATCCTGTTCTGCATCTCATATCATGCCTAGTATATTCACTTATGCTTCACAAGTAGTTAGATTCCTCACTTGTACCTATTCTTGGATTCATACAACTCTGGAACCAACTCTCAACATATAAGTGAATGTCTTCGCGCTATGAGGTCAATGTCTTCAAATTGATTTATCTTCAAAATCTTCTGAGAATGCATATGACCTCTTCCCCTTCCCTCGCATCTCTAATGCTGTCACAGGTACATGTCCGTGGGAGAATCCCTTGGTTCTCATAGTCTGCATTCATTTGCAGAGTTTCTACAGCGTCACATAAATTCTCCTGAAGCCAGTTCCTGTCTGACTAGCAGACGGAAGCCTTTGCAAGTTCTGAAGCCATTCAGTTTGAACTACATGGCCACTGAAAAGTCAGCAAGAAAGGGCGGCAGACAGCGCTGTGGCAACACTTCCAAAGATCTGCCACCAGATCTCTATGAGCTATACAAGACAGACCCTGAAGAAACCTATGGCGAACGCAAGACTCGAATCCACTGGATTTGCAGATAGTGGGCTGAACAATGGTTTCTGTACAGATTTGTGACTGCAGAGTATGCAGAGAAGAATGCCATCAAGCGACCTTGGGGAGATATCTTATACAAAAATCTTCAACCCAAGTCCATGTCAGAAGCCATTGCTCAAGGGTTCTATCCGTGCATGGTTCACGGACCACAGCCAGAGAATGCTGACCCATCTTCTCTGCTATGATGTCGTGACGATAATCTATTCAAGTGCAACTACAAGTTTTCCAAGGATTCTGCTATGAAAAACAAGAAAGCATTTGGACTCAATTTCAACCCTGGTCCATCTGCTCCTCGGGCTGACGGCACCCGTGATGCTGAACCAAATATCGTTGGGCCCTTCTACAACCTCGAAGGTCTCATCACACACACTGCTGTTCAGGGGACAGCCGTGGAGCACTCTGCAGACGATGTTGATTCTGATGAAGCTCTTGCTCCTCCTAAGCCAAAGAAGCATAAGAAACCAAAGGCTTCAAAGCCCTCCCCTGCTCCTAAAGCTTCGCGTGCGAAGCCACTGGCTACTGCTCCTCCTGAAGCAAGTGTGCAATCTGAAGATCTCTCTCGCATCTCTAAGAAGACCGAAAAGTCTTTAAAGAAGAAGAAGCCCATCCAAAGTTCTGGTCAAGCACTGACCCCAGCTGCCGTTCTGAGGAACGAGACTGAAGCCATTGATCTGTCAAGTGACGAAGATCTTGGTGATGACGCTCTTGAGCTGCTGATAAAGAGCAAGCAAGAGGCGGAGATCTTCAACGATCTGCCCCTCTTCGATGTGGACATCTTGAATAACTTCATTGATGAGTGGTTTGAAAATCCGAGCCTCGGCATCGATGATCTTCAGCTTCCAATTGGCATTAGTGTCTCCTTCCATGGAGCCATTGCTCATGAGCTGGCTCTGGCTCAGAAGATTGTCGAACTGAAGAACAAAATTGACTATGAGAAGGCTCAGTTCAAAAGCACATAGCCAAGCTCAGCATGGCTGATGTTCAAAACTTCAAGCAGATGCTGCATGACTTCAAGGAGGTGTTTCACAAGAAACGAGAGGAAGCAAAAGGTTCAAGAGAGCAAATGAAACACCTCGCCGCCAAATGTGTTCAAGCTCACAATGAAGCAAAAAAGCGCAAGGCACTTGGGTGTCCAGGCATCGACCCCAAGTTGGCTGCCAAGAAGAAGCCTGCTATGGCCCAAGCTGAAGCATCAGGGCGGGAAGCACCTCGCATTGTCTTCCCTGCCAGCATGACATGGACGAAGCCTAAGGCCCCCACAGCTGCTTCCGAACTGAAGAAGACAAGGGCAGCTGAGGCCGAAGCCAGAAAGCGCAAGAACAAGAACGCCAATGATGATGCACCATAGACCAAGAAACGGAAGACAACGTCTTCGAAGAAAGATCGGGCTGCTCCCATAGAGCCCCTTGTTGTCGAGCCTATCTCTGTTGCTCGCCCTGCATCCGAACACCAAGAGCGTCAGATTGTGATCCATGAGCCTGCTTTCATAGAGGCTCCTGAAGCTGAAGTTCCAGCTGTTGACCCCACCGCAGCTGAAGACATTGGTCCCCAAGACAATGTAAATGATGATGAAGTCCTTCCTCATATAGAGCACCAAATGGTATCATCGCCTGTTCTCACGAACAACAAACTCATCAGCATTGGTCGTCCCCTGACGCCAATTGCTCAGGATGATTCATGGGCAGATCGCCCTCAAGACTCCCCCCGTCAAGAAGAATCTCCAAGTACTCTACCACCTCAAGTCACCACTCCGGTGCTTGATGATGACGACTATGTGGTCCAGCCAACTCCCTCTCCAAAAGCATCGCCCGCATTTCGCAGGCTTCGCAAAGGACCAAGGCCACAAGTCGCTCTGTCGAGCATTCCAGAAGGAGAAGAGCACCACAACTCAGTGGCACGACAAGTGTTTCCTGACGCCACTCCAACTGTGAACGTCTCAGAGTCTGAAGCCAAAGCTGCTGAAGACATACCGACTGCATCAGTCGATGACCAAGAAGAACACTATCAAGAAGAGGAGAGTGTTGCCACACCCCCTATCATCCAAGAAGTTGTTCTCGAGGAGAACGAGTCTGTGCCCGACCCTCCAGCTACTCAAGTGGAGGTTGAAAATATAGAGGTGGCCACCAACACCAATACTGAAGCCAATGACGTTGTCATGGCTGAAGCTAATGTGGCGCCTGAAGTTAATATGTTGCATGAAGCCAATGTTGCACCTGAAGCCATTATGCAACTTGAAGCCCATATCAATGCCGATGCTCCTGTACCACCTCCAAGACCTCACACTATTGAGCTGGCATTTGATCGCGGCCAACCTGTCATGGTTCGATGGCCTATTCTAGTTCCTCCTCCTGCTCCCGGACCACAATTTGACTATCATGTGGAGCACAGGCCCCAGGTCCAGAAGCCTAAACCAAGGTTGCCAAGGTTTCCAGGTACTGCATCTTTGCCCGGATTGTTCAATGTTAATGGCTTCAAGGCACACAACACCTTCTTTGATAGTGCTAAGAACCCATATACCAAGCCAAGAATTCCATCTGATCGGTTCTGGAGCTATCAGCAGTGCAGTTACTATTCTTGTGTCCTATACAATCAAGGGCGCATCTTTCCCCACATGCATCTAGACTGCGAAGCCATTGCTGGCCTGCCCTGTTTGGAAGAAGCCATTGACTGCTTCAGAGATGCTGGCCTTCTACAGTTTGTGACCGACAAAGAAAATTGGAATGAAGAGCTTCTGTTACAATTCTATGCAACTATTCACATTCGCGGCTACAACAGGGATCCGAAGACTTGGGTCCTTGAGTGGATGACAGGCAATGTACACCACGAAGCCAAAGCTCTTGATATTATTGAGCTTACTGCCTTGCCCACTCCAGGTGAACTCTATGAACCTGGTTGTCAGCTTCACCGCAATGCTTTGGAGAGCATATTCCAGAAGCCTGAGCCGAATATGAGCCAAATGCTGAGTATGATGAAACCACTGCCTAGAGATGCTGAATATCCAACGGAATTCTTTGTTGAAGACCTAGAGTATCTGCCCCGCACCATCTATCATATCATCAGGCGAACTCTATGGCCTATCAAAGGACATTCTCCAGCAGCGAAGCGTGAAGGAGCAATGAAGACATTGGTTTTCTATATCCTCAATGGCATCAGCTTCAATGCTCAGTATTTCTTCATCAGGTAACTTGCAGCATCCGGCTCTGATCTATTTGGTCTGAAGTTTTATGCTCCATGGGTAATGCGCCTCATCAAGCTTCACTCTGCTATCAGCTATCAGCCTTCTGCGCGCAATCACCTCATATTCTTGCCAGAGGTTGATATGTCTGTCGAAGCCATATACCCAGAGCCTGCCAAGGAGCCAATTTATCTTCACAACGTCGATCGTCAAAGCTTCACGCAACCCATTGAAGGAGTTCCTGCTGCAACTCGTGTTTATCCTTTGGCTGGCAATACACATGCACCTCATCGTGCCCATACTGAAGCCACTGAGAGTACCATTTCTCAAAGGCCTCGGAAGCGATCTCGTGTTCTCAATGACCGAGAGCTTCTCGTCGCCCTGCATCAAAAATAGGATAAGCATCATGACTGGCTGAAGCGTCAGATGCAAAGCCTCTTGGTGGATGTTAATCGCATTCGCAACCTTGCCACCAAGAATGCATTTGTCACTCATGAAACCTGTCGGCGGTCATGGAAGAGTCTGACATTGATGAGCTCTGAAGATGATCTTCAACAAGATGGCTTCACAGAGAGATTCAAATTTGATTCTACTCCCCCTAGGAATGTTGTCTTGCATCGGACTCCCTCACTTGAAGACTCTGAGTACTCCTCCTCAGCGGCAACTGTTAATGCCAGAGTCATTGATGACGAAGACGATGCTACTTCCCCGACTACAACTTCGCCTCGAATCGACACTGCACCAAGTTCTTCTGCACCACCGGACCTCAACGACGACCCTGCAGCTTCATCTACTCCTCATAGGGACAAGTAGACGCTCTATGTCTTCAAACCTTTTTGGTCCTTCCTGACAAAAGCGGGAGAAGCATATGAGTTGATAGTCTTCAAGCGGGTCCATATGGGTGGTTGCTATACTTTTGCCAAGAGCTTACAACTCTCGCTTTTGATACATTTGGTTCTTTGAGTTGTAACACTTAAAGTTGATGGTCGTCTGCTACCTTTTCTGTCAACTATGTGATGCGATGATAAATTCCGCATGTGCAATGATAAATTCCGCACGAAGTCATTTTGCAGACGTCCATTTTTCATTTTGCATGTCATTATCTTCGTTATGTCTTTTCATGCATGATGAATTGTCTTCATAAGTTGAAGAGGATCTCCACAAGTACAACCTGCCATGTGCATTTGCATTCCAAAGCAAAACACTTATATGCACATCTTCAGGGGGAGCCTTTTGCTACTTACGAAGAGAATACCTCAATCCTTTACAATTTCACATACTTTTATCCCCGTTGAAAACTTCAACCAGTTTGTCATCAATCACCAAAAAGGGGGAGATTGTAAGTGCATCTAGTGCCACCCCTAGTTGGTTTTGGAGTATTGACGACAAACCTGGTTGTGGGACTAATGTGTTTGTGAGAATTGTAGGATAACACAGGTAGTAGTCCCTCATTGATTCGGTTTACCTACCGGAGATGACCCCTAAAAATGTGTGAAGACATTGAAGACAATGGTGGTATGTGAAGATATTCACAACAAAGATTATGACTCGAGAAGACATTCACGTGAAGACTATGGAGTGAGAAGACATAGTTGTTTCGTAGTCTCCTTTTCTTCTTTGTTGAGTCATAGGAACCACCGTACTGTTAAGTGGGGTCCAAGTGAACAAAGTCAGAGTGACTGAAGTGATGCTCAACCAAATCCTAAGTCTTCGAGCAAAGACGATGAGAGCAAATCTTATCCAGAGCTGGATGAGTCAGCTTTACTTGTAGCCCAAGTCAAGCTGCCGTGTGTGTTTGAAATCTGACCGTTGGAACACGTGTCAGTTCCTTAGTGACCCAGGGTCATTTCGGACGAATTAGGTCGGCTTGCCTACTGGCTATAAATAGCCCACCCCCTACACCATAAATTGGTGGCTGCTCAGAGTTAGTGCACGGCTTTTGTCGCTTGAGAGCAACCCACCTCTGAAGCATTTGAGAGAGAAATCCTTGCGAGGACAAAGCCCAAAACACCCAGAGCCAAAGAGTGTTAGGAATCACAGGAGTCTTTCTGTCCGCGTGACTTGATGACTTGTTACACTTGAGGACTGTGAATCCTCCAGCCGGTTAGGCGTCGCGTTCTGAGCATCCAAGAGTCATTGTGGATTGCCGGTGAACGAAGTCTGTGAAGGTTTGGAAGTCTACCTTGATGACTTACCAGAGTGACTGGGCGAGGACTAAGTGTCCTTAGCTCAAGGGGAATAAGGTGAAGACGCGGTCTTCTGAGTTGAATCTCAGCCTCCCTAACCAGACATACAGTTGTCACAGCAACTGGAACTGGTCCAACAAATCCTTGTCCTCTCCAATCAACTGGTTCTATCTCTTCCCTCACTTATTTACAGTTTGTCTTCGTGAAGTCATTTGCTTGCTTGCCTTATCTGTTTGACTTCACTGTGTGACGACTATTGTTGGTTGGCTTCATACCATCTTCCATCTTGATCTATACTACCTAACTGCTATTAGTCTTCGTGCTTTCACTTCATTGCATACTTGACTATGGCTTGTCTAGTGTAGTCTACCTTCCGCTGCATATCAATAGGTTCATTTCTATTGTTTGTCTTCATAACTCCCATGTTTTGAAGACTTTCATAAAAATTGCCTATTCACCCCCCCCCCCCTCTAGTCGATAACTAGCACTTTCACTTAGCTATTTGGTGAGCCACCTCATTTGCTTGTCTACTAATCTTCGCCAGCTTAAAGTCTGGAAGAAACTTGGTAAGGGCTTCCTTCTTGGCATCCACATGAGAAGACCTGTCAAGATTATCATGCGGAAGGAGAGAAAGCACAAAAGAGCAGTCTGTTTCCAAAATAACAAGCTTATGGAGAGTGATACCGATATATAGACCCGCGAGACACGCCTGGAATTCGTTGATTATGCAGTGCTCCTTGATTATCAATGACTAGTAATGTACTGCTGATGTGCAAGTTAGCGCCATTTCAACTTTATGTCACTGATGCATGTAACATGAGATTAGTGTTATAGTAATTGTTGGCATAGTTAAGCTTCATTTTTTTAACATGTTCACGACGTGTTACCGACTAATATCTAAACATATTTTTTGCACATCTCACTTGCGCCAATCAGCCCATGATGCCGCCGATGGAGAGCATTAGTCAGAGTTGATCGAGTACTCCAATTGCTTGAAGATGATGCAAATAGCAGTCTCACGGTACATGAGTTTCTGCATTACATAACTATGCCTTGTTGTATGTACCATATCATTTGTTTATTTTCTTGTACCAAAATTTATCTTCTAGTATGTATATTTACAAGGGTACATTTAATAAGGATATATTACAGAAGAAAATAGACATAGCAACTAATGTTTGAACAAAAAAAGATGGGAAGGTAGAACATTTACCTGCATAGTTGAAGAGGAATGAAGAAATGATGTTGTTTAGAAAATTTACATATGAGAAACATCGTAGCCCTTGAATGTTCTCGAGGAATATTGGAATCCTCTAGCCTGTAAGAAGGTAAGACATGGTGAAACAGTGGGCTGATGAAGTGCTTTCCACCGCTAACTTTGTCAAAGAAATTTAGGATGGACATTGATGTCTTGTAAATAGCTTTGGATGAAAATTAAATCATAGTTGCACCGAGTCATAACTATTATATGGTAATAAAGTGGGGTGCTATTGTTAATTCTTTCATGGTTTCATAGGTCAATAACTGATTTTTTACATGGTCTTATAAGGTCAAGAAACATTAAAATCAACTAGGAGAATTAGATGGTGCCACATGCATGGCAGTTATTTGGCATCACGAAGGTGTTTAAACATTCGACATATTAAATATCGTATGATTTTCCCAAAAGATTTTTTGTTGTTGCTCTAATTCTTGATTTAATGTAGGTGTGATTTAATAACTGTCATACAAATTTCCCAAGTGAATTGGAGTAAAGTTGTTTCATATAGCTATGTAAATCTGTGAACTATATAGTATTCTTGTGAATTTATATATGTAAGGTCATGCTAATTCCAATACAAAAAACTTAAGTTGTTGAAGTGTTTTTGTTTCCTGTGATTTTTGGATGTTGTGAATGAATGAATATGCCATGTCTTGGAAATTTATGTTCCCAGTACTTGTCCTGTGGTCAAATAGCACTCATGACTATTGTTCCCAATGCCTTACTACAAGCCCGGCTTTCAATAGAAGCGAGCAATGCAAACAAAAGGCAATACATTTTCTTTGGCTTGTACTTGATGAGCAGCTCATTTTGGAAAGATTAGCATGTCTCAACAACATCTCTTTTTTGCATTCCAGCGAATAAATATGTCAGAAAAAAATTCAATAAGGTAATGGCAATGTCGTCCTAATGATGTGGTTTAAGTTTGATTGGTCCATGCTAGTTGATTTGAAACAAATTAGATCACCACACGTGTCCCATGAACTACCAGGATGTGGTGTCCACGAGGCGAGAATGTGATGACAATGGGGATCTAGAGGAGAGATATGGAGACTTGTTGTGATTTTGCAAGGATAGAACAGGGGCTATAGGTAAATAAACGAGTGAGTTGATCATGTCCCTTAGATGCAGATCCAAAGGTCACCCAATCTATGAGCAGCGTATTATCAGAAGGACCATATCACTAGATATTTCCCCGTGTAAGTATGTGCAAATTTTATCATTCTTTCTTTCTTTTTTTCACTTTCTTTCTTCTTAAGGAGTGGTACCAATGCCACTATACTTCATTTCTTCTTAGAAAATGTCTTTTTTGTGTGTGTTTGTAAGTAAGTATACTTGCAAGTACGATACACCATGTGTGTAAATTATAGTAGAGAGCAAAAATTGCACTTCATAAACTTATTATTTGCATATTACAAAATGTGCAATTTCAGGGCAAACTTGTATGCAAGTTTTTTTTGTTTTCTTTTTTCTTAAAGGGTTTCATTCTTTCGTAAAAAACTTCATTTTTTATTTTGGTTTTTAATTTCCTTTCTTCTTAAAGGGTTTCATTCTTCCATAGAAAACTTTATTTTTTTTGAATTTTCTTTCTTCTTAAAATGTTTCATTCTTTCCTAGAAAACTTCAATATTATATTTTGTTTTAGTGTTTATTTTGTTTCTTTTTAAAGGGTTTCATTCTTCCCTAGAAAATTTCATTATTTTTTTCTTCTTAAAGGGTTTCATTCTTCCCTAGAAATTTTCATTTTTTTTTTCTTCTTAAAGGGTTTCATTCTTCCCTAGAAAACTTCATTATTTTACTTTCATTTTAATTTTTTCAATTTCTTTATTTAAGGGTAATACCGATATTGTTCCATTATTATACGGTTATTCATGCATATTATAAAAAGTGTAATTTATGTGCAAAATGTGTGCCAATTTTATTATTATTATTTCAATCATCTTCTTCTTAAAGGATAATACCAATGCGAGTAATTAATTACTCCCTCCGTCCCATAATGTAAAACGTTTTTTGACTTGTCGACTTGTCAAAAAACGTCTTACATTATGGGACGGAGGGAGTATTTCTTAGAAGACTTCACTTTTTTTAATTTCCGCGTGTAGTACACAAGCAAATACTATACAATATGTGTGTAAATTATACTAGGTTGTGAAAATTGCACTATTATATGTTTATTCTTTGTGTATTACATAAAGTGCAAATTGAGTGTAAAGTTGTTTGCAACTTTTTTTTTCTTTCTATAAAGGGCAATACCAATGGTACAAATACATTTTTCTTAGAAAACTTTGTTATTTTCTTTTTTATGTCCATACAATCACTAAAGACTTGTACAAATACGTGTGTGCTTTATGCAAAAAAAAAATCCATCAAACTAGAAAGTTCAACTGGAAGGATGATGTTAGTGTGACCCATCCATCATCCATGCATGACATGTCGAACATTGCATGCACACATGCATGCATGTACCCAGCCAGGCATAGCGTGGCCACACGGATAATCTTCGCCGTGGAAGCTCGGCCCTTCCGCCTGCCCGTCGCCGCCGGTCACCACAGCTCCTGCGGCAAGTGGCTCGTCTTCGAGCGTGTCGACGGCGCATACTCGCTGCTGGACCCGTTCTCCGACGCCACGGCGCCCGTGGCGCTACTCCCCAGCGTGTCCCGTGTGCATGTCCGTCACGAGCCCATCGTGGCCGTGGCCGAGCGGGAGCTGCCGGAGTGCAGGCATCCGTGGATCCCGCGTGAGAGAGACGCCGAGCCACAGACTGCGATTTCCATGCTCAAGCTCGTGGTCTGCTCGGCCCGCCTCGTCGCCGCGGCCGTTGGCCAAGGGCGGCACGGCAAGCTCGCGCTGTGCCGGCCGGGCGCTCCTGCGTGGTCGACCAGAACGAAGACCTGCTCGCGGTCACCGTCGCTGACGATGGCCGCGACGACGAGCTCCCGAACATCTCTCGGCTTGACCGCATCATAAAGGGCCGTCCCCCGTCGTCGAGCCAATTTCGCCGCGTCATGCTGCACTACCTCATCGAGTCCGGCGACGGCGCGCTGCTGATGGTCCGCAGAGAGATCTCCCGCGTACGCATGCAGCGGGCTGCGCCGGTCACGCCAGAAGGCGCAATGGACGAGGACATCACCGTACTCAGGGCTGACCTCGGCACCTCGAGGTGGAAGGAGGAGAGGGGCGCCCTCGGTGGCGACCAAGCTCTGTTCGCCGGGCGGTGGTGCTCCAGGGCCGTGCGCGTGCCGGACGAGCGCCGGAAGGAGTGGGCGGACTGCGTCTTCTTCCTGCAAGACGGCACAGGCGAGGAGTGGCACGTCAGGCGGTTGCGCTATTCTGTGAGCGTCTACATGGTGAAAGGAGGCGGCTTCAGTTGGTCCAACCTCCCGGCCAGAGGGGAAAGAAAATCTGGTACGACCGGGTCGTACGCATGCAATCGTGAGACCACCCCGAGCGCTTGACATCTGGCAGTACAAATCTCAAAGCACGCGGCATCACCTTATCCAAACTGGAGCCCAGATCGACGCCCAACCTCTCCAATGCCGCCAACTCCTGCCGCCGCTGTACTCTGCTCCGGCTGCTCACCACATCGCCGCCGGTGAGGTCCACTCCGGCTGCTCGCCACATCGCCGCTGGTGTGCTCCTTGACGCTCGGCGTACTCCATTCCCCGCGTTCGTTGGCGACCCAGGTCGCGGCACCGTAGAAGCTGCTCGCCGGCGTGCTCCGCGATGCCAGCCGCCGTTCTCCTCAGCCACCCTCGCGGCGCGACCGACGTACTAAGCAGAACAAGTTCATGTAGATTTTTTATATGTGTGATTTGAGCTGTAAAATCTGAACAAAGGCTGCTCCTTATTATTTTTCTTCTGAATTTTATTCCAATACAAGATGTGGCATATGATGTAAACAAGATCTGCAATGTATATGTTGGTGTCCATTCTTGGCATATGTGCGGTGTGACGTTTCCATATTCTGCTGTCAACTCTTCGATAAATGTACAGATGCATTTGCATTTGCCTTGAGAGCATCTCCAACAGGCGCCCCAAAAGACGCGCGCGCGGTAAACCCAGCTTTTAGCGCGCGCGGGGTGTTTTGCCGCGCTCCAGCGGTGGCGGGAAAGTCGCGCGGGAACCGTTTGCGCGCGCGCGAAAAGGCGCCAGCTCGCGCGCCATTTCTGGCGCACCGCTTCCGGCGCGCCTATAAAATGCGGCGCGCGCCACGCGCCTTTTCCACACTTCTCTTCCTCTTCCTTTCTGCCACGCGCCCCTCCACCGCTCCAGCGCCCCGCCATCGACGCGCCACCATGCCGCCGCGCTGCCGAGGAGCGTCGGGCTACCGCGGCGTCCGCCTGCGCCCCAACGGCGGCTACTACGCCGAGATACGCTCCGGTGATCTCCGGCTCGGACTCGGCACCTACGGGACGGCGCGCGAGGCCGCCCGCGCGTACGACGCGGCGGCGTGGCGCCTAGGCCGGCCGCACGGCCAGATGAATTTCCAAGACGTGTACACGCTCCAGCAGGTGCTGGACGTCGCCCCGGCGCCTCGTCTGAACACGGCACAAGACCGTGCGGAGCACGCTGAGCGGCAGCGCCGCCTCCTCATCGCCCAGGAGGACGAGCGGGTCATGGCGAAGTGGCGCCGGCGCCACCCGGAGGACGTCGCCTACGAGCAAAACTACTGGGCAAGGCGTCACGAGGAGGACACGCGAAGGCGCCGCGAGGATTGGTTAGACAGGCGTCGGCGGAAGGCATTGGCGAATGCGCAGTCCAATCTCTGGAACTTAAAGACTTATCTGCCCTAAACTTCAAGTGGCACTTTATAATGCTGAATTCCTTGGTTTGAGCATAAGAATTGTAAAATTAGTACGCCTCTTCCTCAAGACTGAAAACACATCCCAACTCTTGGAGCCTTATCAGCATCTTGTAAATCATGATCATTCATTGGTGTGCTGCTCGTCCTCGGCTGGCCATTAGTCTCAATCACTGGCAATTGCTGCAAGGGTAAGCAATAGAATTAATCAAGATAGGCTTCAGGAAGGAAGGAACGTGCTTGTTGTCACATGTGTTTTCAGTCTGAACCGAACTGAATTAATCAAGATTGGTGAACTGAACTTAACCTCACTGGAGGAGCCGTGGGTGGACATGGTTCTGGAGGAGACGATGCCATGTATGTTCCTTGGCCGTGTGCTGCGATGCCGTCGTCTGGGGCCGTAGCCATCTTGCCGCCCCGTCGCTAACAGGATGAAAACAGATCTGATGTCTGTTCGTTTCTTTTGAAAGATGAATCATCAGAAGCTGAGAGGACGGCGTAAAGGAAACGGACCAGCTAATTGAGCGCGCGTTGGGCTTTTTAATTGAGCGTGCGTTGGGCTTTGTTTTTATCTGCAACTCACGTTGGGCTGGATGTTGGGATTGCCAGATGTCAAGCGCTCGGGGTGGTCTCACGTTCGTGTGCGTACGACCCGGTCGTACAAGATTTTCTTCCGGTGATGGCGTCGCTGAACGGGGACGACTTGCTGGCCACATGGCTTTTCCCTCAAGATCGGCAACAACTGCACGTAGCAGCAACTGCGTATATGACTCCAAAGGATTGAAAACGACTTAACGTGCTACTGATTTTGTCAGTTGCTGCAGCCATCTTCTGAAGTTCATCTAGACTTAATGTCAGGGCAATGTGTAAACCAAAATATAGCAGGGTCCATTTTCCCGAGAATCACTTTTCAGCGATGGGTAATGGGTTGCACATTATGGTTCAGAAGCTTGAATGAGCCACAAATCGCTGCAGTGCCTACTGATAACTGATGGTTCTTGCTTCACACGGTACTTCTATTCTTCAGCCCTGGAAAAGCTTTCTCAGGGAAGATGATGTACATGAGAAATTCAATAACAGATACATGCACAAGTAGAAGGAGATGATAGCTTCCTTTTATGCACAGATAAAACTTTCAGGATACGCCTGTTTCCATTTGTAAAATGGGGAGATTTCTCGTTAATAATGGATACAATAATTCTGAACTCAATGAGGGCGGCATTCACTGGCCTATAACTACGTGGCATAAGGCTTTCCATATCAGATATGATTTTCATGAAGTGTGCAGACTCCGATTTTCTTTTATCTGTCAAGGGAAAAGAAGGGACATAAGCAACGAAAAAAGTCCATTTTAAACCTTGAACTCGTAGAGGTCGGGTGAAATGAACCCCCAAGTCGAAATCCCGGTCGATTGCACTCTGAACTCTGCAATCCCGGTCTAAATCAAACCCTGGCAAAAGTCAACCGGGATTTGTCTAGCTGGTGGGCCAAGGAGCGGCATGTTGACCACGGCGTGTGCACCCGTCCTCCACGCTGGGCCAGCCCATTTGTTTTATCTGTCAAGGGAAAAGAAGGGACATAAGCAACGGAAAAAGTCCATTTTAAACCTTGAACTCGTAGAGGTCGGGTGAAATGAACCCCCAAGTCGAAATCCCGGTCGATTGCACTCTGAACTCTGCAATCCCGGTCTAAATCAAACCCTGGCAAAAGTCAACCGGGATTTGTCTAGCTGGTGGGCCAAGGAGCGGCATGTTGACCACGGCGTGTGCACCCGTCCTCCACGCTGGGCCAGCCCATTTGTTTTTTTATTTGCTAAAAAAATGTGTATTTATTTTTCTCTCGCACGCATAGGCGGAAAACGCTAAAAAAATACGCACTTGGCAAGTTTCGAAGCTAAAAAAATGTGTCTTTATTTTTCTCTCGCACGCATAGGCGGAAAACGCTAAAAAAATTACGCACTTGACAAGCTTAGAACCCAGGATCTACAACAACAAATGCGCTTGTACAACCAGTTGACCTAGCGACCAAATCTGTTAATATAGCAACACAAAGCTATAAGAATCAACACCAGATTCGAATATTTTTAAAATTTCGAACGCTATTTTTTCCATGTTTATGAAAAGCGATCACCTTTTAAATTTGTGAACAAATTACGAAACTGAATTTGGAAAATTCAAGCAAACATTTGGAACATGCACATTTTATAAAACTCCCGAAGAAAAAATTGAAAACATGAAAGATTTTAAAATTCACAAACAATTTTGAAACGGAAACATTTTTCAAACTCCTGATTTTTTATTGAAAACACGGACATTTTTAGAATTTTATGAAATATAGGAATATTTTTTGAACTCCGGAACAAAATTAGAACACACAAACATTTTTTAAATCGCAAATATTTCTTTAAAAAGTTATCGAAAATATGGAACAACAACATTCTGAAAAAAAATCTAATCTGGTTCATGAACAACTTTATATTCTATTCAAAATCTGGTTCACGTGGTTCTTATTTGTACGCTTATTTTTGAAAATATGCAACTTCACGAATTCAAGAAAAAATGAAAAAGGTGCATGGACGATAATTCAAACTCGCGGCAAATATGTGATAGCATTATTGAATAAAATATGAATAGATGAACATTTTTGTAATATATGTTGAAGAATTTCCGAATAAATATTCAACAATTGTGCGATATACACTGAACAAATTTCTAATACAAGATGAACATTTTTATAAATGACGGAAATTTTTGGAAATTACCGTGAAGATTTCCTTAATATAAGCGATGATTTTTGTATATATACATGAAAAAATAAAAAAAATAAAAAGATAGAAAATAAATAATAAAGAAAAAGATCCGCGAACTCTTTTTCAATTTTACAGTTTCTCTTTCAAAATCTATGATTTTTTTCCAAATCCGTGGACTTTTGTTTTGAAAATCCGTGAACTTATTTTCAAGATTGTTGAACTTTTTCTAAATCCATGAACCTTTTTTTTCAAAATTTGTGAACTTTTTTTTGTTTCGAGCAACACCGGCGCTTATTTATTTTTAACGAAAAAATTATGCGGGCCGGCCCAGCAGGGAGCAGGGTGTAGCGCCCTTTGTGAATTTTTGTTTCTTAGCGGAAAAAAAACTAAAGCAGGTCGGCCCAACAAGGAGCTGGTGTGCGCCCTCTGCGAAATGTCCCAATCCCGGCCATCCTAACGACCCGAAGGTTTGATTTAGACCAGTGTACAATCGACCGGGATTTTGACTTGGGGGTTCGTTCCATCAAACGCGTACGAGTTTAGGGTTTAAAATGGACTTTTTTCCATAAGCAACAGCATAATTCACCTGTATATCTCTCTTTTATTTGATGGCTTTTAATCCTCATGTTCTCCTAAGCTATAACCAAAATCTCTGTTCCTGAACATTGAGGTACACATCAGATGCCCGCTTTTGTTTGCTGATAAAGATTCAGAGCTCACTTGCTATTTAGGGCAAAGGAGGAGGCGCATAATCAACTACCTGATATTAGTACCTTGCATTCAACTAAATAGCAGCTTACTTTCTAAAGCTTTGCAAATTCAAATTTTAACCTTGTTTTGCAAATTCAAATTTTAAACTTAGTTTTGGTTGGGGTGCACCTGCCTGGGCTGTAGTGCAACGCCTAGGCGACACCTGAGAGCCCCAATGGCAAGCCACTGTGATGGACCCTCCCCCACAAAAAATAAATTTAATATCGTTGTCTCCCCAATGATACTACACTTGATCAGCCAAAAGGCCGAGAAAGGTATGAGTTACAATGATGCCCGGTGTCTCATTTTATAGCTTCCTCGACCGCCTCTCAGCTCTCCGCAAGCGATGTGGTACTAAACGAAAGAGACAAGAGTTCCCTAGCTCCCTCTGCGCGTAGGCAAAGCAGCCGCAAGCAAACCTTTTCTTTTTCTATGGCTCGTTTGGGCTTGACCAGGCCCAATAAGAACTAAGCAGCACGCTTCCACGGCCCAGTGCCCTGGCTGGCTATTTCCAGTTCGTTTTGCTCGTTCCTCTAAGAAAAAGGCTCGTTAGTCTTTTTTTTGAATGTTGGTAGTTCTACCAAATTCATTGATCAGAAGAAAGAAGGTTGGTCCAGTTTATAAGAGAATCCCGACCCAAAAACCATACAAACAGCGCCTTTCGGCAGCAGCACACACAACACATCACCTCCCGAGCCACGGGTCCCTCTAACCGGATCCATCTCCAGGACGATGCCCCCAAGAGAGAACACGACGCTGAATGGCGCCGCCATCGTCCGATCTAAACTAGATCAAGAGTTTTCACCGGAGCACGTTGGGAAAGGCAAGGTAAGATGCTACATCGATGCCTCCAACGAGGAAGCGACGCCTGAGACCGGAGTACGACTTTCGCCGGCAGTCTCACCTGCATAACCCGAACCATGGATCCGATCAACCTACACATCGAACCACTATCCCTGCCTCCACGGCCAACCGCACCTCCTCGACGATCTCGACGTGCTTCCAACCTTGCATCCACACCCCCCACTGGACGGAGGATGCAACCCCTAGCGGCGCCATTCGTCTCCCATCGGAAGGATGCAACCAAGCACCACACCATTCGTCTCCTCGAGGATGCAACGCCTGCCGGCCATTCATCTCCCGACGAAGGATGCAACACCCGCAACGAGGTCATTCCTCTCCCGACGAAGGCTCGTTAGTCGATACCCTAAAAAAGAACTCGTTTTGCTCGTTGTCTCTGCACCTGTGGTGACCGGCGATGTCATAGGTATCTGCGCGAACCCGAAACTACCGCACATGAACTTCAAAAGAAAAAAAAACTACCGCACATGAGCCTGCCATGTTCTACACGGAAGAAGAAACTAATTAGTGGAAGCGAATTACGAGCACTCTGGTGCTTGTCCTCTCTATATTTAAAAATAATTTAGTAATTCAAAAATAGTCATAAAATCCCAGGACTATTTTGGAATCAAATATGACGGGGTATTATACTCGTATAAAAGGTTTGGCCAAGAAATGACTTCTATTGACTTCAGCCAAAAAATTATGACCACAATATAGCATGAATGATACTTGTATCTAGCGTTTTTGGGCAAATCTTTGACCCCGAACGCAATGAAAGTCATTCCATGTTTAATCTTTTTATATGAGTGCAATATTTGGTCATGTTTAATTCTATAAAAAGTTTCAAGATTTTTTGACTCTTTTTTAAATTACAAAAATATGAGGGCTCCTATGTATTTTGCTAATTAGCCTAGTATCATCGTGCGTAGCGATCGATCGAGGTCGACTATGCAAGTCATCGTGAGGTAGGCGCTTATAGTATAGTGAAAAGATAAACATCCAAAGAATTAAAATGTAACTGGTTCTCTCGCTTCCAATGCAAAAGCTAATAAGGGCATCTTTAGTCGATCCCTAAAAACGGTCAACTCTTTAGAATTTTGTTTTGAGGAGTTAAACTGAACCTAGCCGATCCCTTATCCTCTTTAACTCCTTAAAAAATTTACTCCTCGAGCAGTACTTGACCGTTGCCGCTTCTTACGATAATTTTTCTCCTCATCCCACGCATGCCTTCTCCCTGCCCGACCGCATCAACTCCTACATGGCTATCCTTGCCATCGCCGGCCACCACCTACCACCACAGACACCCCATAGCACCGACTGCTCCTCCGCCTCACTTTGATTTGGTCTCCGCTCGTCGCCGCCGCCAGAATCACGGCATATACGCCCGCCACCATCGGCGCCGGATTCAACGCACCTACGTCCCGGCGCCGTCACATTTCGGCAGAAATTGAATCGCACAGCTACCCAAAGTGCTCTATGCCGCCTCGTGGTATGTCTTCCTCCTCTCGCTCCTCGTGTCTCGCTCGTCATCCGGCCGTCGATGCATCCTCGTCCGTCCGTCGGCCGGGCTCGGCCCGCGCCCAGCAAATCGTTGGCATGCCTATGCCAATCATCAAGTGTGATGATTGATGGCGGCTAGTGCTCCACTAGGTTTCAAATATGATGGAACAACCCAGATGAATTTTCTTCAAGTGTGAAATGGACAAAGTGAGTGCATTTTTGTGCAGTAGTTCTTTGATTTAACTAAATTATGTGTTCATGGTTTACTTATTGTTATGGAAAAAGGCTGCAGCTTTTGATTTTGGGAAGAAGAATGTATTGATATACTGATTGATGGATGTTTATAAAATGTTGATCCACTAGTTGCTAAGATTAGATTGCAGAGGGCGCAATGTCCAAGTTTGAGGAGGTAGAAAACAAACAAGTGTGCAAGCTATAGAAGTCAACGGAGAAGAGCAATAAGGAGATGGAAAAACTATTGATTGGACTTATAGGAGCAGTCAAGAAAGTTGTGTTTAAGTTGAAGCGAGGCTCTCTTTGGCCACAACCATGAGATGGACCATATGCTGAGTGCCCCCGCTCCCGCTCCCGCTCCCCCCTCCTCCATCTCGCCGGAGGAGGGCCAACCACCAGCCACCCAAAAACCTCCGGCCACCTTCTCGCCGAAGCCAACTCTAGCCACCAGTCCTCTAGACGAGCTCCTCCCCACAGTAGCTCCTCCACCATCGCCATTTTTTGACCCGCCTTATGTAAAAGCCGGGCAGGTTGCGATCCGCTGTTTCCTGGGCTGTGGCAATGCCATGGGCTTGGAGTTCGAGGATGATGCCTCATACTACCTCCGCCTCGACATCACCACCCCCGCCATCCACCTCGCCTCGCTGCTCTACATCATCTTCCACTACTCCAACCGCCTCCTTGATGCCACTATCGTCGCCGCCCTGCTTCAGGCTGTTCTTGGCGGTGCTGCCGCTGATTTCTTCGTTGCCCAATGCTCTCCCCTCGTTTATCGCTTCCATGTGGCCTCTGTGCGTATAGCAGAGATCATCCTCGCACAATCCACACTTCGCTTCCGCGCATACTCCTTCTCTTTTCTGAGAACCCTACCTCCGATCCCACCTTCTCCGCCCCACACTGCCACATGCATGCCGTTGGCTCACCTGCTCCAAATTCCAGAGGATCTGGGTCTTCACTTTGAAAGCGTAGCTTGGGCACAATGTCGCTCGCTCGTCTCCCAGCGTCCACCTAACCAACCACATGGATGCCGCATGTATGCGCGCGTCATTCAGTTCCCTTTCACCCTTGATGCCACCACGATGAGTCTCATCCTAGCTTGCCTATTCGGCGGCATCCACCACCAATTCAACGTCACGGACGACGGCGATTCCTGCTTCTCCTTCACTGTGGCCTCGCCTGGCGTTGCCGCGCTCATCGCTTCCATGGGTGACTTCCACAAGCTGGGCATCATGCTCCGCTTCCCTTGGCCTGCGCCTACGGGGCGTGCTTCATGCTCACCATCGGGGTCAGCCTTGCCGTCGTCTATCGGGCCTACGTCTTCCTCGCCGACGGCAGTCGATCCTGCTCTGCTACCACCTGCGTCCACAACTATTGTTCTCTCGAAGGAGCGTCGTCAACGGCCTGGTATAAGCTTTTTCTACCGTATGCTTAATGTTCTCCGCTCCTGCCAGCTTACACCACATGCAAATTACACCCACCACACGCATTTGTTTTGGGTCACCTTTCTACCAATTAATGTTAGACCTAATGAACTATTAGTAGAATCTGCCCTAAACCACTGCTTTTCGGTCAAACAAGATTTTCTAGCAGTCAAAGTTCATGAGCATGTGTACAAGTCTGGCGTCCTCTCCCGATCAATTAAGATTCAAATCCTCAGCCTAGGGTCCATAGATTTTGAAGGGTTTCGGATCTTTCTCTTTGACCAGCTCGAACAAGCCGTTGCTCACTGCAGTCGTTATTTCCATCATTACACTAAGTTTGCTTACCCTACATTGCCCCCTCGATCAGACTCCATTCTTGGACCTTTTGAGCGTCGGCATCTCCAGACCCGCACGACACTGCAACCCACCTTGATCGCACGCTTGCACCACGTCCCCCCTAATGCGCATGCACCGCTGGCCCACCCCATGCATCATGATGGCGGTGCGGCGCCCCCTGCCCCACCAAATCTAGCAAAAGATCCGTACGCTGCCCCTGGTTCGGCGCATGCGGATGGAGCGAGCGCGAGCCCCCAGAACCCCCTCTCTGTCTCTCTGTCCGTGCCAATTTTGGACGAGCTGCTTGCCCGCCCCACGTCTAATCCAGGCACGTCTGCGCCGCCCCCTGTCGCCCCACGCCCGCCCCCGATGAACGTATCTGCTGCGAATCTCGCCTTGGGAATCGACGATCCGTCCAGCCCGCACACCTGCCCGTCGCCACAGTCCCCTCCCGCCACCCATGACCAGCATCTAGACCTCATGATCAAGCCTAATCCCTCTGCTCAGCCTACGACGGCCGCTCGGTCACCACGCCCCTGCCCGTCGCCCCCTCGCTCCCTGTCACACGCAATGGGCCCAGCCGCCCTGGCGGCGGATATGTCACCCGTGCAGTCCAACCACAAAACGACGAGCTCGTACAGAGATGCCCTTCTCTCCTCCCCCATCGATCACAACCCTCTCCCCCCTCCTCTATATAACTCATAGCCGTCTCCCACTCCGCATCGACGCGCTCACACTCCTCCTCCAACACAAAGAAAGTAGCGCTGCTTCCGCTGCCTAGCTTTAGATCACCTCGTCGAAGCTTGCCGTGACCCAGTCCGTTGTGCCCGCTGCTGGAGGAACGGCCACCGCATCCATGACTGCAGGTACAGGCGCATCTGGCCCATTTTACCTCCCCTTCCTGACGCGTTCCATTCTCAACCTAATCCAGCCTTTTGCACTCGCAGCATGGACTCCGCCGGCTCCTCGTCGACGGCAGCTCGCGCATCCCGCACACTCATGATCGGTGACGTCCCCATCATCCTTTCCGAACCATTCCCCGCCCTCTGCGTCCCCTCACCTTTCATCATCCACGGCACCCCGGTCGACTCCGCCACCCCAGCTCCTCCACCTCCCTCCCCACCACGCTCCTCTGCACCTCCACCCACGCCTACCTCACTCCCACTAGCTTTCAACCACACACTCTCTCCACCCTTCGACACACAGGAGCTGCGAGGCCGGCTTGCCGACGTTTTCCTCGCCTCACAGTACACCAGAGCCTCGTCTCATGTCTCCGAGACAGACACTGAGGAGGATCTGCCCCGTCCGGCCCATGAGGCCGGGCTGCTGCCTCCCTATGGAGACATGCCACTAGTTGCAGTTCCTCCTTGTCTCGTCCACTGCCCGCGTCGCTTTGCCTTCGTCCACCTTTGCACGCCAGTCCCCAACCCCACTCCCCTCATCCGTAGAGCCATCCAGCACACTTGCGGCAACCCTGCCTTTATCATGGGCGGCTCCTGGAGGAGGATCGCCTGCCTCACCTTTCACACACCAGCTGCACGCAATGACGTGCTCAACCACAGCCCCATCGAGTTCGAGGGAAACTCTATCACTATTGAGCCGGTCGAGCACGTCGACCGCTCCATTGCCATATACACTGACCTTGCCGAGGTCGAAGTCTCAGAGTTTCCACATGAGCTATGGCATGAGGATGGCATACGCTTCACCCTCACTTTCCTTGGCGACGTGTGCGCCATTGACGACTTCTGCCTCCACGGTATCGACTACACGTCGGTCCGTGCCCTCGTCCTTCTCCAATCTGGCAAGCCAGCCCCTCCAGGCATTGTCATCCAGATCCCAACCATAAACGAGATTAAGATCGCCAAAGTTGTCGAGGTCTCCCGCTGGCACCACGGGGATGGTGCCAACCCGTTCAGTGATGGCTCCTCTGACGGTGACTCCGCTCCTCCCTCTCAGCGAGCCTCACCGCGGCCGCTCTCCCTGCTCACATTGCTCCTCTTGTCTCTGTGATACGTGCGGGGTGGCGCGCCGACCCCACCTACGGTGGCACTAGGCCGGTCGCCCCCCATGCCCCTTCTGAGCCTCATGAAACCGACACAACCCAGTCAGCTCTGGCCTCACCTCTCACCCTCCATGGTTCCCGGCGCCAGCCTCTCATCATCTCTGACGACGATTCGGCCGCCTCGGATGACATGCATGCACCGCTCCTGCATGCCGCTTCAGACTCGCTGGACGTGGTGCATGCACCCCCTTCCGACACTCATGCCCCACCTGTCATACGCCCGGTTGCCCAGGTGGGTGCCGTGGTGCCACCTACCCCGTACACTAACCTGTCTGTCGCTCCTCTAGACGCCGGCCCGCTGGTGCAGTCCAGCGCCTCTGCGTTCTCTGCGGTCCCCACTCCTGCAGATGCACCTGCTGCGCCTCCTTCCTTCACTTTCACCGCGGGCGAGTCTTCCCGTGCTACTGGTAACCAATCTACCCCCCCCCCCCCCGTGCTCAATTAGTCTAATCTCTCACCCTTTGTTTATTTGCCGCTGACTGATGTACCCTTGGACGCAGCCCTCCCTCTGCAGGACCTAGACACCCACGAGTGGATCATTCGCAAGGCGCGCCGCAAGTCCGAGCGCGATCAGTCCGTCTCCAAGGACAAGCTGCGGCGGAGTGCGCGGCTGGCTGGCAAGCAAGCCTCCTACTCCCCCATGCTTGCTAAAGCCGTTAAGGCCAAGGCTGCTCGCCTCTCCGCTGCAGATGTCGACACGGCAATTGGCTGTGCTATCCAGGTGGCACGCCTCCACGAGCTTGACGCCCCTCCTGCCTCCTCCGAAGACCTTGCTGCCATTGCTCTGCTCTGCGGCGCTGACGACGAGCAGCTGGATGCCATCCTTGGCTCCAAGGATGCTGCCTCTGGTGACGATGCTACTCCATGACCAGTCGTCCTCGCCACCCTGGAGTTACGGTGCGACCTCTGCCTCACCTAGCTTCTCTGCATGGCACCGTTAGATCGCTGTTCTTTTGGTTTTCGCTTCCTATGTCGCATGCTCCTATGCTACTTTTGGCCTCACCTATAGCCTTTGTGACTGTATGCCAGATGTACTCCGTTTCTGTTTGTTGGTGTTCGATCGGTCTCAATGAGTAATGACGCCTTTCTAATCTGCTCTTGGAATGTACGAGGACTTGGCGATAACGATAAGTGCTCTGACGTGCTTTCCGAACTAATCACAACTAAACCGCACATTACGCTCTTACAAGAATCAAAAATCGACTCTCTCTCCGACAGTAAAACAAAATCCTTCCTACCACGCCAGGCCGACCAAGTTTTCTCCTTGCCAGCTATCGGAACCGCGGGTGGCACCATCTCGGCCGTCAACTCTGCGTCCTTCCAAGTTGTGTCCTTCTCCCACTTAACCTTCTCCTCCACACTAATCCTCCAATCAACTGCCTGAGCACACCACATTGCCATTACTAACATCTATGCTCCCCCTCGCGCTCTCTCAAGTTAGCGTTCTTAGACGAACTCGCCTCAATCGCACAACCAGATGACACCCCATGGCTCATCGCCGGTGACTTCAATCTTATCCGTTTCCCCTCCGAAGAAAATAACGCCGCCTTCCACCCCGCCGAAGCCAATGCGTTCAACCAAACCTTAGATAACCTAGCACTTATCGAATTGCCTCTTCTGGACCGCAGGTTCACTTGGTCCAATAACCGTGCCTCCCCCACCCTAGAATGGCTAGATCGCGTCTTTTTAACCTTGCATGGGCAGATGCTTTCCCTAACACTTCCCTTTCCTCTCGATCCCGCTTTACGTCGCGATCACGTTCCACTCCTCATCCACGTCACCACCGCCATCCCTCGATCCAGCTTTTTCAAATTCGAAGCGGCCTGGGCCACCTCACGGCCCTGCAAGGACATTGTTGCTCAAATTTGGGCTGCACAACCCTCATCGCCAAACAATGTTGTTGCCTCCCTCGTCTCCGCACTCAAAAAATCTCATGCCCGTCTTAAGACTTGGGCACGTTCTCGTATCCCCTCCCACCTTCGTGAGGCTCGCTGCCAAGCTGCAATCACAGCCCTAGACCTCGTTGAAGAAACTAGACCCCTAACTCAGCCAGAGTCGCTTACTCGCAAAATCATCATCTCCTTGCTTAAGAGTGCCATCCACGAGAAAATGACATACTGGCGCTGGCGTGCTAAAGTATCTCGCGCTATCCACGGAGGAGAAAACACCAAGTTCTTTCACATATCTGCCTCTCAACGTCTGCGCAAAAACAAAATATTCACCCTCACACGTGACGGGTCCGAATACTCTGCGCATCCCCAGAAAGCGGAAATTCTCAGAGACTTCTTTGTTTCTCTAGTTGGCACCCCAGGCCTGACAACCTGGACCTTTGATCTAAAATCTATTTACCCTCACACGGTGTCTGGTCTCCACGCCCTCGATGCACCCTTCTCCGAAGATGAAATTAAGCATGCGTTTCTCACTATGAACCCCCAAGCCAGCCCGGGTCCGGATGGCTTTGGACCTATCGTTCTGGCCAATAGTCAAAAACCTCGTCCTACCTTTCTTCTCACATTTCCACCAAGGTATCGCAGACACAGAACGTCTAAACGGTGCCCACATTGTACTCCTCCCCAAGAAGGACGCGTCGACCTCCCCTGACGCTTTTAGGCCCATCTCGCTGCAAATTTGCCCGATCAAAGCGGTTGCAAAAGTTATCACATCTCGTCTAAAACCTTTCATCCCTATGCTAGTTCATGGCAATCAAACCGGCTTCATTTCTGGTAGAAACATCGCTGAAAACTTTGTCTTCGCAGTCGATCTCGTTAGCTCTTGCCACTCTCGCAAAAAACCTACCATGGTATTCAAGTTGGACTTCCGAAAAGCTTTCGACTCTGTCGCATGGCCTGCGCTTCTAAAAATTCTGGCTGTGCGGGGTTTCTCCTCCACCTTCTCCCGGTGGATCCAAAACATCCTCCTCACCGGCAAAACATCCATTCTCCTGAACGGGGTTCCGGGCAAATGGATCCAATGCAAAAATGGTTTGAGGCAGGGCGACCCAGTATCTCCCTATCTCTTTCTTATCGTCGCCGATCTCCTTCAACAGCTCATCCTCCAAAACTCAGACTCTGCACTCCACCACCCCATCTTCTCCCATCTGCCTCCCACTGTCCTCCAATACGCCGATGACACGCTCATCGTTGCAGCCGCCTCCTCTGCAGCCGCCTCAACCCTCAAAAACATCCTAAATACCTTTGCACTTGCCACCGGCCTCACCATCAACTTTGCCAAAACTACCCTAGCCACCCTACACACCGACGAAACCACGTCCACTAACATCGCCCTGGCCATGGGATGCTCTTGCGCCTCCTTCCCGCAAACTTATCTAGGACTCCCCCTCGCCCCCACTAGGCACCTCACTAATCACTTCAATCCTCTGCTAGAACGAGCTAGGAAACTACTTTCTGGCTGGCGTGCCAAGCTTCTTGATAAAGGTGATCGGCTCATCCTCATCTCTTCTGTCCTCGACTCAATCCTTGTCTATTTCATGTCTGTGTTCCGCATCCCAAAGAAAACAATCAAAACTCTGGACTCGCTGAGGAGAGCACTTTTTTGGGCAGGGAAGGATGCTTGCTCAGGTGCTCAATGTCTTATTGCATGGAAAAATGTTTGCTTACCAAAAAATACGGTGGTTTAGGGCTCAAAAACCTACATGTGCAAAACAACTGCCTTCTCATGAAATTCAGTGCCAAAGCCCTCTCCACTACACAAACCCCTTGGCTAGAATGGCTAGATCTCCAACACCCTAATGCTTTAGTCTCCCCACCCCCGCAAACCTCTTTCCTTTGCCGCACAATTTCACAACAGCTCGCCTCTCTCCAAAATATAACCTTTGTGCTGACAAACAGCGACTCACACACCTACTTTTGGCTAGACACCTGGTTGACTCCACAACCCTTGGCCACTACCTTCCCCCACTTATTCTCCCACTCCACTCTACAGCTGGTTAAAGTGGCTAACATTTTGCATTTCGGTATTCAAGCTAACCTCCGTAACCATCTCTCTCTTACGGCAGAACAAGAACTTGTCTCGCTTGTGGCTGTTTTGCAGGATTTCATGCCTTCGGCTGGGGAAGACCAACGGTTCCTTCGACACGGCATTACCTTCTCCACCAAACATGCATACGCCGCCCTCATGGAGCAGCCAGATCACAATCATCATGCCCCGCTCATCTGGTCAGCAAAGATTCCTCGGAAGCTAAAAGTCTTCGCTTGGCTGCTCTTCAAAGACCGCCTCAACACCAGGTGCAACCTTGCACACAAACATATAATCGACTCAGATATTTTCCCTCGGTGTGCGAGGCTGCCAGAAGACTCCAGCCACCTGTTCATCACATGCCCCCTCGCCAATACGATCTGGCAACATCTTGGCCTTCTGCCCCAGTCTGACGGTATCACAGACCTCTGGGATGTCGCTATCCCTGCTCACCTCTCCACCCCGCATGGCCTTCAGTCCTCTTGGCCCTATTATGGATGATCTGGTCCGCTCGCAACGACATGGTGTTTAGGACGATTGATCAAAGTTCTGTAATAACCCTTAGAAACCTTATTTCCGCTCTGGATCTTTGGTCTCATCGTCTTGTGCTTTCACAGGACAAGGAGGACGTCTTCTCGTGACGTTCCTACCTTTCTGCACGGTGCACCGTGCCTATGTAATGCTGTACTTACTGCCTCGGCAGTCCTTTGAGTAATATATTCAGGTGGGGGAGCTCCTCCCCCCCCACCCCGGTGATTCTCAAAAAAAAAATTGAAGCGAGTAATTTTCCTCGTCGTTTTCTTTGTATTAGTACTCCTAGTGAGGAACAGGTCAAAAATGTGCCCAAGATGTCGTTTAATGAAGTGATTGAGTAGTAGAGCTTTAACTTGATGGCGTCAAAATAAATGAATTTGTGTTAAAAAGTTTTGGAGTTAAGTTTTAGGGGTCCAACTAGGAACCAATTTCATCCGTCTAAAAACAGGAGTAAGGTTCCTTGTCCCTTTCATCTGTCTTTCGTTTCACCCGTGCATTTTCCTCACGTACGTACTAATACTCCCTAAATGTAGCACATAAAAAACCATTTTAGATGAGAAAACAAGCCAATCAAACTCTATGGTGGAACCCAATTTAAAGCATAACATTGGTTGGCACGTGTCCAACTTTTAACTCTTCGCTCCTCCTCCTCCAAGAAAGGAAGCTAGGGTTTCTGCCTCTCGCCGGCGCCGCCGCAGGTCCGCCTCGTCTCCGGTGGCCCTAGGGCCATGGGGGCGCGGTGGACCCTGCCAAGGGCCGGCGGGAGGGCTCCGTTTTCAATCATTTTTTCCTGTCTTGTTAGGGTTTGTGTCCTGCTCAAGAAGGCGAGACGGCGGCGGTTCCCTGAAGATGGAATAAAGGTCTCCCCGCCTAGCCCCCGTTCCAGCGGTGCATCTAGCATCGTTGGTGGCCGTGTGGAGGTGTGTCTCCGGCGGATTTATCTTTGGTGGATTTGCTCGGATCTCGTCGTTGTTTGTCTACGTTCGTGTGTCTTCGGGTTGAATCCTTCCAACCTACGTTATTCTTCATCGGCGGCAGTTGATGTTCTGGTGCGCTGGTCCTATGGGGCCTTAGCACGAGGACTTCCCGACTGTCTACTATAACAAGTTGTGCCCGACTCCGGCGATGGAGGGGTGATGACGGCGGCGCGCCTTCGGCTCGCTTCAGTGCTTGTAGTCGTCGCTAGGTGGTCTACGGATCTGGATGTAATTTTTATTTCTGGTGTTCGTTGTATGCCATGATTGAAGATGAATAGATTGAAAGTTTTTCCGCAAAAAAAAGAAAAAGAAAAGCATAACATTGGTCAAGATCAGCATACTCTGGAGCAGCATAAAAGCACCCACAAAGCCAGATCTTTGCAACAAAGTTTCATCCTTGCCGTGAAGATCAAAATTCCTCAATTAGAAGGGTTACAACATAGCATCCAATAATTAGAACTCATCTAATTACCCCCGCACAAAGAGATGTGCAATGCATGCATATCTCCATATGCTCTTAATTGCGCATGCATTTACTCACAGAATAGCTCATGATTCCAATAAAAGGAAATGTGATACGCAACAACAAAAGTACAATCGCAACCTTTGAGGCATCCACATGTTCCGAAGTAGTAATCCAGTTGTCCACAAAGAAGAACTCTGAGAAAACTAAAGAGAGGGATTAGCCTAGCGGTAATCTGGAATAATTATAAGTCTAAATTCTAATTAGACAAGAGGAGAGATTAGAGCGCGCAGCTAAGGGGGGGGGGGGGGGGGGGGGGGGGGTGGGTCCTACAAAGAATTGGTGTGTTATATGCGGATCCCTCGCACACATCTATACCTCTATATACGAATATAAAATGAGTGAGTTATTAATGTGCAATGCAATTAATTTCTTGCTTAATATTATCGTGCATTGCTTGTACACAATTGCTATTATTATATACTAGATGATGCCCCACATGTTTTTGCGGAAACCTTGGTAAAACAGATGCATAAATAGATGTCCTAAAGTAAATAAAAAAATAAAATCGGGATATATTTTGAAAACAATAAAGTATATGAAGCATGTTACAAAATGTAATATAAAAAGAGAAATCTATTGGATCGAAGTCAAACGGGGTGAAATTTTGAACAAGTGTGTAATATGACCTATATATATTTGCTCCAAGGGTCCAACGTACTAATATATGTAGGTTATGGTACAAAATTTTGTAACATGACAGTCTATGTTGCGCACAAAAATTAGTGAAATAAATCCAAACATGATTGCTGAGGTGGCATGGTTGCATGAATAGATTAGTGCATAAATTGTAACTTATGACCACATGCATGGCTTGATGTTGTGGCATAGTTGCATGAAAAAAAATAATAGATAGTGGGTTGCAACTATTCAAGAATAGAGGATAGGAACCATAAAAAGAAGAAGAATAGAGGATAGGTGAACAAGGGCGTGCCCAACTTAAGGGGGAGAGGAGCCCCCGCCCCCCCTTCCCTCTCAATTCAGTTCCGTCACCTTCCATAAACAGGGTCCCCCTATTGGGCCCCTTTCAGCCTAGGTGGGGGCAGCCCCCTTGGTCCTAGCCAAGGCGGTTTGTACCTATAACCTGTCGGAAATTTTCAGGAATCTTCTAAACCTTCCATAAATAGACTGAAACCTTTCTGGGCACTTATAGAACTCATTTTTTCATACTCTATGGTCTCTTAGTTCTCATATAAATTACCAGTCGTTAAGCGCGTGACCCCACAGGTTCCAATATAAGTAGCCATGACCCATAATTCACACTCTGCATTTTTAAACCGAACCAAAAAACCATACCAAAAAACATAATTGAGCCATTTCTATGGACTATGGCTTTATGCTTTTTGATATGGTATGAAATTTTCTTCCATTTTGATTTTTTTTGGTGTATACAAAAGAACAAAATAGTTAACAAATTAACCAATGCAAAAAAACATATATTTCTTGAGCGAACAACCATATTTTCTTTGTACAAGAGCCAAATTCCCCGCTAAGCACATTCATTTTTCTTGTAACATAGTCGTTTTGCTCTCAAAAAATGCTAAGCACATCCATAAACAAATCAAGTATACATTTGTATGGACGAACAACTATCAGTGCAATAATCCATGCATGCACATATAGTTATATACTTCCTCTATTCGAAAATATAACTGACGCTCAAACTGATGTATTTAGATGTATTTTAGAGCTAGATACTTCTGTTTCATCGACAACTATTTCCGGACAGATGTAGTATTTTTATATAAAAAGATATGTGTTTTTAGTTATAAATTTGTAAAATATTAGTATACCATTTTTAAATTAGCGTCAACTTTGGTTATTATGGTATATAGTGAAACCATGCCAAATTAATTTGGTATATAGCAAAACCAAACCATGTTTTAATTTCATACCATATTTACTTAAGTATCAATGCACAGAGTTACATGGAACACCTTTCGGTCAATAATTAACTACGGGTTCTGGACACCCTTGATAGTTCTCACATATTTAAGTTTCGCATACTATTCCCTTCAGTTTGCGACACGTTACAAAACTCAAGGCGAGACATTATCGGCATCCCCATGATCAACACCTTGATCACTATACCGATAATCCTCGTTACCAGTTTTGTTCTCTTTGCTCATTTATGTATTTTGGTATCCCTGCAATCTTAATCACATGTGTCTATCCAGGCAATGATGGTACGGTCATACTGAGTGGGCCGAGGGAGTATCTCTTCATCGTCGGAGGAGCAAATCCCAATTTTTTACTATTGATACCGAGACATACTTTTTCTGGTATACGTCACACGGTTATGGTGTGACAGGAAACCCCAACGTAATCATCTGGTATGTTCTCATACGATTTTCTCATGATCCAAGGACGTAAGTAAATGTTAGCATATTATGTGAAAATACTGACAACATAATGATGATGCAATCTCATAGTAATTCATAAGTTGGGTCTATCCAACATAATATGGTGTGTTGAAGGGACATCTATATGATCCGATCGACTGCATAAGACCCACAGTAGCAATAGAATGGGGAAAGTATACAGAAAATACATATATAGAAATATAAACAAACTAATCTCTATTACTTGAAAAGAACGTAAGGTTCCCATTTCACTTTTTTTCCCACCACCCCTTTGTCCAACCTTCCATGTATATGATAATCAATCATCTTAATTTACTTACCTTCTGAACCAATTCCACTTTAATTTACTTACCAAACTTCTAGTCAAAATATAAGGTAAATCACGGTCAGAATTTGATGAACATTTATTTACACAATCACATTATTATTGACAGATAAATCACAAGCTAACATACTAGAATATTTTATATCCCGTTGCAACGCACGGACATGGTTCTAGTATATATAAACGAGCAAAGACCTGCAGGTGGTGGGAGAATCAAAGTCCGAGGTGGAGAGGTGCAAACAATTCGTGGGCACAAGTGTGTTTGGGTTGGGTAGTAGCAGTAGATGCAGGGTTGGTTCTTTTTCATAGGGTATTGTGGTCGGTAGGGCGAGTTGGTATCTTTCGGCCCATGTTAGTTTGGATGTATGGCATACGTGGGGAGGGTGGCATGTCATTTAAGTTCTCGAGCTGGTGTGCTTGCGGGCGGTGTATGATTTTGCTGATGTGTCATTGTGGGATTGTCGTAGATCCATGAGTGCAGTCATGTCACTTTGGGTAAAGGTATTGTCAGACATTTGTGAGCACCTGTTACTAGGGTGCCCTCGAGCATCATTCCCCCCTTGGTTGTGTCCTCGAAGAGCCCATATTCGGCCCCATCCTTTATGATCTTGTGCTCCAGGTGAAAAACAAGATCTGGATTGCCGAATCTTACGATGGTGTAGCTGATAATGTCGCTTACTCCTTGGAGGTGTAGTTCTTGGAGGTCTTGGTCCTAGGGTTGCGCATGCACATGACTTGATTCTAGCTAGATACTCCTAGGTGTGTCACCACCCTGCAAATGTGGTTCCCATGGGTGGCATGGGTAGAGGATTGTGAATGATCTCGTGTTGTGGCATCTTGGTCGCAGGGCAATTGATTGGCAATTGCAGACATGCATGGCGGCTAGCGAGGGTTGCGGTGGTGGTTGGTAGCGCAGAGCTCAGAACGCGAGAGGTGCTTGGTAATTTCGAGGCCTCGGGGCCATCATGGTGCGAGGCTGATGGTCTGCAACGCCATCAACTTTCTCCAAAGCGGAAGGGGCCACAGCTATGCCCTTCTTTGTGGAGTTGGGTTCTCTTCTATGTCATGGGGTTTGGTAGGTTTAGTGTGTCTTGTGCACTAGTGAGGATGACATAGGTTGGGGTATGTTTGGTAGTGGGTTGTAATGTTTGTCTGTCAGCTATTGATCATGGTCTTATCTTGAGTGGTGGTTGTTTGACCTAGTTTCAGACTTGTACAATTGTAATTATATTTCTTCTATCATGCATCGAGACAAAAGCTTTGTGTTTTCTCAAAATATAATAATTAAATGCATAGATCAATGTGGGCATGGCTGTACAAGATTGCAAGAAGAAACAATCATGTTTTTTTTTTTTTTTTTTGCAAAATACTTTAAACTTCTCCTATTATCTACTTTTACCTTCAACAAAAGGAAATCAAATGTCTCATGAAGAAGGAAAGTACAGAAAGCCAGGTCAAGATAATTATTTGATTATGACATGTGAATCAAGCAACATGAGTACCTCCGACCGTTTTGGCTGGCTGAATTTGGATTGCTCATTGTAAGGTTGTATGATTATGATAAAATCTGGATCCAACATTCCAAGCTGTTTGATCTGTTGATAAACACAGAATTTTTTCAATTCATCAGAGCTCCCCTAGTTTTGTCCGGAATATTATTCCTAACTCTTCATTTCTACACAACAGCCATGGATTTCTTGATGTGCATCCACTGTGCTGGCAACATTCCCTCTGAAATTTCTGACAAAATCTTAGACATGTGAGGCTCATCTTCCAACCGGTGCTTGAGTTCTATCGATTTGAGCTTCTTGCACCAGAAAACAGGTGTTGTCGAGCTACGCCTTTTGGAAGATTGTTTCCTCTTACTCTTCTTGAACGGAGGAGCTAACAACTGTGGTTCATGAACAATGCTCAGTGAGTATTAGTTTTTTTTACATGAAGTTAATGTCAGATTAATTAGGGGCAAAAACATAAATGAAGGATCCAATAAGAGTGTCATGTTAATTACGTACCGTGCAGTTGTCCAATTCAAGTTCCTCCAGGTTTGGTGTGTTCGAGAGGATGCTTGTCAATGCCTGCAACTTCACTCCAAGATCACATCTTTCTAGGAGCAAAGCCTTCAAGTTATGGAGCATGGGGAATTCTTCAGATTCCTCTTGAAGCAGTGCCTACAAAGGATGATACAATGAGATAATACATCGATGGATTTTCCAAATATATATATATTGATCAAACTTAGTTGACCAGAGAATGCAATGCATGCGTACTGTAGTGGGGAAGCCTGATAGATGTAGCTTGGTAACGTTGGGGATGAGGGCCAGGAAGCTGCACATGGACTTGAGGAACTCGAGTTTGCGTTTCTTTCGCGCTCTCTGGTTCGGCTGCCCGCCGTAGCTCGTGTCCGTGAGCCGGATCGAAGCATCGGCGAGCGACAGTAGCTCTGGTGCGGCCGCTCCGGCGACACAGTAGCAGTCCCTCCCGTCGTACGGAATCTCGAGGAGCAGGTAGGCAAGGCGGGGAGCCGCGAGCTTGAGCTCGGCCCCAGCGAGGTTGCAATGGGGGTCGATGACTGTGAGGCTCTTGAGCGTTGGCGAGGCTACGACGTGGAGCTTCTCCATCCTGCACCTCTCGACGTGGAGGTCCTCGAGGACCGGGCAGTACCCACCGAGGCCTTCCACAAAACCAGGTGCCATGTTCACCCCGACGAGACGTAGCGTGGTCAGGCGCCGGGTAAAGCCGCCAGCGCATAAGCCTTTGGACGACAAGTCCGGCTGCCGGCGAGCGGGGGCAGCGGCATAAGAGTACGCGATCGACGCGTGCGGCTTCCAGAAGACGGTGCCGTTGTGAGCGGTGCTGATGTCGACGGTGGCCGGGAAGCGTTGGAGGCCGCGGCGGACCCACCTGTCGGAGAACATGTCGCCGCAGTGACCCGCCCTGTTGCTGACCAGGTGCAGGCGGAGGACGTCGAGCTCCACCGCCGCCGGGAGCGACGACAGCATGTGGTCGGTGAAGTCCTCGAAGCGCTCCCACTGGTCGTCGGCGAACTCCCTCTCGTCGATCACGGCGCAGCGCACCTCGCGCCAAAGGTGCCTCCACCGCCGGGACAGCACGCTCGTCTGCCTGGCCTGCCGTGACCCGAGCAACGATATTATACAGTGCAGGAGGCAGTCCGGTAGGTCACCAAGCCGGTCGACAGCGTCAACGCGGCGGCGCTTGATGGAATCCATGCCGATCGGATCGCGGCGTCGCATCGCATCACGGCAACCGGCGGCGCAGTAATTGGAGGGTTTTGGACTGTGCTATTCAGCACCGTGCCCAGGGTATAGCAAGCGGCGGACCAAGGTCCTTCCGTGATGGGCCGAGCAATGTGTCCACCCACCTTTTTTTCTTTGCGAAAGCAACAATTTTTTTTAGAAGCACATGTAACTTTATTTATACTTATAACAATTACAGGTACATTGATTTCGACCTCAGATAAAAAAAATACAGAGTAACTTATGTGACTAAGAATTATAATGAAATCTCCTGAAAACACCTTCGTAGTATCAATCTCTACTCGAAGAAATACTCCAAAGACTTCGGTAAAGAGGCTATAATTAGACTCGAGCAACGATGTTGTCACTCTTTCACCCTCACAAACATTACCAATAATGGTTTTTGAAAGCGCCTTGAGTCGCCCATCCAAAAAGATGAGAAGCCTTGATCGATGAATGTACCTGGTCTAGAGATGCCCCCTAAAAGTGCAGGCCGTCGAATCACTATATCTTCATCATGATGTCGATGAAATATTTCACCTTCACAAAAAATCAGACAAATAAAAAAGCTCGATGCAATAACATAAACTCATCAGATCCGAATAATCGGTTCTGCGAGGAAAAAGCTCTCTAACCTCTAACTGCTCTCGGGTCGCTCCTCGTGGGCGACTCGAGGGCGACAAACCCTAGCTCTCTCAGGCCTCCCCCTCCTCCCTTCCCCGCCCCGCCGCCACCCGAGGTGGTCGCCGGCGTTCCCGCGCCGCTGTCAGTGAAGGTGGCGGCGAGGTCCCTGCTGCCCTGCATCTTGTGGGGAGCTTTGGTACGCCGGGGCGGCGGCCCTGGGTGAGAAGGCGGCGTCGACCTCGGCTGGCGGGTGGCGCCGCAGGTGTTGGCTGGCCCTCCCGGTCACGTGGGCGGCGGTGGCTCCTCGCGGCGTGGTCTGCCCCGGCGGCTGCGCCAGATCTGGATCCCGGTGGGCTGCTTCGGCCTCATCCATCCTCGCCGGCTGCGGATTCGGCTGTATCTGGATCCCGTGCTTCGGGCCGGCCTGTGGACGTGGTGAGGGAAGATCTGGGAGGGGGGAAACCCCCGGTCGACCTCAACGCCAACAGTGGCTCCGGCCCCGTTTTCCCTCTTGAGGGGGCGCTCGATTCCCTCCTTCCCCCTCCTCCATCCACCTCATCCCGGGTGAAAACCTTGGCTGCATGCGGCCAGGCGACGGCGGCGCTCCGGCGTCGTTATCTTCTTGAAGACGCCACCTTGGGATGGTTGGAGGGTTGTGGATGTGCGTCGAGCTATCGGCTTCGGTTGCGGCTGTGTGGTTCCTGCAGGATGTCATTGGTAGTGGGTGTGTGGTCGCCTTCCCGCTCTGGTTGTTGTGGTTCGCCGTCAGGTGGCGCTGTGGGGTTGCTGGCCAGTGGTGGTGCTCCATTGGGGCGAGCGGAGATGAGGTCTCCCCTCCGGCAATGTGTGAGGAAAGATGGTGGTCTCTCCTCCATTCCCGGCTTGCAATTCTGACTATGGCGACGGTGATCATTCCGCGGTGGTGTCCCTGTCATCCTCCATCTAGTGCATCTCTTCGGCCTCTGCACACGCTGATCCTCTTCATCTTGGAGTTCCTCTTCGACTTGATCCTGTAATTTTCTTAAGTGGCAACTGTGTGTGACCTTCTCAAGTTAGCTTCTTGGTCTAGCTGCCTACTCTTTTTTCTTGTATCAAGTTTGTTCCAATGTTGGAAACACCATTGTATCCCCTAGCCGGTTGATGGCTTCATTAATTTGAAGTCGGGCATGATGCCTTTTATCTAAAAAAAACTCTCTAACCTCATGGCACCACCAAAAAAATGAGAGAAAATATATTCTCACAAAACTATGATGATCTCTAGATGTTAACGAAGGACAAAGAGGTCTTGAAGATCTGGGGTCCCCCCTTCCTCTCAATGCTAAGATAGCGGCTAGAGGCGAGGGGACCTAATTTTTTCAGATGGCGATAACGGCTGCAGCAGCAGGAGAAACCCTCCTGGTCGCTGGATGGATGGGATCCCTCAATCTGTTGTGCACACCACGGATAGAAATCAACAATTATTAGTGGACTAGCAAATATGTCTGTGCGTTGCAACAGGACGTCATACTTGTTTCGCTAGGGCGTAATATTTTCTCTCCCGTTGCAATGCATGGGCATTTTTGCTAGTCTTTTATAATATGCGATCAGTTTTTTTTAAATCACCAGCATTTTTTGAACCCATGAACATTTTACGATTCCCAAACATTTTTTTGACTTCCCGAACATTTTATGATTTCATGATTTTTTTCAAACTCGCAACTTTTTAAATTTGAAATTTTGGGAAATCCTGAATTAGTTTAAAGAAGGAAAAAAATTAAAAATTAAAATGAGAAAAGGAAAGGCAAAAAATTGAAATAAAAAACATGGGCCGGCCCATGAACCCGTGTTGGGTAGGAGGAGGTGCACGGGGCTTTAGCCACTACGGTTCACATGTGTTCGTGATATTTCAGGGTCTCACCCTATAAGAACCGAACCAGGGGCAACATTGATAGAAAAACTTTGAATCGTTTGCTTCACTTATGGATGGCACAATGGGTAATTTAGGACAACTTTGGGGGTAATTTTAGGACAGACGGACATAAGCACTAATTTAGGACATAAGCATCAATTATCAACGATAATTAGTATGGATTGGACGGATCAACAATGTAGTTTACATAGCCCGAGGCTCAAGCGAAGAATTCTATTTCCCGCCAACCGCCGGGATAGAGAGCAAATGTGCACCCCTCCCGCCACATGATCACGCGAGCACCTTGCATTGGTTTTCCTCGCACCGGTTTTGGGAAGGTTCTTTATTTCTTTTTCTTTTTTATTTTCTCTTTTTTTTTAAATTTGTGAACTTCTTTCAAACTCGTGAAATTATTTCAAATCCACGAAAAAATTAAAATTCATGAAATGTTCGAAAATCAGAATGAATTTTTAAATTTGTGAATATTTTTTAAAACATGAAAAAAACAAAATTTTGAACTTTTTTGTAATACATGAACTTTTTAAAATACGGGAAAATTTCAAATTCATGATCATTTTTTTGAAATACCCTAACATTTTCCAAATTCATGAGCATTTTTTGAAATTCAATAAAATATCAATTCATGAACACTTTTTGAAATTTGGGAAAAAAATTTGAATCCACAAACATTTTATGAAGTTCCTAAATAACTTTTCTATTCACAAACATTTCCCAAATTCGTGAACATTTTAAAAATTAGTTAACTTTTCTTAAAATTATCAACTTTTTTAAAATCAGGGACATGTTTTCATATTTGTGAATATTTTTCAAAATTTCATGAACATTGTTTGAAATCACGAACGTTTTTTTAAATAAAGCAAAAGCAAAAAGAGGAAAAACAAAAGGAGAAAAGCTAGGCGCCTTGCCCCGCAATGGGCCGGCCCAAAGTGCACGCCAAGGGAGATGTGTGTTTGTTGCGCGTGCGCCGCCCGAAATAGGGTTCCAGCCTCAATCTACTAGATATGCATTCTTGGTGCAAGTACTAGAGAGTTTCTAGCTATGGTGTATACATTCATATTCGAGTTGATTGATAGTTCTTATCTTTTTCAATTTTATCAGTCGGCACAATTTGAGTTGATTGATAGTTCTTTCTGCATCCAGAAGTGTTGCGTGTAGTCAGCCAACATCCATTCGCCAGCGCCGAAACCCGAGGACCAACTGACCACGGAGCTCACCTTTCTGCGGGATGTTGACAACACCGGACTTCAATTTGCACCACGCGTGGCAAGGAGCCCGTGGTGGACGACGGACATGACTTCTCCATTAAAGAAGTTTCATCAGGCTCCGGCACCAAATTTCATGGTGAAGCTAACACGGGACGGCGAGGCTTCAGGCTCACAGGTTGAACTGCCAAACCCGCTAGAAGACGTTTGGCAGGAGAGGCGCGAGAAGATCCTCCACGACCCAGAAGCCGCCTGACCGTCTATGCCCCGGCTATCAACTGCACGACGACGAAGGTCCCATTCTGCTAGCACCACCTCGGTGAGTCGGAGAAAGGGTGTCCAGTGACATGCAAGTTATTTTCGACGGCTTCATCCATTGGGTAGACTTTCTCTTTCTTATTCGAGTTTCAACATGACGGTCAAATTAGAGGGGTAGTGCCACACTTTGTGGATGGGGGCCTCTCTGTCTTGCAATATGTGATGATACTCTTTTTATGGAACATGACCTGAATAAGGCTAAGAATTTGAAACTCTTGCTTTTTTGCTTTTGAGGAAATGCTAGGTCTTAAAATTAACTTCCATAAAAATGAATATTTCTTTTTTGAATAAGCCAAAGAGGCGATCACACAATGCACTTCTTGTTTGGTTGCCATAAGGCCAATTCCTGATTAAATATCCGGGAATTTCGGTTCATTATCGGCTTCTTACCAACATTGAGTGGAAACATGTCGAAGAGCGCTTAAAGAAATGAGTAGGCAGTTGGAAAGGCAAGTTGCTGTCTATTGGACGATGACTAGTTTTGATCAATTATGTCCTAAAAAATGGTTTTTTGTATGCTCTCATTTTTTTCAACTCCCAAAAGTGGCCTTGCAAAGGTGGATTATTTTAAACCTAGATTCTTTTGGCAAGGAGATAGTGAAAGAAAAGAAATATAGGCTAACCAAATGGAGTGTGGGTTGTTGACCAAATACCTGGGGGGTTTAAGTATTCGGGACGGTTAGAATTGTGTCGAATATTTGTACAAGGTAGGTTACAGTTGGACTTGTAGTTATATTCTGTCTAGATAAGGTAGGAGTTGTGTCCTAATAGGACACTTGTATCGTAGGCCTCTTATATAATTAGAGGATGGACACACTACATGATGTAACCTATGCCAACATAAGAGCACATGCACGCAGGGGAGCCGGTGGCCTGTGCCGGCTCTCGGGCGGCCAGGGCGTGGTATTGTAGCGGTGTTGTGGGGAGGTGATACGTCTCCAACGTATCTATAATTTTTGATTGCTTCATGCTATATTATATTCTGTTTTGGACATTATTGGGCTTTATTATACACTTTTGTATTATTTTTGGGACTAACCTATTACCCGGAGGCCCAGCCCAGAATTGCTGTTTTTTGCCTATTTTAGTGTTTCGCAGAAAAAGAATATCAAACGGAGTCCAAACGGAATGAAACTTCGGGAACGTGATTTTCGGAACGAACGTGATCCAGAGGACTTGGACCCTACGTCAAGAAAGCTACCAGTAGGGCACGATGTAGGGGGGCGCGCCTACCCCCCTTGGGCGCGCCCTCCACCCTCATGGGCCCCACGTTGCTCCACCGACGTACTTCTTCCTCCTATATATACCTACGTACCCCCAAACTACCAGATACGGAGCCAAAAACCTAATTCCACCGCCGCAACCTTCTGTACCCGTGAGATCCCATCTTGGGGCCTTTTCCGGAGCTCCGCCGGAGGGGGCATCGATCACGGAGGGCTTCTACATCAACACCATAGCCTCTCCGATGATGTGTGAGTAGTTTACCTCAGACCTTCGGGTCCATAGTTATTAGCTAGATGGCTTCTTCTCTCTTTTTGGATCTCAATACAATGTTCTCCCCCTCTCTTGTGGAGATCTATTCGATGTAATCTTCTTTTGCGGTGTGTTTGTTGAGACCGATGAATTGTGGGTTTATGATCAAGTTTATCTATGAACAATATTTGAATCTTCTCTGAATTCTTTTATGTATGATTGATTATCTTTGCAAGTCTCTTCGAATTATCAGTTTGGTTTGGCCTACTAGATTGATCTTTCTTGCAATGGGAGAAGTGCTTAGCTTTGGGTTCAATCTTGCGGTGTCCTTTCCCAGTGACAGTAGGGGCAGCAAGGCACGTATTGTATTGTTGCCATCGAGGATAACAAGACGGGGTTTATATCATATTGCATGAGTTTATCCCTCTACATCATGTCATCTTGCTTAAAGCGTTACTCTGTTCTTATGAACTTAATACTCTAGATGCATGCTGGATAGCGGTCGATGTGTGGAGTAATAGTAGTAGATGCTGGCAGGAGTCGGTCTACTTGTCTCGGACGTGATGCCTATATACATGATCATACCTAGATATTCTCATAACTATGCTCAATTCTGTCAATTGCTCAACAGTAATTTGTTCACCCACCGTAATACTTATGCTCTTGAGAGAAGCCACTAGTGAAACCTATGGCCCCCGGGTCTATTTTCCATCATATTAATCCCCGGACAACAAGCTATTTCTTTTGCCGTTTATTTTGCTTTCTTTACTTTGCATCTTTATCATAAAAATACCAAAAATATTATCTTATCATATCTATCAGATCTCACTCTCGTAAGTGACCGTGAAGGGATTGACAACCCCTTTATTGCGTTGGTTGCGAGAATTTATTTGTTTGTGTAGGTGCGAGGGACTCGTGTGTGGCCTCCTACTGGATTGATACCTTGGTTCTCAAAAACTGAGGGAAATACTTACGCTACTTTGCTGCATCACCCTTTCCTCTTCAAGGGAAAACCAACGCAGTGCTCAAGAGGTAGAAAGAAGGATTTCTAGCGCCGTTGCCGGGGAGTCTACGCAAAAGTCAACATACCAAGTACCCATCACAAACCCTTATCTCCCGCATTACATTATTTTGCCATTTGCCTCTCGTTTTTCTCTCCCCCACTTCACCCTTGCCGTTTTATTCGCCCTCTCTTTCCCGTTTGCCTCTTTTCGCTCGCCTTCCTTCGTTATGTCGGAACCAAAAAGAGTTGGGGGTTCTCTCCCAAGCTTTAGTGCTTTGGATAATCCTTCTATTCTACCTAAACTCATAAATAGTACTATGGAAAAACCTACCGGAGTTGTTAATGAGAGTCCTAATAATTTTGATGAAGATGATTCCGGAATTTTTCGTTATTTACTCGATGAATCTTTGAAAGATGCTTGGGATAGGCTGTTAAGAATCCGGGCTAGCTATGTACCCCAATATCAAATTGAGGTTTACCTAAAAAGCTTTTATGTTGGGTTGCCCGCTTCATTCAAGCAAGTTTTAGATTCTATTTTTGAAGAGGGTTTTCTTGAAGGGGACCCCATAGATACCTATGAAAAGATGAAAGCTATATTTGGGCACCCCATGAATGAGAAAGTCGAATCCACATCTCTTTTACTCTCCTACCAAAACGAATCTATCAAAGAGATAAAAGCTAGCCTAGATGCAAATTTCCGCAATGTGCTAAATCTTTCTTCTACCATTAATAGCCACATGCTGTATCAAAATAGAAAGATTAATTCCATAGATAACAAGTTTGCTCTTTTCTTCCCTAAAACCAAAGATGGCAATACCTAGATCTATTCTTGCTTTTATGCCTAGCTAGGGGCGTTAAACAATAGCGCTTGTTGGGAGGCAACCCAATTTTATTTTTAGTTTTTTTTGCTTTTTGCTTCTGTTTAGGAATAAATATTTGATCTAGCCTCTGGTTAGATTTGTTTTTATGTTTTAATTAGTGTTTGTGCCAAGTTAAACCTATAGGATCTTCTTGGATGATAGTTATTTGATCTTGCAGAAAATTCCAGAAACTTTCTGTTCACGAAAATAATTGTTAAAAATCACCAGAACGTGATAAAATATTGATTCTAATTGCTTCTGATCAATAAAAAAATTTTCCAGGTCGTCCTATTTTGTTAGAATTGTTTTAGTTCCAGAAGTTTGCGTTAGTTACAGATTACTACAGACTGTTCTGTTTTTGACAGATTATGTTTTTCGTGTGTTGTTTGCTTATTTTGATGAATCTATGGCTAGTAAAATAGTTTATTAACCATAGAGAAGTTGGAATACAGTAGGTTTAACACCAATATAAATAAATAATGAGTTCATTACAGTACTTTGAAGTGGTGTTTTCTTTTCTTTCGCTAACGGAGCTCACGAGATTTTCTGTCAAGTTTTGTGTTGTGAAGTTTTCAAGTTTTGGGTGAAAGATTTGATGGATTATGGAATAAGGAGTGGCAAGAGCCTAAGCTTGGGGATGCCCATGGCACCCCAAGATAATCTAAGGACACCTAAAAGCCAAAGCTTGGGGATGCCCCGGAAGGCATCCCCTCTTTCGTCTACTTCCATCGGTAACTTTACTTGGAGCTATATTTTTATTCACCACATGATATGTGTTTTGCTTGGAGCGTCTTGTATGATTTGAGTCTTTGTTTTTTAGTTTACCACAATCATCCTTGCTGTAAACACCTTTTAAGAGAGACACACATGATTCGGAAATTGTTAGAATACTCTATGTGCTTCACTTATATCTTTTGAGTTATATAGTTTTTGCTCTAGTGCTTCACTTATATCTTTTAGAGCACGGTGGTGGTTTTGTTTTATAGAAACTATTGTTCTCTCATGCTTCACTTATATTATTTTGAGAGTCCTACAAAACAGCATGGTAATTTGCTTAATGATAATAGGCATCCAATTAAAAAAATTCTTATGAGTGTGTTGAATACTGTGAGAAGTTTGATACTTGATAATTGTTTTGAGATATGAAGATGGTGATATTAGAGTCATGCTAGTTGAGTAGTTTTGAATTTGAGAAATACTTGTGTTAAAGTTTGTGATTCCCGTAGCATGCACGTATGGTGAACCGTTATGTGATGAAGTCGGAGCATGATTTATTTATTGATTGTCTTCCTTATGAGTGGCGGTCGGGGACGAGCGATGGTCTTTTCCTACCAATCTACCCCCCTAGGAGCATGCGCGTAATACTTTGTTTCGATAACTAATAGATTTTTGCAACAAGTATATGAGTTCTTTATGACTAATGTTGAGTACATGGATTATACGCACTCTCTTCCTTCCACCATTGCTAGCCTCTCTAATACCGCGCACTTTTCGCCGGTATCATACACCCACCATATACCTTCCTCAAAACAGCCACCATACCTACCTATCATGGCATTTCCATAGCCATTCCGAGATATATTGCCATGCAACTTACCACCGTTCCGTTTATTATGACACGCTCCATCATTGTCATATTGCTTTGCATGATCATGTAGTTGAACGGGGAGCTCTCCCCTTTTTCCGCCCGACTCTTTGATCTTAAGAATGCTGGTTTTAAGAACGAGTGATTGCCCTTCTCCGACCCTTACTGCCCAACCGGAGTTGTTCGGATTTTACATATTGATCATTTTGCACTAGAATCAAGCTTTTTGAGGGAATATTCACACTATATAGAATATCTTGACTCTGAATAGTTATGGTGCTTTCTCTATCAATTTGAGAAACTTTATCCATAGAGTAGTAGTATAGGCCATACTTTCTTCGTTTTTTGATTCTCGTGAAGTGTCCTTCCTTTCTACAGCTGATAGGGAAAAATCGTTGTTTTTACGATCCCTATGTAGAAAGCCCTTTTTCTAGTATTTACTAGAAAATTTGATCCTCTTTTTTTTTCTTTCTATAGTGGAGATAGTCGCACGTAATGACAGATCACGGCCATATTATTAAAAGCTTGCGGTAAGAAGGGATTTCGTTCTAGTGCCCGGAAATAATATTCCAAAGCCTTTGTATGCTCTCCATTGCTTGTGTGTATAAGGCCTATGTTATAGAGTATATAACTTCGATCATAGGGATCGATTTCTAGTCGCGAATAAGATCATTTGCTCTTACCTCAACAAGGGAAGCACCAGCTTTTTCTTTTTCTTCTTGTTCCCAATTCACTACATTGACTATACGACCATTAACTAAAATATGTCTATGGTTGACTAATTGGCGGGCCCCAGGAATGGTTGAAGCCATACCCAATCGAAAAAGGATATTATCCAAACGCATTTCAAGTAATTGTAGTAAAACCTGGCCTGTTGACCTTTTTGCTTTTCCAGCGATATGTACATATCTAAGTAATTGTCGTTCTCTCAGACCATAATGAAAACGCAATTTCTGTTTTTCTTGAAGACGAATACGATATTACTCCTTTTTCCCAGAATTGAATTTTTTTTAAGATTACTTCCAGATTTAGATGTTTTTCTAGTGAGTCCTGGTAAAGCCCCCAGACGGCGTATTTTTTTTAAACGAGGTCCTCGATAACGGGACATGAAGACTCCTTTTTTTATTTTATTGAAATTTCATTTTACACAATTAATTTCAATGTATTTACATTACAGAATACATCGAAATTAAAACTGAATTAAACTACAGGATAAACACAGTAAAATCAACTAAAGTACCCCAAAAAATGGAATTTCATCAAAATCTTTATTTTTTGTATATATATTATTTATTTTATTGTTTTGTATCTAGCAAAATTGTAAGGTAAAAAACATAAAAGATCCTGGATTCTCCATTTAATTCGGAAAAAAAGAGATTCTTGTTCCTCGAACATCGATAGAGAAAAAAAAGCCGACTATCGGATTTGAACCGATGACCCTCGCATTACAAATGCGATGCTCTAACCTCTGAGCTAAGTGGGCTTACATAACGCATAGCTATTCTGAATTCTCTCATTTCTTAAATTAAATTTGGTTAATATTTATTAACCCCATAAAAAAGAAATAATAAAGGTCATTTCTTCTAAAAAATTAGAATAGTGAGACGTATTAAAACGCAATTTGCGTTCCGAATTGCTAGCTCTTCTCTTTCAGTATTATGAAATTCCATTCCCATTAGAATATTCATTGACAGATAATAATAAAAAGCCAAATACTCCTCTGGACGCATATAGTAGCATTGCGATTCCGAATCTTTTTTATTTAGGAATATGAACAGAAAAAATTCATTGTATCGTTGGGTCGTAGATAGAATTAGATAAAATAAAATAGATTTGAAAGTCCTAAATTAGACCAAAGGAATTCCGTCTGCTAGAATAAGAAAAAGCGCTTCCGAATTGATCTCATCCTTTATAATATAATGAAATTTTTTCTTTGTTCAGTAATAACTTAATCTTGGAATAAAACACTTGTCTTGAGTACTATTCAAAATTCAGAAGAATTGCGTAGAGGGACCATTGAGCAACTCGAAAAAGCTCGGATTCGATTACAGAAAGTCGAACTAGAAGCGGATGAGTATCGAATGAATGGATACTCTGAGATAGAACGAGAAAAAGCAAATTTGATTAATGCTACTTCTATTAGTTTGGAACAATTGGAAAAGTCTAAAAACGAAACCCTTTATTTTGAAAAACAAAGGGCAATGAATCAGGTCCGACAGCGGGTTTTCCAACAGGCCGTACAAGGAGCTCTAGGAAAAAAAATTTTTGTTTGGTATACTGTGTGCTAAGTATTCTTTTCCTATCAATGAACTTTTCATAATTTTCATAATAGAATCCTCATATTCTATTATGAAAATTATGAAAAGTGGAGTATTCTTACAATAGGACTTACAACTTCCACCTATCTTCTCCAAAAGAAAGCGTGAAGAGAGCCAAGAGACTTTAATTTTGGATTTCAACAATAAGAAATAAGAAAGAATTTTACGAATTGTACAGACGAATTCGAATTAGCCAATAAATTGGTATCGTCTTTTCAATATAAATTATTGCAATATTCAAATTGCAATATCAATGAATTACAAATACAAAAATTCATTTAAGTGAAAAAGAACATCGAGATATAGGTAGGCAAAAGAGGGATTTTCGTCGTTTGTGGATCACTCGGATAAACGCAGCAACGCGGGTATATAAAGTATTCGATAGTTATCGTACTTGTGGCAAAGCCACCGTTCATAATTCTTTCATACATGTCACTCTTGATTCATTGCATATCCCGGTACACTGCCGGAGGCATCCACATAGAGTCATATTTTGTTCTAAGTATTGAGTTGTAATTCATGAGTTGTAAGTAAATAAAAGTGTGATGATCATCATTATTAGAGCATTGTCCCAAGTGAGGAAAGGATGATGGAGACTATGATTCCCCCACAAGTCGGGATGAGACTCCGGACTAAATAAATAAAAAAAAGAGGCCATAAAAAAGAGAAAAGGCCCAAATAAAAAAAATGAGAGAAAAAGAGAGAAGGGACAATGTTACTATCCTTTTACCACACTTGTGCTTCAAAGTAGCACCATGATCTTCATGATAGAGAGTCTCTGATGATATGACTTTCATATACTAGTGGGAGTTTTTCATTATAGAACTTGGCTTGTATATTCCGATGATGGGCTTCCTCAAATGCCCGAGGTCTTCATGAGCATGCAAGTTGGATGCACACCCACTTAGTTTCTTTTGTTGAGCTTTCATATATTTATAGCTCTAGTGCATCAGTTGCATGGCAATCCCTACTCACTCACATTGATATCTATTGATGGGCATCTCCATAGCCCGTTGATACGCCTAGTTGATGTGAGACTATCTTCTCCTTTTTTTGTCTTCTCCACAATCACCATTCTATTCCACATATAGTGCTATATCCATGGCTCACGCTCATGTATTGCGTGAAGATCGAAAAAGTTTAAGAACACCAAAAGTATGAAACAATTGCCTGGCTTGTCATCAGGGTTGTGCATGACTTAAATACTTTGTGTGGTGAAGATAGAGCATAGCCAGACTATATGATTTTGTAGGGATAACTTTCTTTGGCCATGTTATTTTGAGAAGACATAATTGCTTAGTTAGTATGCTTGAAGTATTATTATTTTTATGTCAATATTAAAATTTTGTCTTGAATCTTTTGGATCTGAATATTCATACCACAAATAAGAGAATTACATTGAAAATTATGCCAAGTAGCATTCCGCATCAAAAATTCTGTTTTTATCATTTACCTACTCGAGGACGAGCAGGAATTAAGCTTGGGGATGCTTGATACGTCTCCAATGTATCTACAATTTTTGATTGCTTCATGCTATATTATATTCTGTTTTGGACATTATTGGGCTTTATTATACACTTTTATATTATTTTTGGGACTAACATATTAACCGGAGGCCCAGCCCAGAATTGTTTTTTTTGCCTATTTCAGAGTTTCGCAGAAAAAGAATATCAAACGGAGTCCAAACGGAATGAAACCTTCGGGAACGTGATTTTCGGAACGAACGTGATACAGAGGACTTGGACCCTATGTCAAGAAAGCTACCAGGAGGGCACGAGGTAGGGGGCGCGCCTACCCCCACTGGGCGTGCCCTCCACCCTCGTGGGCCCCATGTTGCTCCACCGACGTACTTCTTCCTCCTATATATACCTACGTACCCCCAAACTACCAGATACGGAGCCAAAAACCTAATTCCACCGCCGCAACCTTCTGTACCCGTGAGATCCCATCTTGGGGCCTTTTCCGGAGCTCCGCCGGAGGGGGCATCGATCACAGAGGGCTTCTACATCAACACCATAGCCTCTCCGATGATGTGTGAGTAGTTTACCTCAGACCTTCGGGTCCATAGTTATTAGCTAGATGGCTTCTTCTCTCTTTTTGGATCTCAATACAATGTTCTCCCCCTCTCTTGTGGAGATCTATTCGATGTAATCTTCTTTTGCGGTGTGTTTGTTGAGACCGATGAATTGTGGGTTTATGATCAAGTTTATCTATGAACAATATTTGAATCTTCTCTGAATTCTTTTATGTATGATTGGTTATCTTTGCAAGTCTCTTCGAATTATCAGTTTGGTTTGGCCTCCTAGATTGATCTTTCTTGCAATGGGAGAAGTGCTTAGCTTTGGGCTCAATCTTGCGGTGTCCTTTCCCGGTGATAGTAGGGGCAGCAAGGCACGTATTGTATTGTTGCCATCGAGGATAACAAGACGGGGTTTATATCACATTGCATGAGTTTATCCCTCTACATCATCTCATCTTGCTTAAAGTGTTACTCCGTTCTTATGAACTTAATACTCTAGATGCATGCTGGATAACGGTCGATGTGTGGAGTAATAGTAGTATATGCAGGCAGGAGTTGGTCTACTGGTCTCGGACGTGATGCCTATATACATGATCATACCTAGATATTCTCATAACTATGCTCAATTCTGTCAATTGCTCAACAGTAATTTGTTCACCCACCATAATACTTATGCTCTTGAGAGAAGCCACTAGTGAAACCTATGGCCCCCGGGTCTATTTTCCATCATATTAATCCCCCGACAACAAGATATTTCTTTTGCCGTTTATTTTGCTTTCTTTACTTTGCATCTTTATCATAAAAATACCAAAAATATTATCTTATCATATCTATCAGATCTCACTCTCGTAAGTGACCGTGAAGGGATTGACAACCCCTTTATTGCGTTGGTTGTGAGGATTTATTTGTTTGTGTATATGCGAGGGACTCGTGCGTGGCCTCCTACTGGATTGATACCTTGGTTCTCAAAAACTGAGGGAAATACTTACGCTACTTTGCTGCATAACCCTTTCCTCTTCAAGAGAAAACCAACGCAGTGCTCAAGAGGTAGCAGGAGGAACGCCCATAGTTAGGTGATGATAAAGGAAATATGCCCTAGAGGCAATAATAAAGTTGTTATTTATATTTCCTTATATCATGATAAATGTTTATTATTGATGCTAGAATTGTATTAACCGGAAACTTGATACATCTGTGAATACATAGACAAAACAAAGTGCTGACGAAACTCTCCCTCAACACTTTGCTGGATCAAGAGTTCGAGGGACGTCATCGAGTTGAACGTGTGCTGAACTCGGAGGTGCCGTACGTTCGGTACTTGATCGGTTGGATCGCGAAGACGTTCGACTACATCAACCACGTTAACCTAACGCTTCCGCTTTCAGTCTATGAGGGTACGTGGACACACTCTCCCCCTCTCGTTGCTATGCATCTCCTAGATAGATCTTGCATGTTCGTAGGAAATTTTTGAAATTGCATGCTACGTTCCCCAACAGTGGCATCCGAGCCAGGTCTATGCGTAGATGATATGCACGAGTAGAACACAAAGAGTTGTGGGCGATAATAGTCATACTGCTTACCACCAACGCCTTATTTTGGTTCGGCAGTATTGTTGGATGAAGCGACCCGGACCAACCTTATATGACCACGTTCATGAGACCGGTTCCACCGCCAGACATGCAACTTGTTTTGCATAAAGGTGGCTGGCGGGTGTCTGTTTCTCCAACTTTAGTTGAATCGAATTTGACTACGGCCGGTCCTTGTTGAAGGTTAAAACAGCACACTTCACGAAAAATCGTTGTGGTTTTGATGCGTAGGTAAGAATGGTTCTTACTAGAAGCCCTGTAGCAGCCACGTAAAACTTGCAACAACAAAGTAGAGGACGTCTAACTTGTTTTTGCAGGGCTTGTTGTGATGTGATATGGTCAAGACATGATGTGATATATTTTGATGTATAAGATGATCATGTTTTGTAAAGGTTATCGGCAACTGGCAGGAGCCTTATGGTTGTCTCTTTATTGTATGAAATGCAATCGCCATGTAATTGTTTTACTTTATCACTATGTGTTAGCGATAGTCGTAGAAGGAATAGTTGGTGAGACGACAACGACGCTATGATGGAGATCAAGGTGTCAAGCCGGTGACGATGGAGATCATGACGGTGCTTTTTGGAGATGGAGATCAAAGGCACAAGATGATGATGGCCATATCATGTCACATATTTTGATTGCATGTGATGTTTATCTTTTATGCATCTTATGTAGCTTAGTACGGCGGTAGCATAATAAGATGATCCCTCACTAAATTTCAAGGTATAAGTGTTCTCCCTGAGTATGCACCGTTGCGACAGTTCGTCATGCCGAGACACCACATGATGATCGGGTGTGATAAGCTCTACGTTCCCTTGAATTTTAATGCGTTCCTAGAGAAAGCTAAGTTGAAAGATGATGGTAGCAACTACACGGACTGGGTCCGTAACTTGAGGATTATCCTCATTGTTGCACAGAAGAATTACGTCCCTGATGCACCGCTAGGTGCAAGGCCTGCTGTAGGAACAACTCCGTACGTTATGAATGTCTGGCAAGCTAATTCTGATGACTAATCGATAGTTCAGTGTGCCATGCTTTACGGCTGAGATACTTCAAAGACGTTTTGAACATCATGGACCATATGAGATGTTCCAGGAGTTGAAGTTAATATTTCAAGCAAATGCCCGAGTTGAGAGATATGAAGTCTCCAACAAGTTCTATAGCTGCAAGATGGAGGAGAACAGTTCTGTCAGCGAACACATACTCAGAATGTCTGGGTACCATAACCACTTGACTCAGCTGGGAGTTAATCTTCCAGATGATAGTGTTATTGACAGAGTTCTTCAATCACTGCCACCAAGCTACAAAGGCTTCATGATGAACTATAATAGGCAAAGGAAAGAAGGGGAACTTTAAGAAGAATAGCAAGCAAGTTGCTGCTCCCGGGAAGAAAACCAAGTCTGGACCCAAGCCTGAAACTGAGTGCTTCTACTGCAAAGGGACTGCACACTGGAAGCGGAACTGCCCCAAGTATTTGGCAGATAAGAAGGATGGCAAAGTGAAAGGTATATTTGATATACATGTTATTGATGTGTACCTTACTAATGCTCGTAGTAGCGCCTGAGTATTTGATACTAGTTTTGTTGCTCATATTTGCAACTCGAAACAGGGGCTACAGATTAAACGAAGATTGGCTAAGGACGAGGTGACGATGCGCGTCGGAAATGGTTCCAAGGTCGATGTGATCACCGTCGGCACGCTACCTCTACATTTACCTCCGGGATTAGTTTTAGACCTGAATAATTGTTATTTGATGCCAGCGTTGAGCATGAACATTATATCTGGATCTTGTTTAATGCGAGATGGTTATTCATTTAAATCAGAGAATAATGGTTGTTCTATTTATATGAGTAATATCTTTTATGGTTATGCACCCTTGATGAGTGGTCTATTTTTGTTGAATCTCAATCGTGGTGATACACATATTCATAATATTGATGCCAAAAGATGCAAAGTTAATAATGATAGTGCAACTTATTTGTGGCATAGCCGTTTAGGTCATATTGGTGTAAAGCGCATGAAGAAACTCCATGCAAATGGGCTTTTGGAATCACTTGATTATGAATCACTTGATGCTTGCGAACCATGCCTCATGGGAAAGATGACTAAGACTCCGTTCTCCGGAACAATGGAGCGAGCCACTGACTTATTGGAAATAATACATATTGATGTATGCGGTCCGGTGAGTGTTGAGGCTCGTGCGGGTATCGTTATTTTTTGACCTTCACAGATGATTTGAGAAGATATGGGTATATCACTTAATGAAACACAAGTCTGAAACTTTTGAGAAGTTCAAAGAATTTCATAGTGAAGTGGAAAATCATCGTAACAAGAAAATAAAGTTTCTACGATCTGATCGCGGAGGCGAATATTTGAGTTACGAGTTTGGTCTTCATTTGAAACAAAGTGGAATAGTTTCGCAACTCACGCCACCTGGAACACCACAATGTAATGGTGTGTCCGAACGTCGTAACCGTACTTTATTAGATATGGTGCGATCTATGATGTCTCTTACCGATTTACCACTATCGTTTTGGGGTTATGCATTAGAGACAGCTGCATTCACGCTAAATGGGGCACCATCTAAATCTGTTGAGACGACACCATATGAACTTTGGTTTGGCAAGAAACCGAAACTGTCGTTTCTTAAAGTTTGGGGTTGCAATGCTTATGTGAAAAAGCTTCAGCCTGATAAGCTCGAACCCAAATCAGAGAAGTGCGTCTTCATAGGATACCCAAAAGAAACTGTTGGGTACAACTTCTATCACAGATCCGAAGGCAAGATATTTGTTGCTAAGAATGGATCCTTTCTAGAGAAGGAGTTTCTCTCGAAAGAAGTGAGTGGGAGGAAAGTAGAACTAGATGAGGTAGTTGTACCTTCTCTCGAATTGGAAAGTAGTTCATCACAGAAATCAGTTCCAGTGATGCCTACACCAATTAGTGAGGAGGCTAATGATGATGATCATGAAACTTCAGATCAAGTTAGTACCGAACCTCGTAGGTCAACCAGAGTACATTCCGCTCCTGAGTGGTACGGTAATCCCTTTCTGGAAGTCACGTCACTAGACCATGACGAACCTACGAACTATGAGGAAGCGATGATGAGCCCCAATTCTGCGAAATGGCTTGAGGCCATGAAATATGAGAGGGGTTCCATGTATGAGAACAAAGTATGGACTTTGGTTGACTTGCCCGATGATCGGCAAGCCATAGAGAATAAATGAATCTTCAAGAAGAAGACTGACGCTGATGGTAATGTTACTATCTACAAAGGTCGACTTGTTGCGAAAGGTTTTCGACAAGTTTAAGGAGTTGACTACGATGAGACCTTCTCACCCGTAGCGATGCTTAAGTCTGTCTGAATCATGTTAGCAATTGCCGCATTTTATGATTATGTAATTTGGCAAATGGATGTCAAAACTGTATTCCTTAATGGATTTCTTAAAGAAGAGTTGTATATGATGCAACCAGAAGGTTTTGTCGATCCTAAAGGTGCTAACAAAGTGTGCAAGCTCCAGCGATCCTTTTATGGACTAGTGCAAGCCTCTCGGAGTTGGAATATACGCTTTGATAGTGTGACCAAAGCATATGGTTTTATACAGACTTTTGGAGAAGCCTGTATTTCGAAGAAAGTGAGTGGGAGGCCTGTAGCATTTCTAATATTATATGTGGATGACATATTGTTGATTGGAAATGATATTGAATTTCTGGATAGCATAAAAGGATGCTTGAATAAGAATTTTTCAATGAAAGACCTCGGTGAAGCTGCTTATATATTGGGCATGAAGATCTATAGAGATAGATCAAGACGCTTAATTGGACTTTCACAAAGCACATACCTTGATAAAATTTTGAAGAAGTTCAAAATGGATCAGTCAAAGAAAGGGTTCTTGCCTATGTTACAAGGTGTGAAGTTGAGTCAGACTCAATGCCCGACCACTATAGAAGATAGAGAGAAAATGAAAGTCATTCCCTATGCCTCAGCCATAGGTTCTATCATGTATGCAATGCTGTGTACCAGACCTGATGTGTGCCTTGCTATAAGTTTAACAGGGAGGTACCAAAGTAATCCAGGAGTGGATCACTGGACAACGGTCAAGAACAACCTGAAATACTTGAAAAGGACTAAGGATATGTTTCTCGTTTATGGAGGTGACAAAGAGCTCGTCGTAAATGGTTACGTCGATGCCAGATTTGACACTGATCCGGATGACTCTAAGTCGCAAACCGGATACGTATTTATATTGAATGGTGGAGCTGTCAGTTGGTGCAGTTCCAAGTAGAGTGTCGTGGCGGGATCTACGTCTGAAGCGGAGTAAATAGCTGCTACGGAAGCAGCAAATGAACGAGTCTGGATGAAGGAGTTCATATCCGATCTAGGTGTAATACCTCGTGCATCGGGTCCAATGAAAATCTTTTGTGACAATACTAGAGCAATTGCCTTAGCGAAGGAATCCGGATTTCACAAGAGAACGAAACACATCAAGAGACGCTTCAACTCCATCCGCGATCAAGTCTAGGAGGGAGACATAGAGATTTGCAAAATACATACGGATCTGAATGTTGTAGACCCATTGACTAAGCCTCTTCCACGAGCAAAACATGATCAGCACCAAGACTCCATGGGTGTTAGAATCATTACAATGTAATCTAGATTATTGACTCTAGTGCAAGTGGGAGACTGAAGGAAATATGCCCTAGAGGCAATAATAAAGTTGTTATTTATATTTCCTTATATCATGATAAATGTTTATTATTCATGCTAGAATTGTATTAACCGGAAACTTGATACATGTGTGAATACATAGACAAAACAAAGTGTCCCTAGTATGCCTCTATTTGACTAGCTCATTAATCAAAGATGGTTAAGTTTCCTGACCATAGACATGTGTTGTCATTTGATGAACGGGATCACATCATTAGGAGAATAATGTGATGGACAAGACCCATCTGTTAGCTTAGCATAATGATCATAAAGTTTTATTGCTATCGCTTTCTTCATGACTTATACACATTCCTTTGACTACGAGATTATGCAACTCCCGAATACTAGAGGAACACCTTGTGTTCTATCAAACGTCACAACGTAACTGGGTGATTATAAAGATGCTCTACAGGTGTTTCCGAAGGTGTTTGTTGGGTTGGCATAGATCGAGATTAGGATTTGTCACTCCGAGTATCGAAGAGGTATCTCTGGGCCCTCTCGGTAATGCACATCACGATAAGCGTTGCAAGCAATGTGACTAATGAGTTAGTTGCGGGATGATGCATTACGGAACGAGTAAAGAGACTTGTCGATAACGAGATTGAACTAGGTATGAAGATACCGACGATCGAATCTCGAGCAAGTAACATACCGATGACAAAGGGAATAACGTATGTTGTCATTGTGGTTTGACCGATAAAGATCTTCGTAGAATATGTAGGAACCAATATGAGCACCCAGGTTCCGCTTTTGGTTATTGACTGGAGATGTGTCTCGGTCATGTCTAGATAGTTATCGAACCCGTAGGGTCCGTATGCTTAACGTTCGATGACAATTTGTTTTATGAGTTATGTGTTTTGGTGACCGAAGATTGTTCGGAGTCCCGGATGAGATCACGGACAAGACGAGGAGTCTCGAAATGGTTGAGAGGTAAAGATTGATATATTGGACGATAGTATTCGGACACCGGAATGGTTCCGGAATGTTTCGGGTATTTTTCGGAGTACCGGGAGGTTACCGGAACCCCCCGAGGAAGTAATGGGCCTACATGGGCCATAGGGGAGAGAGAGGGGAGCCCACAAGGGCTGGCGCCCCCCCATGGGCTGTCCGAATTGGACAAGGGGAAGGGGCGTGCCCCCTCTTTCCTTCCCCCTTTCCCCGTCCGAAAGAACGAAGGTAGGCCGACTTGGACTAGGAGTCCTAGTCGGTTCCCCCCCCATGGTGCGCCCCCTATGGCCGGCCTCCTCCCTATCCTCCTTTATATAGGGGGGCTGGGGGGCACCCCAAAGCACATCAATTGTTCTTAGCCGTGTGCGGCGCCCCCCTCCACAGTTTACTCCTCTGATCATATTGTCGTAGTGCTTAGGCGAAGTCCTGCGCGGATCACATCACCATCACCGTCACCACGCTGTCGTGCTGACAAAACTCTCCCTCGACACTTTGCTGGATCAAGAGTTCGAGGGATGTCATCAAGCTGAACGTGTGCTGAACTCGGAGGTGTCGTACGTTCAGTACTTGATCGGTTGGATCGCGAAGACGTTCGTGTTGGAAATATGCCCTAGAGGCAATAATAAATGGTTATTATTATATTTCTTTGTTCATGGTAATTGTCTATTATTCATGCTATAATTGTGTTGTCCGGAAATCGTAATACATGTGTGAATATATAGACCACAACCTGTCCCTAGTAAGCCTCTAGTTGACTAGCTCGTTGATCAACAGATAGTCATGGTTTCCTGACTATGGACATTGGATGTCATTGATAACGGGATCACATCATTAGGAGAATGATGTGATGGACAAGACCCAACTTAAGCATAGCATAAAAGATCGTGTAGTTTCGTTTGCTAGAGCTTTTCCAATGTCAAGTATCTTTTCCTTAGACCATGAGATCGTGCAACTCCCGGATACCGTAGGAGTGCTTTGGGTGTGCCAAACGTCACAACGTAACTGGGTGACTATAAAGGTGCATTACGGGTATCTCCGAAAGTGTCTGTTGGGTTGGCACGGATCGAGACTGGGATTTGTCACTCCGTGTGACGGAGAGGTATCTCTGGGCCCACTCGGTAATGCATCATCATAATGAGCTCAATGTGACTAAGGCGTTAGTCACGGGATCATGCATTGCGGTACGAGTAAAGAGACTTGCCGGTAACGAGATTGAACAAGGTATTGGGATACCGACGATCGAATCTCGGGCAAGTAACATACCGATTGACAAAGGGAATTGCATACGGATTGATTGAATCCTCGACACCGTGGTTCATCCGATGATATCATCGTGGAACATGTGGGAGCCAACATGGGTATCCAGATCCCGCTGTTGGTTATTGACCGGAGAGGCGTCTCGGTCATGTCTGCATGTCTCCCGAACCCGTAGGGTCTACACACTTAAGGTCCGGTGACGCTAGGGTTGTAGAGATATATGTATGCGGAAACCCGAAAGTTGTTCGGAGTCCCGGATGAGATCCCGGACGTCACGAGAGGTTCCGGAATGGTCCGGAGGTAAATATTTATATATGGGAAGTCTTATTTTGGTCGCCGGAAAAGTTTCGCGCTTTATCGGTATTGTACCGGGAGTGCCGAAAGGGGTCCGGGGGTCCACCAAGGGGGTCCACCAGCCCCTGGGGGCCACATGGGCTGTAAGGGGTGCGCCTTGGCCTATATGGGCCAAGGGCACCAGCCCCAAGAGGCCCATGCGCAAGAGATAAGAAAAAAGGGAGAGTCCTAAAGGGGGAAGGCACCTCCGAGGTGCCTTGGGGGGGAAGGACTCCCCCCTGGCCGCACCCTTCCTTGGAGGAAGGGGCAAGGCTGCGCCCCCCCCTCTCCCTTGGCCCTATATATAGTGGGGGGAAGGGAGGGCAGCAACATCTAAGCCTTGGGCGCCTCCCTCCTCCCCTGCAACACCTCTCTCTCTCTCGCAGAAGCTTGGCGAAGCCCTGCCGGAGACCCGCTACATCCACCACCACGCCGTCGTGCTGTTGGATCTCCATCAACCTCTCCTCCCCCTTGCTGGATCAAGAAGGAGGAGACGTCGCTGCACCGTACGTGTGTTGAACGCGGAGGTGCCGTACGTTCGGCACTCATCATCGGTGATTTGGATCACGGCAAGTACGACTCCGTCATCCACGTTCATTGGAACGCTTCCGCTCGCGATCTACAAGGGTATGTAGATGCACTCCTTTCCCCTCGTTGCTAGTAGACTCCATAGATGCATCTTGGTGAGCGTAGGAAAATTTTAAATTATGCTACGATTCCCAACAGTGGCATCATGAGCCAGGTCTATGCGTAGTTACTATGCACGAGTAGAACACAAAGAAGTTGTGGGAGTTGAGTTTGCCAATTCTTCTTGCCGCTACTAGTCTTTTCTTGTTTCGGCGGCATTGTAGGATGAAGCGGCCCGGACCGACCTTACACGTACTCTTACGTGAGACAGGTTCCACCGACTGACATGCACTAGATGCATAAGGTGGCTAGCGGGTGTCTGTCTCTCCTACTTTAGTCGAAACAGATTCGATGAAAAGGGTCCTTATGAAGGGTAAATAGAAATTGGCAAATCACGTTGTGGTCATACGTAGGTAAGAAACGTTCTTGCTAGAAACCTACAAACCACGTAAAAACTTGCAACAACAATTAGAGGACGTCTAACTTGTTTTTGCAGCAAGTGCTATGTGATGTGATATGGCCAGAAGATGTGATGAATGATATATGTGATGTATGAGATTGATCATATTCTTGTAATAGGAATCACGACTTGCATGTCGATGAGTATGACAACCGGCAGGAGCCATAGGAGTTGTCTTTATTATTTTGCATGACCTGCGTGTCATTGAATAACGCCATGTAAATTACTTTACTTTGTTGCTAAACGCGTTAGCCATAGAAGTAGAAGTAATCGTTGGCGTGACGACTTCATGAAGACACAATGATGGAGATCATGATGATGGAGATCATGGTGTCATGCCGGTGACAAAGATGATCATGGTGCCCCGAAGATGGAGATCAAAGGAGCATAATGATATTGGCCATATCATGTCACTATTTGATTGCATGTGATGTTTATCATGTTTTTGCATCTTATTTGCTTAGAACGACGGTAGCAAGTAGGATGATCCCTTATAATAATTTCAAGAAAGTGTTCACCCTAACTGTGCACCGTTGCGAAGGTTCGTCGTTTCGAAGCACCACGTGATGATCGGGTGTGATAGATTCTTACGTTCGAATACAACGGGTGTTGACGAGCCTAGCATGTACAGACATGGCCTCGGAACACACGCAATACACTTAGGTTGACTTGACGAGCCTAGCATGTACAGACATGGCCTCGGAACACGGAGGACCGAAAGGTCGAGCATGAGTCGTATAGAAGATACGATCAACATGGAGATGTTCACCGATCTTGACTAGTCCGTCTCACGTGATGATCGGACACGGCCTAGTTGAACTCGGATCATGTTTCACTTAGATGACTAGAGGGATGTCTATCTGAGTGGGAGTTCATTAAATAATTTGATTAGATGAACTCAATTATCATGAACTTAGTCTAAAATCTTTACACTATGTCTTGTAGATCAAATGGCCAACGTTGTCCTCAATTTCAACGCGTTCCTAGAGAAAACCAAGCTGAAAGATGATGGCAGCAACTATACGGACTGGGTCCGGAACCTGAGGCTCATCCTCATAGTAGCCAAGAAAGATTATGTCTTAGAAGCACCGCTAGGTGATGCACCAATCCCACAGAACCAAGACGTTATGAACGCTTGGCAATCACGTGCTGATGATTACTCCCTCGTTCAGTGCGGCATGCTTTACAGCTTAGAACCGGGTCTCCAAAAGCGTTTTGAGAAACATGGAGCATATGAGATGTTCGAGGAGCTGAAACTAGTTTTCCAAGCTCATGCCCGGGTCGAGAGATATGATGTCTCCGACAAGTTCTTCAGCTGTAAAATGGAGGAGAACAGTTCTGTTAGTGAGCACATACTCAGAATGTCTGGGTTGCACAACCGCTTGTCTCAGCTGGGAGTTAATCTCCCGGATGACGCGGTCATTGACAGAATCCTCCAGTCGCTTCCACCAAGCTACAAGAGCTTTGTGATGAACTACAATATGCAGGGGATGGAAAAGACCATTCCCGAGGTATATTCAATGCTGAAATTAGCGGAAGGGGAGATCAGAAAAGAACATCAAGTGTTGATGGTGAATAAAACCACCAAGTTCAAGAAGGGCAAGGGTAAGAAGAACTTCAAGAAGGACGGCAAGGGAGTTGCCGCGCCCGGTAAACCAGTTACTGGGAAGAAGTCAAAGAATGGACCCAAGCCCGGGACTGAGTGCTTTTATTGCAAGGGAAGTGGTCACTGGAAGCGGAACTGCCCCAAATATTTAGCGGACAAGAAGAAGGCCGGCAACACCCAAGGTATATGTGATATACAAGTAATTGATGTGTACCTTACCAGTACTCGTAGTAGCTCGCACAGGACTTGAAGCAGAATCAGAGAGTGATCCCTTTCCAACAGACTGATCGAATTCCAGTGATACACTACGCCTGGCACTATTCGTCACATTAGTAGTTAAGTTACTCATTTGTTACGAACAAAGAGGGTACTTGATACCGGTGTGGTTGCTCATATTTGTAACTCAAAACAGGAACTACGGAATAAACGGAGAGTGGCAAAGGACGAGGTGACGATGCGCGTCGGGAATGGTTCCAAGGTCGATGTGATCGCCGTCGGCACGCTACCTCTGCATCTACCCACGGGATTAGTTTTAAACCTCAATAATTGTTATTTAGTGCCAGCTTTGAGCATGAACATTGTGTCTGGATCTCGTTTAATTCGAGATGGCTACTCATTTAAATCCGAGAATAATGGTTGTTCTATTTATTTGAGAGAGATGTTTTATGGTCATGCCCCGCTGGTCAATGGTTTATTTTTGATGAATCTCGAACGTGATGTTACACATGTTCATAGTGTGAATACCAAAAGATGTAAAGTTGATAACGATAGTCCCACATACTTGTGGCACTGCCGCCTTGGTCACATTGGTGTCAAGCGCATGAAGAAGCTCCATGCAGATGGACTTTTGGAGTCTCTTGATTACGAATCATTTGACACGTGCGAACCATGCCTCATGGGTAAGATGACCAAGACTCCGTTCTCCGGAACAATGGAGCGAGCAACCAACTTATTGGAAATCATACATACCGATGTGTGTGGTCCAATGAGTGTTGAGGCTCGCGGAGGATATCGTTATGTTCTCACTCTCACTGATGATTTAAGTAGATATGGATATGTCTACCTAATGAAACACAAGTCTGAAACCTTTGAAAAGTTCAAGGAATTTCAGAGTGAGGTTGAGAATCAACGTGACAGGAGAATAAAATTCCTACGATCAGATCGTGGTGGAGAATATTTAAGTCACGAGTTTGGTGCACACTTAAGGAAATGTGGAATAGTTTCACAACTCACGCCGCCTGGAACACCTCAGAGAAATGGTGTGTCCGAACGTCGTAATCGCACTCTATTGGATATGGTGCGATCTATGATGTCTCTTACCGATTTACCGCTCTCATTTTGGGGTTATGCTTTAGAGACTGCCGCATTCACTTTAAATAGGGCTCCGTCGAAATCCGTTGAGACGACACCGTATGAATTATGGTTTGGGAAGAAACCTAAGCTGTCGTTTCTAAAAGTTTGGGGATGCGATGCTTATGTCAAGAAACTTCAACCTGAAAAGCTCGAACCCAAATCGGAAAAATGCGTCTTCATAGGATACCCTAAGGAAACTGTTGGGTATACCTTCTACCTCAGATCCGAAGGCAAGATCTTCGTTGCCAAGAACGGGTCCTTTCTAGAGAAGGAGTTTCTCTCGAAAGAATTGAGTGGGAGGAAAGTGGAACTTGATGAGGTGATAGTCACCCCTTCCGAACCGGAAAGTAGCGCAGCGCGGGAAAATGTTCCTGTGGTGCCTACACCGACTGGGGAGGAAGTTAATGATGATGATCATGAAGCTTCAGATCAAGTTACTGAACTTCGTAGGTCCACAAGGACACGTTCCGCACCAGAGTGGTACGGCAACCCTGTCCTGGAAATCATGTTGTTAGACAACGGTGAACCTTCGAACTATGAAGAAGCGATGGCGGGCCCGGATTCCGACAAATGGCTAGAAGCCATGAAATCCGAGATAGAATCCATGTATGAAAACAAAGTATGGACTTTGACTGACTTGCCCGATGAGCGGCGAGCCATAGAAAACAAATGGATCTTTAAGAAGAAGACGGACGCGGATGGTAATGTGACCATCTACAAAGCTCGACTTGTCGCTAAGGGTTATCGACAAGTTCAAGGGGTTGACTACGATGAGACTTTCTCACCCGTAGCGAAGCTGAAGTCCGTCCGAATCATGTTAGCAATTGCCGCATACTATGATTATGAGATATGGCAGATGGACGTCAAAACGGCATTCCTTAACGGCTTCCTTAAGGAAGAGTTGTATATGATGCAGCCGGAAGGTTTTGTCGATCCTAAGAATGCTAACAAAGTATGCAAGCTCCAGCGCTCAATCTATGGGCTGGTGCAAGCATCTCGGAGTTGGAACATTCGCTTTGATGAGATGATCAAAGCGTTTGGGTTTACACAGACTTATGGAGAAGCCTGTGTTTACAAGAAAGTGAGTGGGAGCTCTGTAGCATTTCTCATATTATATGTGGATGACATACTATTGATGGGAAATGATATAGAATTCTTGGAAAGTATAAAGGCCTATTTGAATAAGTGTTTTTCAATGAAGGACCTTGGAGAAGCTGCTTATATATTAGGCATCAAGATCTATAGAGATAGATCAAGACGCCTCATTGGTCTTTCACAGAGTACATACCTTGACAAGATATTGAAGAAGTTCAGTATGGATCAGTCCAAGAAGGGGTTCTTGCCTGTATTGCAAGGTGTGCAATTGAGCACGGCTCAATGCCCGACCACGGCAGAAGATATAGAAGAGATGAGTGTCATCCCCTATGCCTCGGCCATAGGGTCTATTATGTATGCCATGCTGTGTACCAGACCTGATGTAAACCTTGCCGTAAGTTTGGTAGGAAGGTACCAAAGTAATCCCGGCAAGGAACACTGGACAGCGGTCAAGAATATCCTGAAGTACCTGAAGAGGACTAAGGATATGTTTCTCGTTTATGGAGGTGACGAAGAGCTCGTCGTAAAGGGTTACGTCGACGCTAGCTTCGACACAGATCTGGATGACTCGAAGTCACAGACCGGATACGTGTATATTTTGAATGGAGGAGCAGTAAGCTGGTGCAGTTGCAAGCAAAGCGTCGTGGCGGGATCTACATGTGAAGCGGAGTACATGGCAGCCTCGGAGGCAGCACAGGAAGCAGTCTGGATGAAGGAGTTCATTACCGACCTAGGGGTGATTCCCAATGCGTCGGGCCCAATGACTCTCTTCTGTGACAACACTGGAGCTATTGCCCTTGCGAAGGAGCCCAGGTTTCACAGGAAGACCAGGCATATCAAGCGTCGCTTCAACTCCATTCGTGAAAGTGTTCAAAATGGAGACATAGATATTTGTAAAGTACATACGGACCTGAATGTAGCAGATCCGTTGACTAAACCTCTCCCTAGGGCAAAACATGATCAACACCAGGACGCAATGGGTGTTCGATTCATCACAATGTAACTAGATTATTGACTCTAGTGCAAGTGGGAGACTGTTGGAAATATGCCCTAGAGGCAATAATAAATGGTTATTATTATATTTCTTTGTTCATGGTAATTGTCTATTATTCATGCTATAATTGTATTGTCCGGAAATCGTAATACATGTGTGAATACATAGACCACAACCTGTCCCTAGTAAGCCTCTAGTTGACTAGCTCGTTGATCAACAGATAGTCATGGTTTCCTGACTATGGACATTGGATGTCATTGATAACGGGATCACATCATTAGGAGAATGATGTGATGGACAAGACCCAACCTAAGCATAGCATAAAAGATCGTGTAGTTTCGTTTGCTAGAGCTTTTCCAATGTCAAGTATCTTTTCCTTAGACCATGAGATCGTGCAACTCCCGGATACCGTAGGAGTGCTTTGGGTGTGCCAAACGTCACAACGTAACTGGGTGACTATAAAGGTGCATTACGGGTATCTCCGAAAGTGTCTGTTGGGTTGGCACGGATCGAGACTGGGATTTGTCACTCCGTGTGACGGAGAGGTATCTCTGGGCCCACTCGGTAATGCATCATCATAATGAGCTCAATGTGACTAAGGCGTTAGTCACGGGATCATGCATTGCGGTACGAGTAAAGAGACTTGCCGGTAACGAGATTGAACAAGGTATTGGGATACCGACGATCGAATCTCGGGCAAGTAACATACCGATTGACAAAGGGAATTGCATACGGATTGATTGAATCCTCGACACCGTGGTTCATCCGATGATATCATCGTGGAACATGTGGGAGCCAACATGGGTATCCAGATCCCGCTGTTGGTTATTGACCGGAGAGGCGTCTCGGTCATGTCTGCATGTCTCCCGAACCCGTAGGGTCTACACACTTAAGGTCCGGTGACGCTAGGGTTGTAGAGATATATGTATGCGGAAACCCGAAAGTTGTTTGGAGTCCCGGATGAGATCCCGGACGTCACGAGAGGTTCCGGAATGGTCCGGAGGTAAAGATTTATATATGGGAAGTCTTATTTTGGTCGCCGGAAAAGTTTCGCGCTTTATCGGTATTGTACCGGGAGTGCCGAAAGGGGTCCGGGGGTCCACCAAGTGGGTCCACCAGCCCCGGGGGGCCACATGGGCTGTAAGGGGTGCGCCTTGGCCTATATGGGCCAAGGGCACCAGCCCCAAGAGGCCCATGCGCAAGAGATAAGAAAAAAGGAGAGTCCTAAAGGGGGAAGGCACCTCCGAGGTGCCTTGGGGGGGAAGGACCCCCCCTGGCCGCACCCTTCCTTGGAGGAAGGGGCAAGGCTGTGCCCCCCCCTCTCCCTTGGCCCTATATATAGTGGGGGGAAGGGAGGGCAGCAACATCTAATCCTTGGGCGCCTCCCTCCTCCCCTGCAACACCTCTCTCTCTCTCGCAGAAGCTTGGCGAAGCCCTGCCGGAGACCCGCTACATCCACCACCACGCCGTCGTGCTGTTGGATCTCCATCAACCTCTCCTCCCCCTTGCTGGATCAAGAAGGAGGAGACGTCGCTGCACCGTACGTGTGTTGAACGCGGAGGTGCCGTACGTTCGGCACTCATCATCGGTGATTTGGATCACGGCGAGTACGACTCCGTCATCCACGTTCATTGGAACGCTTCCGCTCGCGATCTACAAGGGTATGTAGATGCACTCCTTTCCCCTCGTTGCTAGTAGACTCCATAGATGCATCTTGGTGAGCGTAGGAAAATTTTAAATTATGCTACGATTCCCAACAGTTCGACTACATCAACCGCGCTAACCTAACGCTTCCACTTTCGGTCTACGAGGGTACGTGGACACACTCTCCCCCTCTTGTTGCTATGCATCTCCTAGATAGATCTTCCGTGTTCGTAGAATTTTTTTGAAATTGCATGCTACGTTCCCCAACAGATGACACACAAGTATAGGGGATCAATCGTAGTCCTTTCGATAAGTAAGAGTGTCGAACCCAACGAGGAGCAAAAGGAAATGACAAGTGGTTTTCAGCAAGGTATTCTCCGCAAGCACTGAAATTATAAGTAACGAGTAGTTTGATAGCAAGATAATTTGTAACGAGCAAGTAACGGTAACGACAAATAATATGCAGCAAGGTAGCCCAATCCTTTTCTGGCAAAGGGCAGGCCAAAACAGCATCTTATGATAAGCAAAGCGTTCTTGAGGGTACACGGGAATTTCATCTAGTCACTTTCATCATGTTGGTTTGATTCGTGTTCGCTACTTTGATAATTTGATATGTGGGTGGACCGGTGCTTAGGTGTTGTTACCTGAAAAAACCTCCTACTTATGATTAACCCCCTCGCAAGCATCTGCAACTACGAGAAAAGTATTAAGATAAAATCTAACCATAGCATTAAACTTTTGGATCCAAATCAGCCCCTTACGAAGTAGCTCATAAACTAGGGTTTAAGCTTCTGTCACTCTCGCAACCCATCATCTAATAACTACTCCACAATGCATTCCCTTAGGCCCTAATAAGGTGAAGTGCCATGTAGTCGACGTTCACATGACACCACTAAGGGAATCACAACATACATACCATATAAATTGAAGGAAATATGCCCTAGAGGCAATAATAAAGTTGTTATTTTTCTTCCCTTATATCATGATAAATTTTTATTATTCATGCTAGAATTGTATTAACCGGAAACTTAGTACATGTGTGAATACGTAGACAAACAGAGTGTCACTAGTATGCCTCTACTTGACTAGCTCGTTGAATCAAAGATGGTTAAGTTTCCTAACCATAGACATGAGTTGTCATTTGATTAACGGGATCACATCATTAGAGAATGATGTGATTGACTTGACCCATTCCGTTAGCTTAGCACTTGATCGTTTAGTATATTGCTATTGCTTTCTTCATGACTTATACATGTTCCTATGACTATGAGATTATGCAACTCCCGAATACCGGAGGAACACTTGTGTGCTACCAAACGTCACAACGTAACTGGGTGATTATAAAGGTGCTCTACAGGTTTCTCCGATGGTGTTTGTTGAGTTGGCATAGATCGAGATTAGGATTTGTCACTCTGATTGTCGGAGAGGTATCACTGGGCCCTCTCGTTAATGCACATCACTATAAGCCTTGCAAGCAATGTGACTAATGAGTTAGTTACGGGACGATGCATTACGAAACGATTAAAGAGACTTGCCGGTAATGAGATTGAACTAGGTATTGAGATATCGACGATCGAATCTCGGGCAAGTAACATACCGATGACAAAGGGAACAACGTATGTTGTTATGCGGTTTGACCGATAATGATCTTCGTAGAATATGTGGGAGCCAATATGAACATCCAGGTTCCGCTATTGGTTATTGACCGGAGACGTGTCTCGGTCATGTCTACATAGTTCTCGAACCCGTAGGGTCCGCACGCTTAACGTTCGGTGACGATCGGTATTATGAGTTTATGTTTTTTGATGTACTGAAGATAGTTCGGAGTCCTGGATGTGATCACGGACATGACGAGGAGTCTCGAAATGGTCGAGACATAAATATTGATATATTGGACGGCTATGTTCGGACACCGGAAGTGTTCTGGGAGGTTTCGGATAAAACCGGAGTGCCGGAGGGTTATCGGAACCCCCCCCCCCGGGAAGTTATTGGGCCCTTAGTGGGCTTTAGGGGAGAGAGAGGGCAGCAGCCAGGAGGTGGCGCCCCCACCCCCCAGGGAGTCCGAATTGGACTAGGGGAAGGGGCGCGGCCCCTCTTTCCCTCTCCCTCCCCCTCTCCTTCCTTCCCCCTTCCCCCTCCTAGTAGGACTAGGAAAGGGGGAGTCCTACTCCTACTAGGAGGAGGACTCCTCCCCTCCTTGGAGCGCCCTAGGGCCGGCCGGCCTCCCCCCTTGCTCCTCTATATACGGGGGCAGGGGGCATCCTAGAACACACAAGTTGATCATTGTTTTAGCCATGTGCGGTGGCCCCCTCCACCATAATCCACCTCGGTCATATCGTCGTAGTGCTTAGGCGAAGCCCTGCGCCGGTAGCTTCATCATCACCGTCATCATGCCGTCATGCTGACAAAGCTCTCCCTCGACACTCAGCTGGATCGAGAGTTCGTGGGACATCACCGAGCTAAACGTGCGCAGATCGCAGAGGTGTCGTACTTTCGGTACTAGGATAGGTCGGATCGTGAAGACGTACGACTACATCAATCGCATTGTCATAACGCTTCCGCTTTTGGTCTACGAGGGTACGTAGACTACACTCTCCCCTCTCGTTGCTATGCATCACCTAGATGGATCTTGCGTGTGCGTAGGATTTTTTTTGAAATTATTGCGTTCCCCAACAGTGGCATCCGAGCCAGGTCTATGCGTAGATGTTATATGCACGAGTAGAACACAAATGAGTTGTGGGAGATAATAGTCATACTGCTTACCAGCATGTCATACTTTGATTCGGCGGAATTGTTGGATGAAGCGGCCCGGACCGACATTACGCGTACGCTTACGCGAGACTGGTTCTACCGACGTGCTTCGCACACAGGTGGCTGGCGGGTGTCAGTTTCTCCAACTTTAGTTGAATCAAGTGTGGCTACGCCCGGTCCTTGTTGAAGGTTAAAACAGCACACTTGACGAAAAATCGTTGTGGTTTTGATGCGTAGGTAAGAACGGTTCTTGCTCAGCCCGTAGCAGCCACGTAAAACTTGCAACAACAAAGTAGAGGACGTCTAACTTGTTTTTGCAGGGCATGTTGTGATGTGATATGGTCAAGACATGATGCTAAACTTTATTGTATGAGATGATCATGTTTTGTAACAGAGTTATCGGCAACTGGCAGGAGCCATGTAATTGCTTTACTTTATCACTGAGCGGTAGCGATAGTCGTAGAAGCAATAGTTGGCAAGATGAAAACGATGCTTCGATGGAGATCAAGGTGTCAAGCCGGTGACGATGGTGATCATGACGGTGCTTTGGAGATGGAGATCAAAGGCACAAGATGATGATGGCCATATCATATCACTTATATTGATTGCATGTGATGTTTATCCTTTATCCATCTTATTTTGCTTAGTTCGGCGGTAGCATTATAAGATGATCTCTCACTAAATTTCAAGGTACTAGTGTTCTCCCTGAGTATGCACCGTTGCGAAAGTTCGTCGTGCCGAGACACCACATGATGATCGGGTGTGATAAGTTCTACGTTCACATACAACGGGCGCAAGCCAGTTTTGCACACACAGAATACTCGGGTTAAACTTGACGATCCTAGAATATGCAGATATGGCCTCGGAACACTAAGACCGAAAGGTCGAGCGTGAATCATATAGTAGATATGATCAACATAGTGATGTTCACCATTGAAAACTACTCCATCTCACGTGATGATCGGGCATGGTTTAGTTGATTTGGATCACGTGATCACTTAGATGATTAGAGGGATGTCTATCTAAGTGGGAGTTCTCAAGTAATTTGATTAATTTAACTTTAGTTTATCATGAACTTAGTACCTGATAGTATTTTGCATGTCTATGTTGTTGTAGATAGATGGCCTGTGTTGTTGTTCCGTTGAATTTTAATGCGTTCCTAGAGAAAGCTAAGTTGAAAGATGATGGTAGCAACTACACGGACTGGGTCCGTAACTTGAGGATTATCCTCATTACTGCACAGAAGAAATACGTCCTGGAAGCACCGCTAGGTGCCAAACCCGCTGCAGGAGCAATGCCAGATGTTATAAACATCTGGCAGAGCAAAGCTGATGACTACTCGATAGTTCAGTGTGCCATGCTTTACGGCTTAGAACCGGGACTTCAACGACGTTTTGAACGTCATGGAGCATTTGAGATGTTCCAGGAGTTGAAGTTTATATTTCAAGCAAATGCCCGGATTGAGAGATATGAAGTCTCCAATAAGTTCTACAGCTGTAAAATGGAGGAGAATAGTTCTGTGAGTGAGCATATACTCAAAATGTCTGGGTATAACAATCACTTGATTCAACTGGGAGTTAATCTTCCTGATGATAGTGTCATTGACAGAATTCTTCAATCACTGCCACCAAGCTACAAGAGCTTCATGATGAACTATAACATGCAAGGGATGGATAAGATAATTCCCGAGCTCTTCGCAATGCTAAAGGCTACGGAGGTAGAAATCAATAAAGAGCATCAAGTGTTGATAGTCAACAAGACCACCAGTTTCAAGAAAAAGGGTAAAGGGAAGAAGGGGAACTTCAAGAAGAACGGCAAGCAAGTTGCTTCTCAAGTGAAGAAGCCCAAGTCTGGACCTAAGCCTGAGACTGAGTGCTTCTACTGCAAAGGGACTGGTCACTGGAAGCGGAACTGCCCCAAGTATTTGGCGGATAAGAAGGATGGCCAGGTGAACAAAGGTATATATGATATACATGTTATTGATGTGTACCTTACTAATGCTCGTAGTAGTGCCTGGGTATTTGATACTGGTTTTGTTCCTAATATTTGCAACTCGAAACAGGGACTACGGATTAAGCGAAGATTGGCTAAGGACGAGGTGACGATGCGCGTGGGAAATGGTTCCAAAGTCGATGTGATCGCCGTCGGCACGCTACCTCTACATCTACCTTCGGGATTAGTTTTAGACCTGAATAATTGTTATTTGGTGCCAGCGTTAAGCATGAACATTATATCTGGATCTTGTTTGATGCAAGACGGTTATTCATTTAAATCAGAGAGTAATGGTTGTTCTATTTATACGAGTAATATCTTTTATGGTCATGCACCCTTGAAGAGTGGTCTATTTTTGTTGAATCTCGATAGTAGTGACACACATATTCATAATATTGAAGCCAAAAGATGCAGAGTTGATAATGATAGTGCAACTTATCTGTGGCACTGCCGTTTGGGTCATATTGGTGTAAAGCGCATGAAGAAACTCCATTCTAATGGACTTTTGGAATCACTTGGTACTTGCCAACCATGCCTCATGGGCAAGATGACTAAAACTCCGTTCTCTGGAACGATGGAGCGAGCAACAGATTTGTTGGAAATCATACATACTGATGTATGTGGTCCGATGAATGTTGAAGCTCGCGGCGGGTATCGTTATTTTCTCACCTTCACAGATGATTTTAGCAGATATGGGTATATCTACTTGATGAAGCATAAGTCTGAAACATTTAAAAAGTTCAAAGAATTTCAGAGTGAAGTGGAAAATCATCGTAACAAGAAAATAAAGTTTCTACGATCTGATCGTGGAGGAGAATATTTGAGTTACGTGTTTGGTCTTCATTTGAAACAATGCGGAATAGTTTCGCAACTCACGCCACCCAGAACACCACAGCGTAATGGTGTGTCCGAACGTCGTAACCGCACTTTATTAGATACGGTGCGATCTATGATGTCTCTTATTGATTTACCGCTATCGTTTTGGGGTTATGCTTTAGAGACGGCTGCATTCACGTTAAATAGGGCACCATCTAAATCCGTTCAGATGACACCTTATGAACTGTGGTTTGGCAAGAAACCCAAGTTGTCGTTTCTTAAAGTTTGGGGCTGCGATGCTTATGTGAAAAAGTTTCAACTTGATAAGCTCGAACCCAAATCGGAGAAATGTGTCTTCATAGGATACCCAAAAAAGACTGTTGGGTACACCTTCTATCACAGATCCGAAGGCAAGACATTCGTTGCTAAGAATGGATCCTTTCTAGAGAAGGAGTTTCTCTCGAAAGAAGTGAGTGGGAGGAAAGTAGAACTTGATGAGGTAACTGTACCTACTCCCTTATTGGAAAGTAGTTCATCACAGAAATCAGTTCCTGTGACTCCTACACCAATTAGTGAGAAAGCTAATGATGATGATCATATAACTTCAGATCAAGTTACTACCGAACCTCGTATGTCAACCAGAGTAAGATCCGCACCAGAGTGGTACGATAATCCTGTTCTGGAGGTCATGTTACTTGACCATGACGAACCTATGAACTATGAGGAAGCGATGATGAGCCCAGATTCCGCGAAATGGCTTGAGGCCATGAAATCTTAGATGGGATCCATGTATGATAACAAAGTGTGGACTTTGGTTGACTTGCCCGATGATCGGCAAGCCATCGAGAATAAATGGATCTTCAAGAAGAAGACTGACGCTGACGGTAATGTTACTATCTACAAAGCTCGACTTGTTGCAAAAGGTTTTTGACAAGTTCAAGGAGTTGACTACGATGAGACCTTCTCACCCGTAGTGATGATTAAGTCCGTCTGAACCATGTTAGCAATTGCTGCATTTTATGATTATGAAATTTGGCAAATGGATGTAAAGACTGCATTCCTGAATGGATTTCTGAAAGAAGAGTTGTATATGATGCAACCCGAAGGTTTTATCAATCCAAAGGATGCTAACAAAGTGTGCAAGCTCCAGCGATCCATTTATGGACTGGTGCAAGAATCTCAGAGTTGGAATAAACGTTTTGATAGTGTGATCAAAGCATATGGTTTTATACAGACTTTTGGAGAAGCCTGTATTTACAAGAAAGTGAGTGGGAGCTTTGTAGCATTTCTAATATTATATGTGGATGACATAATGTTGATTGGAAATGATATAGAATTTCTGGATAGCATAAAAGGATACTTGAACAAGAGTTTTTCAATCAAAGACCTCGGTGAAGCTGCATATATATTGGGCATCAAGATCTATAGAGATAGATCAAGACGCTTAATTGGACTTTCACAAAGCACATACCTTGATAAAGTTTTGAAGAAGTTCAAAATGGATCAAGCAAAGAAAGGGTTCTTGCCTGTGTTACAAGGTGTGAAGTTGAGTCAGACTCAATGCCTGACCACTGTAGAAGATAGAGAGAAAATGAAAGTCATTCCCTATGCCTCAGCCATAGGTTCTATCATGTATGCAATGCTGTGTACCAGACCTAATTTGTGCCTTGCTATAAGTTTAACAGGGAGGTACCAAAGTAATCCAGGAGTGGATCACTGGACAACGGTCAAGAACAACCTGAAATACCTGAAAAGGACTAAGGATATGTTTCTCATTTATGGAGGTGACAAAGAGCTTGTCGTAAATGGTTACGTCGATGCCAGATTTGACACTGATGCCTGACCACTGTAGAAGATAGAGAGAAAATAAAGGTCATTCCCTGTGCTTCAGCCATAGGTTCTATCATGTATGCAATGCTGTGTACCTGACTTGACGTGTGCCTTGCTATTAGTTTAGCAGGGAGGTACCAAAGTAATCCAGGAGTGGATCACTTGACAGCGGTCAAGAACATCCTGAAATACCTGAAAAGGACTAAGGATATGTTTCTCGTTTATGGAGGTGACAAAGAGCTCGTCGTAAATGGTTACGTCGATGCAAGCTTTGACACTGATCCGGATGACTCTAAGTGACAAACCGGATACGTATTTATATTGAACGGTGGAGCTGTCAGTTGGTGCAGTTCTAAGCAAAGCGTCGTGGCGGGATCTACATGTGAAGCGGAGTACATAGCTGCTTCGGAAGCAGCAAATGAAGGAGTTCATATCCGATCTAGGTGTCATACCTAGTGCATCGGGTCCAATGAAAATCTTTTGTGACAATACTGGTGCAATTGCCTTGGCAAAGTAATCCAGATTTCACAAGAGAACCAAGCACATCAAGAGATGCTTCAACTCCATCCGCGATCAAGTCAAGGAGGGAGACATAGAGATTTGCAAGATACATACGGATCTGAATGTTGCAGACCCATTGATTAAGCCTCTCTCATGAGCAAAACATGATCAGCACAAAGACTCCATGGGTGTTAGAATCATTACTGTGTAATCTAGATTATTGACTCTAGTGCAAGTGGGAGACTGAAGGAAATATGCCCTAGAGGCAATAATAAAGTTGTTATTTATATTTCCTTATATCATGATAAATGTTTATTATTCATGCTAGAATTGTATTAACCGGAAACTTAGTACATGTGTGAATACATAGACAAACAGAGTGTCACTAGTATGCATCTACTTGACTAGCTCGTTGAATCAAAGATGGTTAAGTTTCCTAACCATAGACATGAGTTGTCATTCGATTAACGGGATCACATCATTAGAGAATGATGTAATTGACTTGACCCATTCAGTTAGCTTAGCACTTGATCGTTTAGTATATTGCTATTGCTTTCTTCATGACTTATACATGTTCCTATGACTATGTGATTATGCAACTCCCGAATACCGGAGGAACACTTAGTTGCTACCAAACTTCACAACGTACCTAGGTGATTATAAAGGTGCTCTACAGGTGTCTCCGATGGTGTTTGTTGAGTTGGCATAGATCGAGATTAGGATTTGTCACTCCGATTGTCGGAGAGGTATCTCTGGGCCCTCTCGGTAATGCACATCACTATAAGCCTTGCAAGCAATGTGACTAATGAGTTAGTTACATGATAATGCATTACGGAACGAGTAAAAAGACTTGCCGGTAACGAGATTGAACTAGGTATTGAGATACCGACGATCGAATCTCGGGCAAGTAACATACCGATGACAAAGGGAACAACGTACGTTGTTATGCGGTTTGACCGATAAAGATCTTCGTAGAATATGTGGGAGCCAATATGAACATCTAGGTTCCGCTATTGGTTATTACCGGAGACGTGTCTCAGTCATGTCTACATAGTTCTGGAACCCGTAGGGTCCGCACGTTTAACGTTCGGTGACGATCGGTATTATGAGGTTATGTGTTTTGATGTACCGAAGATAGTTTGTAGTCCCGGATGTGATCACGGACATGACGAGGAGTCTCGAAATGATCGAGACATAAAGATTGATATATTGGACGGCTACGTTCGGACACCGGAAGTGTTCCGGGAGGTTTCGATAAAACCGGAGTGCCGCAGGGTTATCGGACCCCCCCCCCCCCGGGAAGTTATTGGGCCCTTAGTGGGCTTTAGGGGAGAGAGAGGGCAGCAGCCAGGAGGTGCCCCCCCCCCCCAAGGGAGTCCGAATTGGACTAGGGGAAGGGGGCGCGGCGCCTCTTTCCCTCTCCCTCCCCCTCTCCTTCCTTCCCCCTTCCCCCTCCTAGTAGGACTAGGAAAGGGGGAGTCCTAGTCCTACTAGGAGGAGGACTCCTTCCCTCCTTGGTGCGCCCTAGGGCCGGCCGGCCTCCCACCTTGCTCCTTTATATACGGGGGCAGGGGGCACCCTAGAACACACAAGTTGATCATTGTTTTAGCCATGTGCGGTGCCCCCCTCCACCATAATCCACCTCGGTCGTATCGTCGTAGTGCTTAGGTGAAGCCCTGCGCCGGTAGCTTCATCATCACCGTCATCACGCCGTCGTGCTGACGAAGCTCTCCCTCGACACTCAGCTGGATCGAGAGTTCGTGGACGTCACCGAGCTGAACGTGTGCAGATCACGGAGGTGCTGTACTTTCGGTACTAGGATCGGTCGGATCATGAAACGTACGACTACATCAACCGCGTTGTCATAACGCTTCCGCTTTTGGTCTACGAGGGTACGTAGACTACACTCTCCCCTCTCGTTGCTATGCATCACCTAGATGGATCTTCCGTGTGCGTAGGATTTTTTTAAAATTACTACGTTCCCCAACAAAAATATCGAACACATATCAAATTCACATGATTACTTGCAACAAGATTTCTCCCGTGACCTAAAGAACAAAAGTAACTACTCACAAATGATAATCATGCTCAAGATCAGAGGGGTATTAAATAGCATAATGGATTTGAACATGTAATCTTCCACCAAATAAACCATATAGTAATCAACTACAAGATGTAATCAACACTACTAGTCATCCACAAGCACCAATCTAAGGTTCCGGTACAAAGATTGAACACAAGAGATGAACTAGGGTTTGAGAGGAGATGGTGGTGTTGAAGATGTTGATGGAGATTGCCCTCCCCAAGATGGGAGAGTTGTTGGTGATGATGATGACAATGATCCCCCCGGTAGGGAAGTTATCCGGCGGAATCGCTCCGCCGGACGGCAAAAGTGCTCCTGCCCAAGTTCCGCCTCGAGACGACGACGCTTCGTCCCGAAAGTCCTCTTCTTATTTTTTTCTAGGTCAAAAGGACTTATATACCAGAAGAGGGGTACCGGAGGTGGGCCGAGGAGGGCGCAACCCACCATGGCGCGCCCAGGTGGGTTGTGCCCACCTGGTGGTCCCCCTCTGGTAGGTATTTGCTCCAATAATTCTTAAATATTCCATAAAAATTCTCCATGAAGTTTCACCTCATTTGGAGTTGTGCAGAATAGGTGGCCTGACATAGCTTTTTCAGGTCCAGAATTCCAGCTGCCTGTATTCTCCCTCTTTGTGTGAACCTTGCATATTATGAGAGAAAAGGCATTAGAATTACTCCATAAAGCATTATTATGCATAAGAACATCATAAATAACAGTAGGAAAACATGATGCAAAATGGACGTATCAACTCCCCCAAGCTTAGACCTCGCTTGTCCTCAAGCGAAAATCGAAATCGAAAAACATGTCCACATGCTTAGAGAGAGAGGTGTCGATAAAACAAAATACGGACATTGAAGCATCATATATATTATTATAATAGCAACAAATTTTGTTATAAAACTTCTATCACATAACTTTATTATAAAACTTTTATCACATAACTTTTATCATAAACTTCTCATGAATAAGTAACAATTCATCGCAACATTGAAGTATAAAGCATAAAACTCTATTGAAAACCAACAAACTATGTTCTCGGTCAACTTTGCAACTACAATTCATCATCTTTTCAGGAAGGGTCACATATCGGAGCCTTTTGGCAAGTCCACATACTCAACCATCATATAGTCTTCTATGATTGCTAACACTCATCGCATACACAAGAGAAAAAAGTTTCAACTGGACACATAGAAAGATAGGGGCCTATAGTTTTGCCTCCCAACGTATTCACCTCAAGGGTGATTTAAACAATAATAACAGATGCCCACCCATATACAACTGGATATATGTTCCTAGATCTTTCCTCACCACATGGTGCTTGCCAAAAGAGAAAAATAAAAAGGAATAGATAGGTGCTTTGACTCTTGCATAAAAGTAAATACATAAAAGTAAAAGATAGGCCCTTCGCAGAGGCAAGCAGAGGTTGCCATGTGCTTTTTGGTTGTATGCTCAATCTCTTAGTGCAAAAGAACGTCACGTTGTATAGCCCCTTATGATAGCAACCTTTATTATGCAGTCTGTCGCCTTTATTATTTTTCCATCACAAGTTTGTACAACGCTCAATTTTCTCTTACACTAAATGATCTAACACATTTAGAAGCAATTTTTATTGCCGTATTGCACTGATGACAACTTACTTGAAGGATCTTACTCAATCCATAGGTAGGTATAGTGGACTCTCAAAACAAGATTTGGGTTAAGGGTTTTGGATGCACAAGTAGTATCTCTACTTAGTGCGGAATTTTTGGATAGCAAAGATGGGGCGTTGATGTCTACTACAAACTTGTTCTTGTAGACTCGTGGTGGGCCTCCAAGCGCAGAGTTTTGTAGGACAGTGGCAAATTTCCCTCAAGTGGATGACCTAAGGTTTATCAATCCGTGGGAGGCGTAGGATGAAGATGGCCTCTCTCAAACAACCATGCAACCAAATAATAAAAAGTCTCTTGTGTCCCGAACACACCAAAGACAATGGTAAATTGTATAGGTGCACTAGTTCGGCGAAGAGATGATGATACAAGTGTAGTAATGATAGTAGATGTTGCTTTTGTAATAGGAACAATAAAAACAGCAAGGTAGCAATTGATAAAACGGAGCACAAACGGTATTGCAATGCTTGAAAATGAGGCCTAGGGTCTGTACTTTCGCTAGTGCAATCTCTCAACAGTGCTAATATAATTGGATCATATAACCATCCCTCAAAGTGCGATGAAGAATCACTCCAAAGTTCCTATCTAGTGGAGAACATAAGAAGAAATTGTTTGTAGCTATTCTTTCCGATTGATCTATCCAAGAGTTCGTACTAAAATAACACCAAGTTATTCTTTCCGATCGATCTATCAAGAGTTCGTACTAAAATAACACTAAGTTATTCTTTCCGATCGGTCTATCAAGAGTTTGCACTAAAATAACACCAAAGAAAATTCAGATTTATAATGCTCAATCCAACACAAAGAACCTCAAAGAGTGCCCCAAGATTTCTACCGGAGAAACAAAGAGAAGAACGTGCATCAAACCTTATGCATAGATTACCCCAATGTCACCTCGGGAATCCGCGAGTTGAGTGCCAAAACATATATCAAGTGAATCAATATGATACCCCATTGTCACCACGAGTATTCATATGGAAGACATACATAAAGTGTTCTCAAATCCAAAAAGATATTCAATCCAATAAAACGAAATCTCAAAGGGAAAACTCAATTCATCACAATATAGAGAGGGGAAAACACCATATGATCCGACTATATTAACAAAGCCCGCGATACGTCAAGATCATGACATATCAAGAACATGAGAGAGAGAGAGATTAAACATATAGCCACTGGTACAAACCCTCAGCCCCGAGGATGGACTACTCCCTCCTCATCGTGGTGGCCGCCGGGATGATGAAGATGGCCACCGGAGATGATTCCCCCCTTCGGTAGGGTGCCGGAACGGGGTCTAGATTGGTTTTCGGTGGCTACAGAGCCTTGCGGAGGCGGAACTTCCGATCTAGGTTAACCCCGAGGGTTTTTGGAATATTTGGGAATTTATAGGGTAAAGAGGGGGTGCAGGAGGCCACCGAGGTGGGCACAACCCACCTGGGCGCGCCTGGGCCCCCAGGCGCGCCCTGGTGGGTTGTGCCCCCCTCGGGGCACCCCCCAGGTGCTTCTCTGGCCCACTAGTGGTCTTCTGGTCCATAAAAAATCCACAAAAAGTTTCGCGGTGTTTGGACTCCGTTTGATATTGATTTCCTGCGATGTAAAAAACATGCAAAAACAGCAACTGGCACTTGGCACTATGTCAATAGGTTAGTACCAAAAATGATATAAAATGACTATAAAATGATTATAAAACATCCAGGAATGATAATATAACAGCATGGAACAATAAAAAATTATAGAGACATTGGAGACATATCAGAATCCCCAAGCTTAATTCCTGCTCGTCCTCGAGTAGGTAAATGATAAAAATAGAAATTTTGATGTGGAATGTTGCCTAACATGTCATCTCATATCCTTTTCTTTGTAGCATGGACATTTGGACTTTTATATTGTTCAAAGCAATAGTCTAGTTTTGACATGAGGACTTAAATACTCAAGCATGCCAACAAGCAAGCATGTCTTTCAAAATATCAACACTAAAATAAGTTATCCCTAGCCCATCATGCTCAATCATTGATACAGCTACACCCAATGCTCAAGTACGATCATAGTGCCCCCTAGTTGGTGCTTTTATAAGAGAAGATGGAGACTCAAATTAAAAATAAAAATTGCATAAAGTAAAAGAAAGGCCCTTCACGGAGGGAAGTAGGGATTTGTAGAGGTGCCAGAGCTCAAAGCGAAAAATTGAGAGATAAAAACATTTCGAGAGGCATACTTTTCCCACCAACGAAAACGACTTAGAGCTCCCAACACTTTCCATGCTAGATATATCTAGGCGGTTCCCAAACAGAAATTAAAGTTTATTCCTTTTTCCACCATACTTTCACTTTCCATGGCTAACCGTATCCACGGGTGCCCTCCATACCAACACTTTCCAAGGAATTTATTATTTGACAACATAAAGTAAATTCATTTTTCATTTCGGGACTGGGCATCCCTAATACCTTTGCCTTACTCTCGTGCAATGACAAGTGAATAAACACTCATCGTGAGAATAACACATCTAGCATGGAAAATATTCGCCAGCCCTCACTGCCTCGCGAGCGGTACGAGCACACAAAAAATAAATTTGTTTTGAAAATTAGAGATGGCACATACATATTTGCTTAGAACGGCAAAAGAATACCGCATATAGGTAGGTATAGTGGATTCATGTGGCAAAACTGGTTTAAAGGATTTTGGATGCACAAGTAGTGATCATACTTAGTGCAAAATGAAGGCTAGCAAAAGATTGGGAAGCGTCCTACCAAGAAACGAATAATCTCATAAGCGAGCATTGAGCATAATTAACACTGAATAATGCACCACAAGTAGGATTTAATTTCATTGCACAACTATTGACTTTCGTGCTTGCATAGGGAATCACAAACCTTAACACCAATATTCTTACTAAAGCATAATTACTCATCAACATGACTCACATATCACATCATCATATGTCAAAACTATTACGATGAATCAAGTTTATTTTTTCCAATCATCTTCATGAAAGTTTTTATTATACCCTTCTTGGATATCTATCACTTTGGGACTAATTTTCATGTGTTGCTTTTGATAAGCTCAAACAAATATAAGTGAAGATCATGAGCATAATATTTATTTCTCTCAAATTAATTTAAGTGAAGCAAGAGAGAATTTCTTAAAAAATACTAAAGCACACCATGCTCAAAAATATATAAGTGAAGCACTAGAGCAATTCCATAGAAAAGAGCTTCGTTGACGGGATGTGAATGTCGCTTACTTAGCCTCCCTGGCAACTATTTGAGGACTCTATTTTATTAAAAGAAACTTTAAGATCTAAGTACTTTATTAAAACAGCAAGCAAAACAAAATAAAATGATAATCCAAGGATAGCACACACCATGTGAAGAAGCAAAAACTTAGGCTCAACCGATACAAACCAATAATTGTTGAAGAAGAAAGGTGGGATGCCTACCGGGTCATCCCCAAGCTTAGATGCTTGAGACTTCTTGAAATATTATTTTGGGGTGCCTTGGGCATACCCAATCTTGAGCTTTTGTGTCTCCTTAATTCCTTTTATATCACGGCTTCCCTAAATCTTAAAAACTTCATCCACACAAAACTCAACAAGAACTCGTGAGATAAGTTAGTATAAACCAATGCAAAAACTTTATCATTCTCTACTGTAGCAAATCAAAAAAATTATTATTCAACATTGCATACTAAATGCCTCTGCATATTTAATACTCCTATCCTAAAATAGAATCATTAAACAAGCAAACATATGCAAACAATGCGAACATAACAGCAATCTGCCAAAATAGTACAGTCTATAAAGAATGCAAGAGTATCAATACTTATTAAACTCCAAAAATTATGAAAATTTTACCAAACTGTAGAAAATTTATCAGAGCTGATTTTGCAAAAAGTTTCAACATTTTATCACATTCTGATTTTTCTAGGGAATTTTTGCAACATCGATAAACTTTCTGTTTTGAAACAGCAACATGTAGACTTGCAAAATAAGCATGGCAAAGGCTATACTTGATATTTTTATTGAAAATAAAGATGAAAAGTATTATTCTAAATAACAGAAACCAAATCCTAACAAAATAAAATGATGCTGAAATCAAAACACATATCATGTGACGAATGAAAACATAGCTCCAAGTGAGGTTACCGATAATGTTGGAGACGAAAGAGGGGATGCTTTCCGGGGCATCCCCAAGCTTAGTTGCTTGGATATTCCTTGAATATTACCTTGGGGTGCCTTGGGAATCCCCAATCTTAGAGTCTTGTCAATCCTTATTCCCCTCATATCGATATCTCACCCAAAACTTGAAAACTTCAATCACGCAAAACTTAACGGAACTTTGTGAGATAGGTTAGTATGATAAATAGCAAACCATTTCACTTTTGGTACTGTCAAAGACAAGAATCATAATTGTTTCCACACAATGGCTACTGTATAATATCATTTACACAATTTATATTGAGCAATATAAGCCATAGAAACTAGAAAACAAGCAAACTATGCATTGAAAACAGAATCTGTCAAAAACAGAACAGTCTGTAGTAATCTGTATTCCAACCATATTTCTGCTACTCCAAAATCCTTGAAAAAATAGGAAATCCTGGGAAATTTGTCTATTAATATTCTACAAAAAGAATCAGCATTTTATTGCGCTTCTGTAAAAAATCAGAATTGTTTTCCTGAGCACAAAAGTTTCTGTTTTTCAGCAAGATTAAATCAACTATCACTGTAAGCCATCCCAAAGGTCTTACTTGGCACTTTATTGAAACAAAATCAATAAAACATGATTATTAAAGTAGCCTAATCATGTGAACACACAAAAAAAGTAGGTAAAAGTGTTGGTTTGTCTCCCAACAAGCGCTTTTCTTTAATGCCTTTTAGCTAGGCATGATGATTTCAATGATGCTCGCATAAGAGATAAGAATTGAAACATAAAGAGAGCGTCATGGAGCATATGACTAGCACATTTAAGTCTAACCCACTTCCTATGCATAGGGATTTTGTGAGCAAACAACTTATGGGAACAAGAATCAACTAGCATAGGAAGGCAAAACAAGCATAACTTCAAAACTTTCAACACATAGAGAGGAAACTTGATATTATTGCAATTCCTACAAGCATATGTTCCTCCCTCGTAATAATTTTCAGTAGCATCATGAATGAATTCAACAATATAGCCATCACATAAGGCATCTTTTCATGATGCATAATCATAGAAATTTTCTTACTCTCCACATAAGCAAATTTATTCTCATCAATAGTAGTGGGAGCACACTCAAGAAAATAACTATCATGTGATTGAAGATTAAAAGCATGATGACAAGTTTCATGGTTATCATTATTCTTTATAGCATACATGTCATCACTATAATCATCATATATAGGAACTTTGTTGTCATAATCAATTGCAACCTCCTCCAAAATAGTGGATTCATCATTAAATAAAGTCACGACCTCTCCAAATCCACTTTCATCAATATAATCATCATAAATAGGAGGCATGCAGTCATCATAATAAATTTTCTCATCAAAACTTGGGGGACTAAAAATATCATATTCATCAAATATAGCATCCCCAAGCTTATGGCTTTGCATATCATTAGCATCATGGATATTCAAAGAATTCATACTGAGAACATTGCAATAATGCTCATCATTCAAATATTTTGTGCCAAAAATGTTATTGACTTCTTCTAACAATTGAGCACAATTTTCTGAACCATCATTTTCATGAAAGATATTATAAAGATGATCAATAATATGATACAACCTCAATTCCATTTTTTAGTTTTCTTTTTATAAACCAAACTAGTGATAAAACAAGAAACTAAAGATTCAATTGCAAGATCTAAAGATATATCTTCAAGCACTCACCTCCCCGGCAACGGCGCCAGAAAAGAGCTTGATGTCTACTACAGAACTTGTTCTTGTAGACTCGTGTTGGGCCTCCAAGCGCAGAGTTTTGTAGGACAGTAGCAAATTTCCCTCAAGTGGATGACCTAAGGTTTATCAATCCGTGGGAGGCGTAGGATGAAGATGGTCTCTCTCAAACAACCCTGCAACCAAATAATAAAAAGTCTCTTGTGTCCCCAACACACTAAATACAATGGTAAATTGTATAGGTGCACTAGTTCGGCGAAGAGATGATGATACAAGTGTAGTAATGATAGTATATATTGATTTTTGTAATAGGAACAATAAAAAATAGCAAGGTAGCAATTGATAAAATGGAGCACAAACGGTATTCCAATGCTTGCAAATGAGGCCTAGGGTCCGTACTTTTGCTAGTGCAATCTCTCAACAATGCTAATATAATTGGATCATATAACCATCCCTCAAACTGCGATGAAGAATCACTCTGAAGTTCCTATCTAGCGGAGAACATAAGAAGAAATTGTTTGTAGCTATTCTTTCCGATCGATCTATCCAAGAGTTCGTACTAAAATAACACTAAGTTATTCTTTCCGATCGATCTATTAAGAGTTCGTACTAAAATAACACTAAGTTATTCTTTCCGATCAATCTATCAAGAGTTCGCACTAAAATAACACCAAAGCAAATTCAGATTTATAATGCTCAATCCAACACAAAGAACCTCAAAGAGTGACCCAAGATTTCTACCGGAGAAACAAAGACAAGAACATGCATCAACCCCTATGCATAGATTACCCCAATGTCACCTCGGGAATCCGCGAGTTGAGTGCCAAAACATATATCAAGTGAATAAATATGATACAACGTATCTATAATTTTTTGATTGTTCCATGCTATTATATTATCAATCTTGGATGTTTTATAATCATTTTATAGTCATTTTATATCATTTTTTGGTACTAACCTATTGACATAGTGCCAAGTGCCAGTTGCTGTTTTTTGCATGTTTTTACATTGCAGAAAATCAATACCAAATGGAGTCCAAATGCAGCAAAACTTTACGAAGATTTTTTATGGACCAGAAGACACCTAATGGGCCAAGGCAGCGCCTGGGCGGTGCTCCGAGGAGAGCACAACCCATCAGGGCGCGCCTGGAGGCCCAGGCGTGCCCTGGCGGGTTGTGCCCACCTCGGGTGCCCCCCGGACCACCTCTTTTCTCTATAAATACCCCAATATTCCAGAAACCCTAAGGGAGTCGACGAAAATCAATTCCAGCCGCCGCAGAGTCCAGAACCACCAGATCGAATCTAGACACCATCACGGAGGGGTTCACCACTTCCATTGGTGCCTCTCCGATGATGCGTGAGTAGTTCTTTGTAGACCTTCGGGTCCGTAGTTAGTAGCTAGATGGCTTCCTCTCTCTCTCTCTCGTTTGATTCTCAATACAATGGTCTCTTGGAGATCCATATGATGTAACTCTTTTTGCGGTGTGTTTGTTGGGATTGGATGAACTTTGAGTTTATGATCAGATCTATCTTTTTATATCCATGAAATTTATTTGAGTTTCTTTGATCTCTTATATGCATGATTGCTTATAGCCTCATATTTCTTCTCCGATATTTGGGTTTTGTTTGGCCAACTTGATCTATTTATCTCGCAATGGGAAGAGGTGCTTTGTAGTGGGTTCGATCTTACGGTGCTTGATCCCAGTGACAGAAAGGGAACCGACACGTATGTATCGTTGCTACTAAGGATAAAATGATGGGGTCTATCTCTACATAGATAGATCTTGTCTACATCATGTCATCGTTCTTATTGCACTACTTTGTTTCTCCATGAGCTTAATACACTAGATGCATGCTGGATAGAGGTCGATGTGTGGAGTAATAGTAGTAGATGCAGGCAGGAGTCGGTCTACTAATCTTGGACGTGATGCCTATATAATGATCATTGTCTGGATATCGTCATGATTATTTGAAGTTCTATCAATTGCCCAGCAGTAATTTGTTTACCCACCGTTTGCTATTTTTCTCGAGAGAAGCCACTAGTGAAACCTACGGCCCCCGGGTCTCTTTCTCATATTATTTGCCTTTATGATATATTTTATTTGCCTTTTATTTTCAGATCTATTAAACCAAAAATATAAAAATACTTTGTTGCACTTTATTTTATTTGGTGTTTGATCTATCAATATTTACAACTCTCTCACGTCCATTTGCCAATTTCTGGCACCGTTACCCGAAAGGGATTGACAACCCCTTTTACACGTCGGGTTGCGAGTATTTGTTATTTGTGTGCAGGTGATGTTTACGTTGTGTTGCTTGGTTCTCCTACTGGTTCGATAACCTTGGTTTCATATCTGAGGGAAATACCTACCGCCGCTGTGCTGCATCATCCCTTCCTCTTTGGGGAAATACCGACGTAGCTTCAAGCGACATCAATACCCCATTGTCACCACGAGTATTTATATGCAAGACATACATAAAGTGTTCTAAAATCCAAAAAGATATTCAATCCGATAAAATGAAATCTCAAAGGGAAAACTCAATTCATCACAAGATAGAGAGGGGAAAACACCATATGATCTGACTATATTAACAAAGCCCACGATACGTCAAGATCGTGACATCTCAAGAACACGAGAGAGAGAGATTAAACACATAGCTACTGGTACAAACCCTCAGCCCCGAGGGTGGACTACTCCCTCCTCATCGTGGGAGCCGCCGGGATGATGAAGATGGCCACCGAAGATGATACACCCTCCGGTAGGTGCCGGAACGGGGTCTAGATTGGTTTTCGGTGGCTACAGAGCCTTGCGGTGGCAGAACTTCTGATCTAGGTTAACCCCAAGGGTTTTTGGAATATTTGGGACTTTATAGGGTAAAGAGGGGGTGCAGGAGGCCACTGAGGTGGGCATAACCCACTTGCGCGTGCCTGGGCCCCCAGGCGCACCCTGGTGGGTTGTGCCCCCCTCGAGGCACCCCCAGGTGCTTCTTTGGCCCACTGGTGGTCTTCTGGTCCATAAAAAATCCACAAAAAGTTTTGCGGTGTTTGGACTCCGTTTGATATTGATTTCCTGCGATGTAAAAAACATGCAAAAACAGCAACTGGCACTTGGCACTATGTCAATAGGTTAGTACCAAAAATGATATAAAATGATTATAAAACATCCAAGAATTATAATATAACAGCATGGAACAATCAAAAATTATAGATATGTTGGAGATGTATCAGGAGCAAGCACCACATGTTAAAGGATCTATGACAATATAACTTCTAGGTGAATATGAACAAACATAAATCATTATGTTGTCTTCCTTGTCTAACGTCAACATTTTTGGCATATAATATTTTGATGGGGGCTCACAATCATAAAAGATGTCCAAGATAGTGTATTTGCATGTGAATCTTCTCTTCCCTTATTAATTCTTTCATGAATTGCATCATTGACCAACGCTATGTTTGTAAATCTCCAATAAATATTTCTACTTATACTGTTCCTTATGTGATGTCATTACTTACCATAAGATTATCATATGATCTTTTTCATTTATTTCCTTTCTTTTTATTGAACATGGAAGTAAAGAAAGCAAAACTCAAACTAAACTTTATTATATATCTCGCACATGATTACAAGGATAGATCACTAAGCAAGCACTTGAAAAGAAAGGATCGAACTAAAATTTTATTCAACTAAATCGAAAGATAACTAAGGATTGAACTAAGATAAATAAAGCCAACAGATAGTGATGGTGATACGATACCGGGGCACCTCCCCCAAGCTTGGCACAAGCCAAGGGGAGTGCCCATACCCGATACTCAAGTCTCCTTTGGTGATGAAGGAGGTGGTGGTGATGAGGTAGTAACGCTCTTATCTTCAGGTTTCCATGGCAAAGGCTCACCATCAAAAGAGGAGGAGTGAGTCTCGCGGGTCTTGCAGCTGGTACCCAAATTCATACCTTTAAACCTTGCCTCATATTCAAAGACTTGGTTTTGGAGATCATAGATTTAGCCTTGAAGAAAATTGATTCGCTCGTTGAAGGTGAATACGATGTCCTTCATGGATTGGCCATCCACCTTGAGATCACGGATGTAGTCCGCGATCATGAGGTGATTAGCATTGAGTCCATGCTCCACCATCCCCTTGCACTTGAAGACTTCCTGCTCGATAGCTTCGAGCCTGGCATCCATGGTTCTCGTCCATTTGGGACCCTGGACATCGCGGATGTGGAGCACCCCCTCACACATCTCGATGGCTTGAGGGTGCTTCATCACCTCCCGCAAATATGGATTGATGAAATTCTCGAAGAACTTGTCCTTGGAGGAGCTTGAAGTGGCCATGGTGAAAGGATCGAGAAGACGTGTCTAGAGGGGGGTGATTAGACCCTCAATAAAGAAAAGTGGCAGTTTTTAAGTTCTTCAAGTTAAGGTGGAGTTTTAGCACAAGTTTAAACATTCACAATACATTTCAAGCAAGCATGACAAGAGTATATGAGCAGCGGAAAGTAAAGCATGCAATTTGCAAGAAAGTAAGGGGATGGGATTGGAGTGTGCAAACGCAATTGGAGACACGGAGATTTTTGGCGTGGTTCCGATAGGTGGTGCTATCGTACATCCACGTTGGTGGAGACTTCAACCCACGAAGGGTAACGGCTGCGCGAGTCCACGGAGGGCTCCACCCACGAAGAAGCAACCTTGTCTATCCCACCATGGCCATCACCCACGAAGGACTTGCCTCACTAGGGTAGATCTTCACGAAGTAGGCGATCTCCTTGCCCGTACAAACTCCTTTGTTCAACTCCACAATCTTGACGGAGGCTCCCAAGTGACACCTAACCAATCTAGGAGACACCACTCTCCAAAAGGTAATAGATGGTGTGTTGATGATGAACTCCTTGCTCTTGTGCTTCAAATGATAGTCTCCCCAACACTCAACTCTCTCTCACGGATTTGGATTTGGTGGACAGATGATTTGAGTGGAAAGCAACTTGGGGAAGGCTAGAGATCAAGATTCTTGTGGTTGGATTGGAATATCTTGGTCTCAACACATGAGTAGGTGGTTCTCTCTCAGAAAATGAATGCTGGAAGTGTAGGCATGTTCTGATGGCTTTCTCTATGAATGAAGAGTGGGTGGAGGGGTATATATAGCCTCCACACAAAATCTAACCGTTACACACAATTTACCAAACTCGATGGGACCGAATCATGAAACTCGGTCGGACCAATTTAGTTCAAAATGTGAACGTTAGGATTTTCGGTGGGACCGACATGATCAACTCGGTGGGACCGATGTGCTAGGGTTAGGGTAAAACCTGAACTCGGTTTGACTGATTACACAAACTCAGTGGGACCGATTTTGGTAATAAGCAAAACAGAGAGTTGGTCAGGCAAACTCGGTGGGACCGATTGCACATCTCGGTGGGACCTAAATAATTGGAACAGGCAACAGAGAGTTTGCAAGCCCATCTTGGTGAGACCGAGATCCCATCAGTGAGACCGAACTGATTAGGGTTTCTGGCAGTGGCTATGTCAAGTGAACTCGGTGGCACCGGATAGATCAAATCGGTTGGGCCGAGATTGACTTTAGGTTTGGAACATATGTGGAATGAGAAAGTGGTTGCGGGCTTTGGAGCATATCACTAAGCACTTTGAGCAAGCAAGCCATTAAGCAACACCTCATCCCCTTTTAATAGTATTGGCTTTCCTATGGACTCAATGTGATCTTGGATCACTAAAATGAAAATGAAGAGTATTGAGCTTTGAGCTTTTTCCAATCTTCTGTCCTTAGCATCTTGAAGGGGTTCCACGTCCTCTAGTCCATGCCACTCCACTGTTGAACTCATCTGAAATATACTAGATAAAAGTATTAGTCCAACAAGAGATATGTTGACATTAATTACCAAAATCACCCAAGGAGCACTTGTGCTTTCACATGGTAATCTAGATTTGTCAGAAAACAGCAAGAAAAGAAATCAGAAGATTTCTCCGCGATACGGTGGTCAATAGGTTTGGGCGGTATATAAAGATTTTTTATCTTGGGAAATAAGCAAACGGGAGAAAAACGGAGTCCGGAAGGTACCCGAGGTGGGCACAACCCACCTGGGCGTGCCTGGCAAGCCAGGCGTGCCCTGGTGTCTTGTGCCCACCAGGGTTGCCTTCCTGGTTGTTTCTTATTTTCCTAATTTTTGTTATATTCCAAAAGTGACAAAATATATTTTTGCGGATTTTTCGGAGTCCGTTTACTTACCGTGTCACGTACCTCCTCTTTTTTCACGATTCTGGAGTGTTACGGAAGGTTTCTTTTATGTGTTCTTCCGGTGTCATAGTTTGGATAATATTGCTTTCAACATTAATGGGAGTACCTGAGATATAATGTTTTATTCTTTGTCCATTAACAACCTTCAGGTTAGTACCTTCGGCATTATTTATTTTGATAGCTCCAGATCGATAAACTTCCTCGATGACATAAGGTCCTCCCAATTTGGAGAGAAGTTTTCCTGCAAAGAATCTGAAACGAGAGTTGTACAAAAGAACATATTCTCCAACTTTGAATTCCCGCTTTTGGATTCTTTTGTCATGCCATTTTTTAACTTTTTCTTTAAATAACTTGGCATTTTCATAGGCTTGGGTTCTCCATTCATCTAGTGAGCTAATATCAAATAGCCTCTTTTCACCGGCAAGTTTGAAACCATAATTGAGTTCTTTAATTGCCCAATATGCTTTATGTTCTAACTCAAGAGGCAAATGACAAGCTTTTCCATAAACCATTTTATAAGGAGACATACCCATGGGATTTTTATATGATGTTCGGTAAGCCCAAAGTGCATCGTCTAATTTCTTAGAACAATTCTTTCGGGGCCTATTGACAAATTTTTGTAAAAACAATTTATTTCTCTGTTGCTAAGTTCAACTTGACCACTAGACTGAGGATGATAGGGGGATGCAATTCTATGGTTAACATCATACTTGGCAAGCATTTTACGGAAAGCACCATGAATAAAGTATGAACCACCATCAGTCATTAAATATCTAGGGACTCCAAACCTTGGGTAAATAACTTCCTTAAGCATTTTAATAGAGGTATTGTGATCAGCACTACTAGTTGGAATAGCTTCTACCCACTTAGTAACATAATCAACAACAACCAAAATATGTGTATACTCATTAGAGGAAGGAAAAGGTCCCATGTAATCGAAACCCCAAACATCAAATGGTTCAACAGCAAGAGAATAATTCATATTCCTCTTGCTTACCAATATTACCAATTCTTTGACATTCATCACAAGATAAAACAAACTTACGGGCATCCTTGAAGAGAGTAGGCCAATAAGAACCAGATTACAATATCTTGTGAGCAGTTCTGTCTCCCGCATGATGCCCTCCGTAAACTTCGGAGTGACATTTTCGTAGGATTTGTCCCTATTCATGCTCGGGTACACAACGTCTAATAATACCATCTACCCCTTCTTTATAAAGATGTGGGTCATCCCAAAAGTAATGTCTTAAATCATAGAAGAATTTTTTTTCTTTTGTTGGTAACTGAAGGTAGGTGGTATATTAGCAACAATATAATTAGCATAGTCAACATACCAAGGAGTGTTATGAGAAATATTTATTGCAGCTAATTGCTCATCAGGAAAACTATCATTAATAGGTTGTGGATCATCAAGAATATTTTCTAACCTAGACAAGTTATCAGCTGCGGGGTCCTCAGCTCATTTTCTATCAGTGATATGTAAGTCAAATTCTTGTAGCAAGAGAACCCACCTAATGAGTCTAGGTTTAGAATCTTTCTTTTCCATAAGATATTTAATAGCGGCATGATTAGTGTGAACAATCACTTTAGAATCAACAATGTAAGATCTGGATTTATCACAAGCAAACACCAGTGCTAAAAATTCTTTTTCAGTAGTAGCATAATTTCTTTGGGCACTGTCTAGAGTTTTACTAGCATAATGAATAACATTTATTTTCTTATCAACTCTTTGTCTTAAAACAGCACCAACAGCATAATCACTAGCATCACACATAATTTCAAAAGGCAAGTTCCAATCAGGTGGTTGAACAATATGTGCATAAATTAAGGCTTTCTTAAGTGTTCCAAAGGCTTCTACACAATCATCATCAAAAACAAATGAAACATCCTTTTGTAAAAGATTTGAAAGAGGCCTAGAAATCTTAGAAAACTCTTAAATAATATCCTATAGAAACCAGCATGACCGAGAAAACTACGAACACCTTTAATATCTCTGGGACATGGCATTTTCTCAATTGCATCAACTTTGGCTTTATCCACCTCAATACCTCGTTCGGAAATTTTATGTCCCAAGACAATACCTTCATAGACCATAAAGTGGCACTTCTCCCAATTTAAGACAAGATTAGTTTGCTCGCATCTCTGCAAAACTCGGTCAAGATTGTGATACGTCTCCAACGTATCTATAATTTACAAAGTATTCATGCTATTATATTATCTGTTTTGGATGTTTATGGTCTTTACTAAACACTTTTATATTATTTTTGGGACTAACCTATTAACCGGAGGCCCAGCCCAAATTGCTGTTTTCTTGCCTATTTCAGTGTTTCGAAGAAAATGAATATCGAACGGAGTCCAAACGGAATGAAACCTTCGGGAGAGTTATTTTTGGAACGGAAGCAATCCAGGAGACTTGGAGTAGACGTCAGGGAAGCTTCGAGGAAGCCACGAGGCAGGGAGGCGCGCCCTACCCCCCTAGGCGCGCCCCCCACCCTCGTGGGCCCCTCGTGGCTCCCCTGACCGACTTCTTTCGCCTATATATGTCCATATACCCTAAAAACATCGGAGAGCACAATAGATCGGGAGTTCCGCCCCGCAAGCCTCTGTAGCCACCAAAAACCAATCGGGGCCCTGTTCCGGCACCCTGCCGGAGGGGGGATCCCTCACCGGTGGCCATCTTCATCATCCCGGCGCTCTCCATGATGAGGAGGGAGTAGTTCAACCTCGGGGTTGAGGGTATGTACCAGTAGCTATGTGTTTGATCTCTCTCTCTCTCGTGTTCTTGATTTGGCACGATTGCTTTGCTATTATAGTTGGATCTTATGATGTTTCTCCCCCTCTACTCTCTTGTGATGGATTGAGTTTTCCCTTTGAAGTTATCTTATCGGATTGAGTCTTTAAGGATTTGAGAACACTTGATGTATGTCTTGCATGTTCTTATCTGTGGTGACAATGGGATATCACGTGATTCACTTGATGTATGTTTTGGTGATCAACTTGCGGGTTCCGTGACCTCGTGAACTTATGCATAGGGGTTGGCACACGTTTTCGTCTTAACTCTCTGGTAGAAACTTTGGGGCACTCTTTGAAGTACTTTGTGTTGGTTTGAATAGATGAATCTGAGGTTGTGTGATGCATATCGTATAATCATACCCACGGATACTTGAGGTGACATTGGAGTATCTAGGTGACATTAGGGTTTTGGTTGATTTTCGTGTTAAGGTGTTATTCTAGTACGAACTCTATGATAGATCGAACGGAAAGAATAGCTTCGTGTTATTTTACTACAGACTCTTGAATAGATCGATCCGAAAGAATAACTTTGAGGTGGTTTCGTACCCTACAATAATCTCTTCGTTTGCTCTCCACTATTAGTGACTTTGGAGTGACTCTTTGTTGCATGTTGAGGGATAGTTATATGATCCAATTATGTTATTATTGTTGAGAGAACTTGCACTAGTGAAAGTATGAACCTTAGGCCTTGTTTCCTAGCATTGCAATACCATTTGTGCTCACTTTTATCATTAGTTACCTTGTTGTTTTTATATTTTAAGATTACAAAAACCTTTATCTACCATCCATATTGCACTTGTATCACCATCTCTTCACCGAACTAGTGCACCTATACAATTTACCATTGTATTGGGTGTGTTGGGGACACAAGAAACTCTTTGTTATTTGGTTGCAGGGTTGTTTGAGAGAGACCATCTTCAACCTATGCCTCCCACGGATTGATAAACCTTAGGTCATCGACTTGAGGGAAATTTGCTACTGTCCTACAAACCTCTGCACTTGGAGGCCCAACAACGTCTACAAGAAGAAGGTTGCGTAGTAGACATCAGATTGCTTAAGCAATCATCAAAAGAAGTTTCGTAAATGGAAAAATCATCCATAAAAACCTCAACAATCTTTTCACAAAAATCAGAGAATATAGCAGTTATACATCTTTGAAGGGTAGCAGGTGCATTGCATAAACCAAAAGGCATATGTCTATAAGCATAAGTTTCAAAAGGACAAGTAAAGGTGGTTTTCTCTTGATCAGGTTGTGAAACAGGTATTTGAGAAAAACCAGAATATCAATCAAGAAAACAAAAGTGTGTATGCTTAGATAATCTTTCTAGGATTTGATTAATAAAAGGCAAAGGGTAATGATCTTTTCTAGTTGCTTTATTTAATTTTCTAAAATCAATTACCATTCTATAGCCAGTGACAATTCTTTGTGGAATAAGTCATTTTTATCATTAGGAACAACAGTAATACCTCCCTTATTAGGGACACAATGAACGGGACTTACCCATCTACTATCAGCTCTGGGATAGATTATACCTGCTTCTAGAAGCTTCAGTATTTCAGTTCTTACCACTTCTTTCATTTTAGGATTTAAACGTCGTTGGTGATCAACAACGGGTTTAGCGTCAGGTTCCATATTAATCTTGTGCTGACAAAGTGTCACGCCCAATATGCGACTCTATCCTAAAGGAACTCGAAGGTCCCACCAAGGATAGAATCGCATATTGACACGCTTTTGCAAGGTGGATATCATTACATCAAACCATTACATAATGGATGGGGATACATACAAGGCATACAATTACCGCAAGAATACAACAATACATCATACAAGAGAACAACATCCGACTACGGATGAAACACAAACAGAAACTCAAACGACATCCACCCTGTTAGCCCAGGCTGCCGACCAGGAACCAAACCCAAGATGGACGAAGAAGAAGAACTCCAGGGCAAGCAAACAGCGCTCTCACGTCATGATCAACACATTACCTTTACCTGCAACTGTTGTTGTAGTAATCTGTGAGCCACAAGGACTCAGCAATCCCATTATCATGTGTATCAAGACTAGCAAAGCTTAATGGGTATGAAAGGGGTAAGTGGTGAGGTGGCAGCAGCGACTAAGCATGTATGGTGGCTAGCTTACGAATACAAGAGTAAGATGAGAAACTATGCAAACGGTCGCAAACTAGTAATGATCAAGAAGTGATCATGAACTACTTACGTTCAAACATAACCCAACCGTGTTCTATTCTCGAACTTCCCCGAAAAGAGACAGTCACGGTTACGCAACGCGGTTGGTGTATTTTAATTGAGTTCACTTCAAGTCCTCTACAACCGGATATTAACAAATTCCCATCTGCCACATAACCGCGGGCACAGCTCTCGAAAGTTTAAACCCTGCAGGGGTGTCCCAACTTAGCCCATGACAAGCTCACGATCCGCGGAGACAATCCTCCATCGCGGGACCCTCCGATCAGACTCGGAATCCCGGTGCACAAGACATTTCGACAATGGTAAAACAAGTCCAGCAAGACCTCCCGACGTGTCGACACCCTGATAGTAGCCACGCATATCTAGTCTCAGGCCACGACGGATGAGCGAAGCGTATAGGATCCAGATACCCCAAGTTGCCAAAAGGTGGTCCCGCACGGTGCTCTAGTTTGGGACCAACACCATCGGCACTGGCCCCCCTGTATGTAGAAAAGAATCCTCGGGTTCATGACGCCCTATGCCAATTAATTATTTAGTTCAATATTATTATGGAAAATGTTAAAACCAATGTTGGGCCTTGCTGAAGAGTTTTATTCAAAGCGAACTGTCAAGAGCGGCCCATAAACCCTCACCGTGTTAGGGACGCAAAATCAAGGAACATAACACCGGTATGACGGAAACTAGGGCGGCAAGAGTGGAACAAAACACCAGGCATAAGGCCGAGCCTTCCACCCTTTACCAAGTATATAGATGCATTAATTAAATAAGAGGTATTGTGATATCCCATGATATCCATGTCCCAACATGGAACAACCTACAACTGCACCTGCAACTAGCAACTAGCAACTGAACGTTTTTCTCCCGCTCACGAAACAAGATCTGAGAGGTGCAACGGGTGCATGTGAGAGTGTCGGATGCCGAAACGGACAACAGAGAAAGTGACCGGATGCAAGAGACGAACATGAATGCAAATGAGATGCACATGATGACATGGCAAAGTGCAACACGGAAGCGAATGACATGGCAACGATGACAAATAACTGGAAGACACCTGGTGCATCGGACTCAGAGCGTTACACAAAGAGTGGGACTAATGCCCTTAAGATCATCAAGAGTATATCCAATAGCAGCTTGGTGCTTCTTCAGAATTTTCAATAATCTTTCTTCTTCATGTTCTGAAAGGTTAGCACTAATAATAATAGTATATATCTTTTTCTCATCAAGATAAGCATATTTCAAAGTGTCTGGAAATTGTTTTAATTCAAACACAGGATCACATTTAGGTGGAGGAGTACCTCCTAGAGTTTCAATAGACAAATTGTGTTTAAGCAGAGGTCGTTGTTCAAAGAAAATTTTATCAATCTCATTTCTTTCATGCATATGCATATCATTTTCATGGTCTAGCAAATATTGTTCTAGTGGATCAGTAGGAGGCACGGCAATAGAAGCAAGCCAATTATTTCATCCTTACTAGGCAATTCTTTCTTATGATGTTTTCTATTGAACTTAGAAAAATTAAACTCATGAGACTCAACACCAAAACTAACACCGACGGTTTGTTTCTCACAATCTATTTTAGCACTAACAGTGTTCAAGAAAGGTCTACCAAAGATAATGGGACAAAAGTCATCTTGTGGGGAACCAAGAACTAGAAAATCAGTAGGATAATTTATTTTCCCACACAAGACTTCAACATCTCTAACAATCCCAAGTGGTGTGATGGTATCTCTATTAGCAAGTTTAATAGTAACATCTATGTCTTCTATTTCAGCAGGTGCCATATCATTCATAATTTCTTGATATAAGGTAAAAGGAGTAGCACTCACTCTAGCACCTAAGTCACATAAACCATGATAAGAGTGATCTCCTATTTTGACTGAGACAACAGGCATGCCAACAACAGGTCTATGTTTATCTTTCTCACCGGGTTTGGCAATTCTAGCAGCTTCATTACAGAAGTAAATAACATGCCCATCTATATTTTCTACCAAGAGATCTTTAACCATAGCAACGCTAGGTTCTACTTTGATTTGTTGAGCAGGTTTAGGTGCTCTAATATTACTTTTATTGAACACGGTTGAAACCTTAGCATGTTCCTTTATCCTAACAAGGAAAGGATGTTTTTCAATATAAGTAGTAGGGACAACTGGATCAACATTATAAATGATAGTTTCATCTTTAGCTATTACCGGTTCTTTAATTACTTAGTTAATAGGTGGGTGATATTTAAACCACTTCTCCTTAGGGAGATCAACATGAGTAGCAAATGATTCACAAAAATAGGCTACTATCTCAAAGTCAAGTCCATATTTAGTGCTAAACTTTTGAAAAGCATTGGTATTCATAAAAGATTTAACACAGTCATACTTAAGCTTAATACCTGACTCTTTACCTTTGTCGAGTTCCCATTCTTCAGAGTTGTGTTTAATTCTATCTAAAAGATCCCACCTGAATTTAATAGTCTTCTTCATAAAGGAACCAGTACAAGAAGTATCGAGCATGGATTGATCATCACGAGAAAGCCGAGCATAAAAATTCTGAATGATAATTTCTCTTGAGAGCTCATGATTAGGGAATGAATATAACATTGACTTAAGCCTCCCCCAAGCTAGAGTGATACTTTCTCCTTCACGAGGCCAAAAATTATATATATAATTCCGATCATGATGAACTAGATGCATAGGATAAATTTTTTGGTGAAATTCCAATTTCAATCGATTCCAACTCCAAGATCCAATATCATCGCATAGCCTATACCATGCCAATTCTTTTACCTTCAAAGATAAAGGGAAAACCTTCTTCTTAGCTTCATCTCCGGGTAAACCTGCAAGATTAAATAATCCACATATTTCATCCACATATATCAAGTGTATATCAGGATGTTCGGTTCCATCTCCTGCATAAGGATTAGCTAGCAGTTGTTCTATCATACCCGAAGGAATTTCAGAACCAATATTTTCAGTAGGTGCAGTAGGTTGAGGGGCAACTAATTGTGGTTTCGGTCGAGGTGAAGATACCCCGAGCAAACCCCTCAAAGGATTGTTCTCCATAGTAACAAGTGACAATAAATTTCAGCACGTAGTAATAATTTTTCCTTACCGATTTCCACTTACCAAGAGCGCTTCACTCCCCGGCAACAGCGCCAGAAAAGAGCCTTGATGACCCACAAGTATAGGGGATCAATCGTAGTTCTTTCGAGTTTTGATAAGTAAGAGTGTCGAACCCAACGAGGAGCAGAAGGAAATGGCAAGTGGTTTTCAGCAAGGTATTCTCTGCAAGCACTGAAATTATAAGTAACGGGTAGTTTGATAGCAAGATAATTTGTATCGAGCAAGTAACGGTAATGACAAATAATATGCAGCAAGGTAGCCCTATCCTTTTGTGGCAAAGGACAGGCCAAATGGTCTCTTATGATAAGCAAAGCGTTCTTGAGGGTACACGGAAATTTCATCTAGTCACTTTCATCATATTGGTTTGATTCGTGTTCGCTACTTTGATAATTTGATATGTGGGTGGACCGGTGCTTAGGTGTTGTTCTTACTTGAACAAACCTCCTGCTTATGATTAACCCCCTCGCAAGCATCCGCAACTCGAGAAAAGTATTAATATAAAATCTAACCATAGCATTAAACTTTTGGATCCAAATTGGCCCCTTACGAAGTAGCGCATAAACTAGGGTTTAAGCTTCTGTCACTCTTGCAACCCATCATCTAATAACTACTCCACAATGCATTCCCTTAGGCCCTAATAAGGTGAAGTGCCATGTAGTCGATGTTCACATGACACCACTAAGGGAATCACAACATACATACCATCAAAATATCGAACACATATCAAATTCACATCATTAGTTGCAACAAGATTTCTCCCGTGACCTCAAGAACAAAAGTAACTACTCACAAATGATAACCATGCTCAAGATCAGAGGGGTATTAAATAGCATAATGGATCTGAACATATAATCTTCCACCAAATAAACCATATAGTAATCAATTACAAGATGTAATCAACACTACTAGTCACCCACAAGCACCACTCTAAGGTTCCGATACAAAGATTGAACACAGGAGATGAACTAGGGTTTGAGAGGAGATGGTGTTGTTGAAGATGTTGATGGAGATTGCCCTCCCCAAGATGGGAGAGTTGTTGGTGATGATGATGACGATGACCCCCCCTCCCCCCTCCCCCGCGGGAGGGAAGTTCCCCGGCGGAATCGCTCCGCTGGAGGGCAAAAGTGCTCCTGCCCAAGTTCCGCCTCGAGACGACGGCGCTTCGTCCCGAAAGTCCTCTTCTTATTTATTTTTCTAGGTCAAAAGGACTTATATACCAGAAGAGGGGCACTGGAGGTGGGCCGAGGAGGGCACAACCCACCAGGGCGCGCCTGGGGGCCCTGGCGCGCCCGGGTGGGTTGTGCCCACCTGGTGGGCCCCCACTAGTAGTTATTTGCTCCAATAATTTTTAAATATTCCATAAAAATTCTCCGTGAAGTTTCAGCTCATTTGGAGTTGTGCAGAATAGGTGGCCTGGCATAGCTTTTTCTGGTCCAGAATTCCGGCTGCCGGTATTCTCCCTCTTTGTGTGAACCTTGCATATTATGATAGAAAAGGCATTAGAATTACTCCATAAAGCATTGTTATGCATAAGAACATCATAAATAACAGTAGGAAAACATGATGCAAAATGGACGTATCATCAGGCCCTGGGGCTATAGCCATATTGGTGAACCTCATTAATAAATATTGGTGTCATGCCTTGTGTGATTGCTTTGTCCTCGATAGATCGACTATGAGTACCTCGAATTGTTCTAGCAAGTGGTATAATGAGCAAGGTTCGATGATGCCATGGAAGAATCCAATATGTGAGATGTTCACCATCACGCAGATTAGTGATCGGTGTATGATGGGTTTGAACGGATACTCCGAAAGTTGGGAGCACAAATTAGAGTAAGGAAGAAGTTTATTTCGCTGGAGCGTTGACTGTGATCAAGAAAAGAAGGGACTACAGTCACATGTGGAGTCACATGGAGTCTGGTAGTAGCAGCGATACTCATGGCATATCTAGTCCAATGTACATGGAGGTTTGATGCACGAATGAATCCAAGGTGGTGGACAATATTCGCCAAAGTGGAGTTTGTTAGAATTATGTTGAATATTTGTACAAGGTAGGTTACAGTTGGACTTGTAGCTGTATTGTGTCTAGATAAGGTAGGAGTTATGTCCTAATAGGACACTTGTATCCTAGGCCTCTTATAAAATAAGAGGATAGACACATGATGTAGCTTATGCCAACATAATAGCAAGGCAACCAAGGGGAACCGACACGTGTGCCAGCACCCAGACGGCCAGGAGCGGTAGTATAGCGGTGTCATGGGGAGGAGCGCCGATAATCAGGCCCTAGGATGTAGCCATATTGATGAACCTCGTTAACAGTTCTCGGTGACGTGCCTCATGTGGTTGCTTGGTTGTCGGTAGATTAACTATGTGTGCCTTGAATTATTCTAACAAGTACCTCTAGGTTAATAATGATGCACTACACTGTAAATGGTTGTTAAAGCTACGTACCGAGGAAGGATTTGATAAAACCCTAATGTGCATGAAGTATCTTGGCCAAAAGATTGTGTCTCAAGCTTATTGAAAGCCTGAGAATTCACATTTTTGGGTCGGTCTGGTGGCGACAAAAAACATCTTTTTCGTCTTGGATCTTTCATCATAAGGAGGACGACTCAGAGATACATTTCCGAGAGGATAAGTGGCTAGAAAATAGTACTCTTTGGGAATTGTATCTAGTCTTGTACCGCATTGTACGCGATAAGAATGGTATGCTTACACATGCGCTCACATCCTTTGATTGGCCCCCGTCTTATATTATGACAACATCTTTTATCATGTATTTCGTTGGAATCTAACTGTATATGGGTCCTTCATAGTTGATTTTTTTTTTGCGATCTGAAAAGAGTTTTATTCCATCATAATAGGGTTACAATCGAGAGGCAAAAGATCCTCTATACATGGTGGTGTGCTACGTAGCCATACAGCAGTACTACTTTCTACTTGACTATACGACGCCAACCGATCTGCCACCCTATTTTGCTCAGGCTTGGTTTTCATGGGAATAAACTCTCTCGCTTGCATAAGGAACTTTATCTCTACCACCAAATGACCATATGCCAATCTCGAGAGGCCTTCGCTGGACAAAGCTAACAATGCTTCCAAGGAGTCTGATTGGACAATAACAGGATCTTCAGTATGTTGCAATGCCAATGTCATACCTTGCATGATAGCATGTAACTCCGCCTCAAGAGCGTCGTTGCAATTAAAAATATATCGATATGCGGCAAAATAACCCCACCGTCATGTCGTCTCAAGATCATGCCGGCCGCCGTCATGCCGTCCACTCCTACGAAAGATCCGTCCATAGACAGAGCAACACGATTCGCTGTAGGCGCTGGCCACGGAAAAGTTTTTGCTGCTTCCTTTCTTTCTATTTCCAGCACTCACGCACTTAGATATTTCAGGGACAATAATAAACAAATTTGGAAATCAAAGATACCACTAAGAGTTAAGATTTTTCATGAGTATTTTCAGAGGGGATTTATTGTAACTAAAGAAAACCTCGTTCGTCGCAAGGAAATAAGAAAGGTAATTTTTATACTCACGACGAGATAATCAAACACCTCTTCTCTTTTTCCTGACTAAAAATGTAGCGAAAACCCTACTGTAAAAACACCTCTTCTCTCATTACAAGTTTGCGCATTCTATGTGGTATAAAAATAACGTTCAATTTGTATCCGCGTACTAGTGTTATCAATATTTATGGTCACTGGGTTGACAAAATACCAAATAGGTTTAATACGATAATAAAGATAGGAGTGTGCCTTATTATGATCACTTTGGCTATGTGAACATGATTTTTAATGGCACAATATCTTCTATGCAGGTTATATATCGTTATATGAGCTCTACACTACAAGTACTAACCGTTGTTTGCGGAATTGTGTATGAGCTTGGAGAGGGTGGTCATAATTTTTTTTACCCAACGTGGCAACATAATCTGCGGTTTGGTACCCCACCTCCTTCGACATAGAGATAATGTCGGCACCATATTACTTTACTATTGTTGATATGTCTTTTTTAAATTTTGTTAGACAATCTTTTATGGTTGTGTGCATCTTTGTTCGTTCATTATGATTTATATCCACTCGATGCTACATTTTAAGTTAATTAAATGGGAAATGTTTCCCACCCGTGCGCCGGAGGAACGGTTCCGTCGGACGCACGCGGCTCGTTGGATCACGGTAGATCGTGACTGTGCATCTATCGTGAAAGAGTCAAACCTTATCGTTTCAGGCATGACAGCTGCCACTCTTTTTTTCCTTCCCACCCATCGTCTTCTTCGTTCGTCCCTCCCCCCTCCCCCCATTGTCTTCTTCCCTGAGCAAGCGACACATTCTTTTCCATCACTAACCGCGCAAGCTTGGTCCCTCTAGCTGCTTCGCAGCCGATCGCCGTGCCAATGGCCGCTCTCCATCACCTTCAAACCAGACGGAACGGCCACAATTTTTGCTGCAATCGACACCATGGCTGTTGGAACTAGCCACACCGTGCTACATGCGTTTGATGATGGCCAGTGAGGTGCTGCCACTCAGCCATGTGTGACGCTTGCCCGGACTGGCAGTAATGGGGTGGGGGGCAAGGGGGCATGCTGCAACGGCGATGGATGTTGCCGGAGGCATTGCAGAACCGCCGAACACCCTCGTGTTGCAACCGCTGACAGAAAAGGCTTCAAACCCTTCATGGAAAGCTTCAACCGGATAGAGGGAAATCTGCAAGCTGTCAATGCCATCGTGGGAAGCTACAACCGTTCGCATAAAATGCTACAACCTTCGATGAAAAAAGCTTCAACTGAAAAGATAGAGAAACCTTTCACCAAGAGCCGCTCAAAAAGAAAATAGCTGCAACCTTAATAGGAAAGCTTCGACCGTAGATGAAAAAAGCTCCAACCATTGAAAGAGAAAGCTACAACCAGACACTACGCAATCAGAAAAGTTGCAACGATTGACAGAGAAAGCTTCAACCGTATGTGCGAAAAGCTTCAACCGGCGACTTGCGAGGGGGAAAGCTACGACCGGTGACCTGGGGTGGGCGAGACGAAGATACTACATTGGGTTTTTTTGCTGGAACTGGCACTTGTTTTTGCTACGACAGGTGGTTAATTTTGCTGCTACTGGCAACCCGAGGAGGGATGCATCTTTTTTGTGAGCTCGTCGTCGAGACGTTGTGTCCGACGAGCCGTCGCCACCGGAGTGCGGCCGTTGTGCACTGGAGTTGCGAGCGTCGCCACCGAAGCTGCAAGCCCGCAACCACGGGCACACGGTGCTGCATGCACGGAGGCGAGAAAACGCATGAGGTAATCGACGCAGGTGAGGACGACTGCCGGCGGTGCCGAGCAGGACGCCGGTGAGGGCGGGCGGCACAGTGCTGCGACCGGAGGCGACAAAGCACGGCGTCGTGCATTCGAGGAGCTGCGTGAGATGCAGGACCAACGAGAGGAAGGAGAAGCGCAGGGGCAAACCGTTTTTCTGCCCGATCCAATGGCCCACCTGGATCGCATCCGACGGATCACGCTCGACCGGCCGAAATCGTTGGGCCGATGCGCCAACGCGTATTAGTCGCCTAATTAAATTATCCTTTATCAAAGAAAGAAAGTTAGATTTCATAAAGTTTAGTTGTGTAGATTTGTACTTCCTTCGTTTTTATTTACTCTAGCATATTAGAGCAAACTTCGTAAAGTTTGATCAAGTTAATAGAAAAAATACGAACATTTATTATAACAAATCTATATGATATGAAAGTACATTCAATAATAAATCTAATGGTATTGATTTGATATTGTATATATTAATACTTTTGTTTATAAATTTTGTCAAAGTTTATAAAGTTTGAGTTTGACTAAAGCTAATACGTGGACTAAATAAAAACCAAGGGAGTACTTATTTATTTATTTTAGAAAATTAGTCCTTCGATGTTCGGCCGGGCGAACTTCAATTCCTGGATCCGAGTGACCTGCTAGCTGCTGCTGGCGCCAAAAGTTGTGTGCAAGGAAAGTGACCTGCTGAAGTTGAAGCCTAGTAGCCAGGTGTCACAACCAGCTGAACTTTCTCCTTCCTTCGATCACAAACGCAAATCTCAACCAGATCCTCCCGTAGCCGGTCCCGGCCTTTTATCCCCAGCCATTCCCCGCCACTCCCAGCTGCCACAGCGGATAACTGAAGCTAAGCAATCACCAGAACTCACGCACGCACACGAAGAACACAGAAACCAGAGGAGCATAAACAAGATTTCGAAGATGCAAGCATTCCTCGCCTATTCGATCCTTACGAATCCATGCTCGAGATCCTTCTTCCCGCGTCCAGCAACGCGACCGCAGTTCCTCCTGTCCTCGGTTCCGGCAGCGAGGACTAGTGCTGCTGCCACCGCAAGAAGATGCGGTGGGCCGGGCCGGAGCGTGGTGACCGCGGCGTCATCGTCCCCGGCAGTGGTCACCGCGGCGACGGACGTTCCGGGGACGATGAAGGCTTGGGCGTACGAAGAGTACGGGGACGCCAGCGTGCTCAAGCTCGACGAGGCCGTGTCGGTGCCGGCGGTGGGCGAGGACCAGGTGCTGGTCCGGGTGGCTGCCGCGGCGCTCAACCCCGTCGATTCCAAGCGGCGTATGGGCAAGTTCAAGGCCACCGACTCCCCACTCCCGGTGAGCCCGGGCACCCCTTCAGTTTCACTTCCTTCCGAGCTCGAGCTCTTGATTTGATCACTTGTGTGTTGTGTCGTGGTTGGTCTGCAGACTGTGCCAGGGTACGACATGGCCGGAGTGGTCGTCAAGGTCGGCAGCCAGGTGAAGAACCTCAAGGAAGGCGACGAGGTGTACGGCCACATCAGCGAGAAGGTCCTCGAGGGACCCAAGCAGTTCGGCTCGCTGGCAGAGTACACCGCCGTGGAGGAGAAGCTGGTGGCGCTCAAGCCCAAGAGCATCGACTTCGCGCAGGCCGCCGGTCTGCCGCTCGCCATCGAGACCGCCCATGAGGGCCTCGAGAGAGCAGGCTTCTCCGCCGGCAAGTCCATCCTTGTCCTCGGCGGCGCCGGCGGAGTCGGGACCCTTGTCATCCAGGTCTGACATTGCTCCTGCGTGGCTTCAGTCCAATCTCAAAACTGAATGTTTCTGTCCAGTCAAAGCACTGACCTACTGAACATCATTTTACACTGGTGTGTAATGTTGCTCTTGACGCCTAATGAAGCTGGCAAAGCAAGTTTACGGCGCATCGAAAGTGGCGGCCACAGCCAGCACCCCAAAGCTGGAGCTCCTGAAAAGCCTGGGAGCCGACGTCGCCATTGATTACACCAAGGAGAACTTCGAGGACATGCCGGAGAAGTACGACGTCGTGTTCGACGCAGTCGGTAAGTTTGTTTGTCAACAGGAGAGATCAAGAGAAGACTGACAAAACGTACACCGCAGCTGACACATGCTCGGTTTTCAGGCCAGGGCGAGAAGGCGGTCAAGGTGGTGAAGGAAGGCGGCAGCGTGGTGGTCCTCACAGGCGCGGTCGCGCCTCCGGGGTTCCGGTTCGTGGTCACCTCCGACGGGTCCGTCCTGGCGAAGCTCAACCCTTACCTCGAGTCCGGGAAGGTGAAGCCGGTGGTCGACCCCAAGGGGCCCTTCCCCTTCTCCCAGGTCGTGGAGGCGTTTTCTTACCTTGAGACCGGGCGAGCCACCGGCAAAGTAGTCATTTCGCCTGTTCCATGAGACACTGCTGTAAATAGCTAGCACAGGTGATGTATTTTTGTCACGGATTACTGAGCAAATATTTGTTGGATCGTGAGTATAAACAGAAAAGGATGTGATGTTATCAGAGATGGTGGTAGGTTCCTGGAGTATTACTACAATGAACAGAAATCTGTAGTATTTGTTCAATCTGTACCTGGCCTTTCACCATTCAGTTACGTTTCAGATGTTTCAAAAGGCTACAGAGGGTTGTACTGCTTTCCTGAATTTCCAAGTGAAAGTGAGCGCACTAATTATTCCGAGGCAATCAACAATTCTTGTTGTCAGAGTAACACCTTGATGATTAACTACCCTATCCGGTAGCATTTTATTCTTCTCACTGATAGGATCAGAATGAAAAACTTAAATGATTACAGTGCCTTACACCGAAGTGCTTTAATGTATTATCATTTCTCTGAGTGATTGCGGCAGTCTTTCTTCTGTTAAAAGAAATATTCATTCTTACTGTACTTTAGTTTGTAGTTACAGTAAGCAGAGATTTATTCTTCTACATTACTGACACATTAGTCTTGTTCTTGTGCACTTACAAACGGGTAAACAAGTTTATGTGAACAAGTTCCTGAAGTTGGGCAGGCACAGACACTACTCAGTCGTGGCTCAACACATCACATGGATGATGGAAGCGATTGAAAAAACAGATGCTGCTGGGACTCCTCGAGTTGTTTGTTTAGCTGCTACGATACATCAATGTTCTGAATCTTCGGTTTGCTCCATCATAGCTGCAACAAGTTCAGGATGGTGGTGTTTCCGTTTTCCTGCTGCAATGCATTCCAAATAATTTGTCAGTAGACTTGTCACTTGTTAGTAGGATTGCGGCAGTCCTACAGACCACAACTTGTCAGTAGACTTTAGCATAGTAATCTCCAGAGCGACAGTCCAAACCGCTGCTAAATCTAGTAAGTTCAGAGCTCACCTGCGCGTTAAGAACCCCTCCCTGCAAAGGAGGTTTTAAGGGAATAGTTATAACTTTGATTTTGAAGGAATTTAAAAAATTTAACTTAGTTTTGGTTGGGGTGCGCCTGCCTGGACTGCAGTGCAACGCCTGAGGACCCCAATGGCAAGCCGCTGTGATGGACCCTCCCTCACAAAAAATAAATTTAATATCGTTGTGGACACATGGCCCACATATCAAATATTAAACTGATAAGAAGATACTACACTTGATCTTAGCCAAAAGGCCGAGAAAGGTATGAGTTCTCCTGCTGCCCTGCCCCTCCTTTTATAGCTGCCTCGACCGCCTCTCCTCCCTCCGCAAGCGAGGTGGTACTAAATGAAACAAAAGAGCAGGGAGACCTGGTGCGCTCGGGCGACCAGCCAAGCAGCCTATGCGTGCGCCTCTCGTTCGTTTGGGCTCCAACAGGCCCGACAAGAACACCACGGCCCAGTATTACGGCTTCCATTTTATCCCTGTTCGTTCCGCCCGCTGTCTCTGACATGTGGGGACGAGCCGAGCTTGAAGGACGACGTTGGCGACTAGAGCACTGCGTGAGTCTAGGACGAGATACAAGAAACTTTAAGGATGGGAAACCGTATGAATGTCAGAATGAGCTGTAGAGATCATCAAGCCATGTAAAGTGCATGAAGAACATACCATTACATAGCCACGAAGTTGCTCGACATTATCTCCGATGAACTGTGATGGCTACTGGTACAATTACCATGTTTAGCTTATTTTTCTCTGAAAGCAACACACAGCACCAGCACAAAAATACAGGAAGCTGGGAATAGTAAATTATGTTCAAAGTAGATTACAATCTCTAGGAGAGCATGTGGGTTGTTCAACTAAAAGCGACTTTCAGTAGAAAGTGGAAACTTCACTCGGTTCAGTTCAATAAAGAAAAAAAATCTTCAATGTACATTTTATTCTTGGTAGTATCTCACAGTTCTAAATACTTAAGTTGGTAGTATATGACAAGAATGAAGTATAAAAGGTGATTGCATACATATGAAAGCATCGAAATCAACTTGACTTGTTGGTTTTATCGGTTGCCGCAGCCATCTTCTGAAGATCATCTGGAGTTTGGGACAAATGTCAGGGCAATGTGAATCTAAAATATAGCAGAGTCCATTTCCCCAAGAATTCCTCTTCGGTGATGAGTTTCCCATCTTCTGAAGATCATCTGGAGTTCTGGACAAGTCATGTGTTTTTGTCACAAATAACTGAGCAAATATCTGTTGGATCATGCATGCAAACAGAAAAGGATGTGATGTTATCAGAGATGGCGGTAGGCTCCTGACGTATTACAGTGAACAGAAATCTTATTCGTTCAGTTTGTTCCTGGCCTTTCACGATTCAGTTATTGTTTCAGATATGTCGAAAGGCTCCAGGGTATTATTGTTGTCATTCGGGGTTCTCACACCCACATCTTGTAAACCACCATGATCACTTGATCATGAACATATTTCCCGCCTTCTACCTGCTTAATATATGAATGCCGGTGGTACACCGGTTCTTTCAAAAAAAAAAGTGAAAGTGAGCACATTAATTGGGGGATCAATTCCGAGGCAATCAACAGTACTTGTCGTCAGAGTAACATCTTGATGATTAACTACCCTCGCTAGTAGATCAGAGATAAAAAAACTACTCTAGTTGATTAAAGTGCCTTACAGTAGCAACACTGGGAGTGCTTTAAATCTATTGTCATTTCTCTGACTGATTGCAGCAGTCTTTTCCTTCCTTTATTTTGTAGTTGCAGTAAGTAGGGTTATGCAGATACTCGCTAGTATTACGGCTTCGTTGTTTTCCAGGAAGAAGCTTTTCAGTGGTTGTATAGTAGAGTCCGTTTTACCAAGATATCAAATCCTTTTCGGTCGTGAGTTTCAGTTATGGCTCAGAAGCTTGAATGGCTCACCAATGGCTGAAGTGGGTGCTGATTGTTCCTGCTTCAGAGCACTTACTCTATTCTCCAACTCTAGGAAAGACTGGTCAGGTAAAAGGATACATGAGAAATTCATAACAGACATAAACAGGAAAACAAGGGGATGGTGGCATCCTTTTATGCGGATCACACTTTCATGATACACCGTAGTATATATTGTTTAACCCCCCTATTTATTCCTAAGCATGCACATGTAAAATGTAACCATGTTCCAGAAAGCAAGAGTAGTAAGCAATCAGACTAATAAAAAAAGTAGTTAAACACATAATACAATACAAATCTCTGTTCCTCAACATTACTGATACATAAGTGCTATACTCGTGGACTTACAAAATGGTAAACGGGTTTATGTGAACAAGCTCCAGTTGACTTGTTTGTTCAGAACATATAACTTTGTTCTCCTTCATAGCTGAAACAAGTTCAGAACGGCGGCAAGTACTACCAACTAATTTGGGTCCATCCAACATGCCAGTTCCACACAGCAAATCAGCATTGCCTTGTTGCATCTGCAAAGAGAAGAAGAAATCTCTAAACCGTGCAGTAAGCAAAGATCAGACAGATTTTCAGAAACATAATAACATTTAAACTTTGATTTTGAAGGAATTTAAAATTAGTTTTGGTTGGGGTGCGCCTGCCTGGGCTGTAGTGCAACGCCCAGGCAACACCTGAGAGCCCCAATGGCAAGCCACTGTGGTGGACCCTCTCCCATAAAAAATAAATTTAATATCGTTGTGAGCACATGACCCACATATCAGATATTAAACTGATAAGAACAGATACTACACTTGATCTTAGCCAAAAGGCCGAGAAAGGTATGAGTTCTCCTGCTGCCCTACCCCTCCTTTTATAGCTCCCTCGACCGCCTCTCCACCCTCCGCAAGCCAGGTGGTACTAAACGAAATAGCAGGGAACCTGTGCTGCGCCTCTCGTTCGTTTGGGCTTCAACGGGCCCAACAAAAACACCACGGCAGCATCCATCCTTTCACGGCCCAGCATTACGGCTTCTTCTTTTTTTTCCCTGCTCTCTGCCTCTCTGACATGTGGGGATGGGCGAGCCCAAAGGTGACCAGACCGCACCGCACGAGTCCGTCGCGTTCAAGTTCCTCCTCTCCCTTCTCCAACCGCAACCCCGCGCGGGCGTAGCGATCGATCGAGGCTGCCGACGATGTACGGCGCCATGAAGGACCAGGCGGTCGCGCTGGTCCGGCGGGCGGTGCAGGAGGACGACGCCGGCGACTACGCGGCCGCGCTCCAGCACTACGTGCAGGCGCTCGACTACTTCGCGGCGCACCTCAAGTACGAGCACAACCCCAGGGTCCGCGACGCCATCGCCGCCAGGCTCCCGGGGTACGTCGCCCGCGCCGAGGAGATCCGCGCGCTCCTCGACGGCAGTCCCGCCCCCTGCGGGCCCGGCGGCGACGGCGTGGCGGCGGCGGCGACCAGGAAGAAGGACCCCCGCGGCGGCGGGGGCGAGGACGACGAGCGCGCCTCGGAGCGGGCCAAGCTCCGTGCGGGGCTCCACTCGGCGATCGTCTCCGAGAAGCCCAACGTGAGGTGGAGCGACGTCGCCGGGCTCGACGGCGCCAAGCAGGCGCTGCAGGAGGCCGTCGTGCTCCCCGTCAGGTTCCCGCAGTTCTTCACCGGTACGTGATCAGGTGCCACGAGATTCTTCGTCCTTTTCGCCTCAATTCGGAGGAAGCGCCTGTTTGTGACCCGATCAAAATGTGTCGCACGATTAATTGCAGGCAAGCGGAGGCCGTGGAGGGCGTTCCTCCTGTACGGGCCGCCGGGGACGGGGAAGTCCTACTTGGCCAAAGCCGTCGCCACGGAGGCCGACTCCACCTTCTTCAGGTGATTGCTGCGATTCACTTCTCTTGCAGTTCCAGTCATGTGCTCCAACTACAGAGGCACATTGATTGACAATTATGTTCCAGACCAAACATGTTATATGCAATGCTTACTCAACAGAGGCACATTAATTTTTGTTGCAATGCTGATGTTTGGAGCCAAGGTTTGAATTAGTATATCATCACCATCCTGCCACTTATGGACTAATGTTCAGTGTTGAACTAACTGTAGTATATCTTCGTCGGATCTTCTTTCAAAGTGGATGGGAGAAAGCGAAAAGCTGGTCGCAAACCTGTTCGAAATGGCTCGTGAAAATGCCCCCTCCATCATCTTCATTGATGAAATTGATTCTTTGTGTGGGCAACGTGGGGAAGGTAATGAAAGCGAGTCTTCTAGGAGGGTTAAGACGGAGCTGCTCGTCCAAATGCAGGTGACTTCTTCAGACATTGTAGAACACTTGTCAGTGTCTTCCTTTTACAAGAAACTAGCAGGATCGTTGTCCTTCGATCAATTTACTACCTCCATTCCAAAATATAAGACGTTTTGGTAGGCTAGTTTATAACCTACCAAAACGTCTTATATTTTAGAATGGAGGTAGTAGAATACAGTGGCTCAGATTGTCAAAGCAACCACATGCATCTATCTGTCTATAAATTTAAAATTTGCAAGGCAACTGCCATCGATCACAGTTTCTTCAGTAGTAACTAAACACATTTTTTGCCATGCTTGTAATGTTACAGGGTGTTGGCCATAACGATGACAAGGTCCTTGTTCTTGCTGCTACAAACACTCCATATGCTCTGGATCAGGTAGACATTTATCAAACATTCATATAATTACAGTGTGCATATTTTCTGTGGAAAAACAAATGCAATGTACATCTGTGTTGTGTGTTATCCTTACAGTACTGAACCTGTCATACTTGTGCCCCAGGCCGTGAGGCGACGTTTCGACAAACGCATCTACATTCCACTGCCTGACCTTAAAGCTAGACAACGCATGCTCAAGGTAATGAGCTGACCAAAAGAAAACTTAAGTCAACTCTACCCCACCCTGACATTGCTACCAAACTTCAGTCACCCTTAACATCTGTCACCGCTACAAGGTTCAGTTAACTCAGACTTCACCTTCGCAGGTCCATCTCGGCGACACCCCACACAGCCTGACCAAGAGCGATTTCGAGAGCGTGGCTCACCGGACAGATGGCTTCTCCGGCTCGGATATCGCCGTCTGCGTATGTCACCATACTCCCCCCAGCCTTTTCTTGCACACAATAAACATATGGTGTCGAGATACTGATACTTCTCACTTGCGCGCTTTTGACAGTTGAAGGACGTGCTGTTTGAGCCCATACGCAAGACGCAGGACGCCATGTTCTTCTTCAGGTCAGAGGACGGCGGCGGCACGTGGACGCCGTGCGGGCCAAAGCAACCGGGGGCCGTGCAGACCACCATGGAGGAGCTCGCGGCGGAAGGCATGGCTGACCAGGTGAACACTATAAAATGCAGTCAGCGTGTTATTCTACCTCTCTCTTGCCTTGTTCATCTTTTGCTCAGGTGATTTTTCCTATGGCGATGTAGATTACCCCACCTCCGATCTCCAGGACAGACTTCGACAAGGTCCTTGCGAGGCAGAGACCGACGGTGAGCAAGGCGGAGCTGGGAGTGTACACGAGGTTCACCAGAGAGTTTGGGGAGGAGGGCTGAATTATACGTACACCCAGGATTTTACGTTCTGTAAATGTTGCCAATGATTACTGACTTGAACATTTATAGGCCTGTATAGCTTTGTGAAGTCATAGCAATTCTTCTTGTACATGTCTGTCGGTTAGAGCAACTCCAACGGGCCGACCCGAACGGACGGCGCATTTGTCCGTTTTTTATTCGTTTGGGTCGGCCGTCCGCCAGGCGTCCGCCCAGTTTTGTATTTGGGTCGGCAGTGCGCCCAACGCGCTGACCCATTTCATGTCCGCATTCAATTTTTAAATAAAAAGGGCCCGCGGCCGATCATGCCAGCGGCCATGTCTCATGCCAGCGCTGGCATACAATGCCGGTTTCAGAAAATATCACCACAGTTCATGTTGGCGCACTCGTCAGCCGGCCGGCACACATGCCAGCACACAAAAAAGGGTAGGACTTGAGTTCGACCACGCCATCGCGGCTCCCGTGGTCATGCCGGCACACTTGCCGGCATACAAAAAAGATGGCCCTCGCCGCCATAGATCACTCGTCGTCGAACTTGAGCATGTCGACCTGCATCTTCTCGAACCACGGCGTCTTCCTTGGCGACACGGTGTTGAGATCCACCTTCATGATCTCCGCCCCGGTCATCATGCTCGCAAGAGCCCCTTCTTTCGCCTTGGTCTTGGCGTTGGCGGCCTCGATCTCTAGCATCTTGGCTTGCTTCTTCGCCTCGAGCTCGAACATCTTGGCTTGCTTCTCGGCGTCAAGATCAAGCCTTCTCCTTTGGATCTCCATGAAAGCATCCATTTGCTCCGCCTTGAAACGCCGGCGCTCCTCCTCCCTTGAGTCCTTCTTATTCATCATGCCGTCCACGCTTGCGATCAAGGCGTTGGTGGCCGCATCTCGCTTGTCCTCCTTCTTGGAGTTGGTCTTCCCCCGCGGCCGTGCCGGCTCGCCCTCCCCAACATCCTCCACGGCTTTCTTCCCCCACGTGCCTTGAGTGCGGCATATTGTGCCTTGAACTTCTCTTCATCCTTGATGACCCGATAGCAATGGGAGAGGTTGAAGCACTTGCCATTTTGTTGAACCTTGAATGCCTCCAAAGCTTGAAATGCCTACAAAATGTTTCCATGCAAGCATATGGCAAGTGATAGCAAATGAAGACGTAAAAGGATGATCTTGATGGCACAAAAGAGGGCGGCTTGCTTGCTATCATACCATGTCTTGCATGCCGATGCCGCTCACGGGGCGGGCCTTGACGCTCTCAAGGGTGGCGCAAAACTTATTGCACTCTTGTTGGATCACCCTTCACCGCTTGGAAATGGAGACCCACCCGCGCGTGCTCATAAATTGGTAAGGTGGAAACTTCTTGCGCTCATGAAACTCTCGGTGCACACGAGTCCAAAAGGTCGAATGCTTTTGCTCAGCGCCCATCTTTGGGTCTTGTCCAATGTCTCGCCAACACTCGCAAAGAAGCTTGTCCTCGGCAGCTGTGTACGCCTTCGTGCGCTTGCTCTTGCGCTTCGGCTTAGGACCAGCGGCTTGGTTGGCGAGCTCGTCCTCGAACAAAGGCTCCACTTCGATGTCGCACTCGTCCTCTTCCTCTAGCCCATAGTCGTCCGGGAACTCGTGGTCGAGGGGGAAGCCGTCCAGGTCGATGCCGACCTGATCATGCATGAAGGCCGCCTGATTGGGATCATAGCCAGCGGCCGGCGTGAACGCCCCGCGGCCGTCTTGGCTTTGTGTCTCGTCGGGATCGTAGCCAGCGCCCGGCGCACCACCCTCGAAGATGAGGTTTTGCATGTAGTCCTCATCGACGGCGGACGGCATTTCCTTGAACAGGTTACGGGCGTCCAGGAGCCCGCCCACCGGCATCTACCGCGCGCGTTTCCTCGTGCCGCCGGACGACGAGCCACCGACCACCGGGGTGGCGTTGAGGTCGATGGGCGCGGGCGCGGGCGTGGAAGGCGCGACCACGCTCACGTCGGGTGAGCACTCCCCGAAGAGGCGGGAGGCCCGCGGGTAGATGTGGAAGCCGGGGACCGGGTTGCAAGCCGACACGCGGGGTGAGTCGGGCAGCACCATCCGAGGAAACGCCGACGAGCCGGTGCTGGCCGCGGCGACGACGACTTGGACGAGGCTGTGCTGGCTAGGGTTTACCCCTAGCATGTAGAGCGCCTCCCTCGTTGCCGCCGCGACGCGGGCGTTGGTGAACTCCTGCTGCGCGGCGACGGCGGCCTCATCCCTCGCGTCCGCGACGTGCCTCCGGCCCTTCCTCTTGGCCGACTCCCTTGCCAGCTGTTTGGGCGTCATCATCTTCTTCGGCTTGGTCACGGCGGCGGTCTTGCGCGGGGCACGAGGCTTGCCTTTCCCGGAGGGGGCGACGGCGCCGGACAAGGCGAGGGTGGCGAGGCCGGTGGCGGCATCAAGGTCGAGGTCAATGGCGTCCTCCATGGCTGGTTGGGGGGCGGGGACGCGCGCGGGCGGGAGTGTTTTTGGAAAAAATGGAAGGAAATGGTGATGGCTGCCACCGACCGGGGAACCCGGGAAGAGGAGTAGGCACGCGCGCGCGTCCGTCTCGTGTCCGCGCAGATGCAAATCCAGCTCAAAATTGGGCCGGGAATGGGTTGCCCACGAATGAAAAACGGACGCGGGCGGACGAAATGGGTCGCCCCATTGGAGTTGCTCTTAAAAACATCAGAAATTGATCAGACAATGCAGTAGATTTTGTTGATTCTGCTCACTCATGGGCACCTGGTGTCAACGGTGTCAGATGGTACTGTCACTAAAAACATCTTTACAGTTGTGCGCTTGTCATGATTGGGCTTGTGAAGAAATTAGACATCCAGAACAGGAATTTCTCTACTTACAAACACCGCTAGGTTTAGGCTACACCGGGCCTACATGCATCATATTCCTGTGACATACAAACTTGCTGCAAAGACAATGTCACGCTTGATTGCGTTGGACGCGATCTCCATTTTCTTGTACAAAGCAGAGTTGCCCATTATGGAAGCCGCATTCCTGAACTCCCTACATGTTTCATCCAACCGCACAATTGTTCTTACAATCAGCCCTTCAGATACATCTGTCAGCTCACATATGTCCGCGAAAGGCGTTCCCTGCACATCGACCCGGCAGAAAAAGACTTAGAATTTTACACCCATCCCACAGAAAGAGTTCCTACCAAGATGTGTGTAGTGGCAATACCTTTGCCCATTCGTAGACAACCTCAACAAGACCAAACTTGAGATTATCACGTGCATACTCCTCAGGATCCACAGGCACCTCGTGCCTCTTTTGGAGCTGTCCCAAGCTGATTGCCGTGTCATAGAGCCTAATACGGAGACAGAGAGAACAGAAGGTACTTGAGGTATGTATCATGTAAGCAATTACACCCTCTGTTCATTAATGTAAGAAACAGAGGTAGTACTTGGCAAAGTTACCAGGTCCAACACACAAGGTGTGTTGGAGAGATAAGCACTAGAAGCAGGCAACGAAAAGAAACTAACCTCTTTTTGGCATCAGCCAGTTTCGGAGTGAGAGATGGTTCTGACGCGTTCCGTTGTTGGAAAACAAATGCAGACATAATAGCCACAGCTTCTTCGGGTTCTAATTCATCCAACTGATTCTCAAATAAACACTCTGTTGATATTAACTCTTCACCAGAGTTCATTTCACATGCCACTCTGCCCTTAAGTTGCACAACAAGATCGGAATCGATGTAATGGATCTCCTTTAGTACATCTATCTGCACATATGGAAAAATAAAATTGTTATAACAGAAATCTTAAAGGGTCAAAATATTAATTGAGGTGCATGTGGTCCACACTCCAAGAAATGATATTTCCCTCTTGATATCCTGGTTGCGGCCTTTTGAGCAATCCACGGTAACTAATCAACTATGACAGTTTCCCAACACAAACATGTGTAACTGGACCACTCAGCATGCCAATTATGATATTCTGTTTGAACTGAGCCTACATAAACACATTCCATGGGAAAAAAAACTAGCCTCATGATTTATACTCAAAACCAAACCATTGTTTCAACTTTCAATGCAGTAGGATAAAAACCAAAAAACCTCATGTTCAGACCCAGATCAGAAATGATTGGACAAATTACGAAATTTTGAGTTTCCCAATCCCCTTGGATTTTGTTGTGCCAGAAATAATAGATATGGTTGCTTAAGGAACTTACTTTTTTTCTAATCTACCCACAAGAACAAGAAAAAATATGTAAAGTCTTACTCTGCCTTGAAACTGTGGCATCTGCTGAAGTGCCTCATCTGACATTTGGTATTTCAGTTGATCCAGCTCATCCTTGTGCATCTTTTGATCCTTCATCATTGACTTATGTTCCTTCAATTTTATACAACCATGGCACTTGTTTTTAGACATTTCTTCCAGTAGGTTGTTATGTGCATGATATCTTTTAACTTGATCCATGTCTTTCATTTTTAGGTCTGCATTGCATCAAAAATAAACAAGTTGAAACAGTTGACAAATCAAGTGCGGGAAGTGGAACAAAGCATTAAAAGATTATTGAGCTCTTTCCAATCGAAAGAAACGCCTAAATAAATTCACATCGGTTAGGTAAATCATCAAATGCTGATGTTACATCAGGGAACTCAAGACAAGTTCTACTGTACTAATAAGATAGTGAAAATTAAGAGTTATATGATCACATTTTGTTTGCTTTATCCTAGTTGCAATCAATAATTCTTGCTCATTCAAGTCTCTCTAGCACAAACACCTTAGGAGTTAAGGGAAGTATAAGCCATAAGAACACGTACACCATAGCCCTGTAACTTATTCTACTTACAAGATTGACTATAAACGAATTGGAACATACTAGATGAACACAATAATCAGCATGCTGACAAGGTCTTTTTTCCAATCTGATTTGACCTTTAATGGAATAGCACAAGATTTTATATGGCAGTTTAGCCATCACAGAATATCTGTACCTTTTATTGCATCTAGCGCAGGAGGGTACTTTCCATCTGTCTGCTCTTTAATAAGCATTTGAACTGTTTTAGCGTAAACTGTTTTGCTAATGTCTTCAAGGAGTCCGACTTGATCAATCTTTATTTTGCTTATACATATACTAATAATCTCTTTATTCTCCACAGCTCTTACTTCAAAACCCATTCCAGATGCGTCCCCCATGTATGGTAGCTTTATATTGATAACACCTGAACTTTTTCGTGTTCTAGAGGAAGAGAAAAAATCATCATCCATGCCACGTTTTCCTTTCGGCGGGATAATAAAATATCCTTGAGAATCCCCTGGCCCCTTCTCACTTTGACTGGATAAATTAGGGGCTAGTGCAGATGAAGTGCAATCACCGGTCAGTACAAGAACAACATACTGCTTTAGTGTAGCGGATGGATTTTTCACGATTACGCCAAGCAAGTGATCATCATCCTGTCATATAACATACACATTATAATGCGGAAAAGATGCCACTGTTGTGCCAGTAACCATTTGTAATAAAAGTAGGAGAAATAAGTAAGCGCAAAGCACCGCTATATCCTCAAGCCTACTGTGGTTTATCATAATCCATGGTAGAAGCGTAGAAAAGATGTTTCAATATTAGAACCTATATGAAATCAAGTAGATTAAGGTACAAGTGAGGACCGAACCCAAGCTGTCTATCCCACCAACCATGGTGCTAGTCAGTAAGCCCCTGGATGACCTCTCAAATTCATTATATAGAAGTGACAAGACTTCTTGCGTCGAATCAAATAAATTACATAGAAGTGCCACAAGAAGTCCACAGTAAATGTAGCTTGCTTAAAATGGCTGGTCAAAGTCCTTATCATTCAAACTGGAGGTGCTGAGAAAGAAGCTCAAAGGTGGTAAGTTAATTGAGGTCCAACAGAAATTTAGTTCAGTTTTGAATCAAGAAGATGCAGATATCAAGCTTAATTTCAAACACAAGACTGAATTTGGGCCAAGCTCAACTCCAGTAAGCTACTTGTGTGTATACCCATGTCACCTGAATTTAAGGATTTCTCCCCTTGGGATGGGATCCTTATTTGTTTAATAAAAGGTCGCAAAATTGAATTCTTATTTGTGACAGGATAAGTAAACAAAAAAATCGTTGAAAGGATGAACAGCAAAAATAAAGCATGCGTAAAATGCAACCCAATAGAATGAATACATACAGATTTGGATTTAACAACCACCAATCTTCCAGGCGCAAGGAACTGCTGAGTAGTGTGCAACTGCATAATTGCTTCTGTGACAAATTCCCTGTGTTCTTCGGCTTCTAGAAACATATCGTAATATTCTTCAATAGAAGGCTCCCCTTTTATGCACCTGATGATTTAAGAATGAATTTAATAGATTATGATGCAGATAGGATAATTTATTGCATGTAATATACGATCTTGCAACTTTTTTATTATTATTACACTATATGGTTAGTGCTTTACCAAAAACGAGTTAAATGCTTCATAGTGCTATATAGATAACACTGCGAAGAAAATGATGAAAATGTAATACTAAATAAGGAAGCCCCAAAAAGGCCCAACAAATGATTGTTAACAAGGTTGTTAACAAGGAGGAAAAAGACTGAACCGCGCCAAGTAGGGATAAAACCTACGACCTTCTGCATAGGAAACAAACACTCTATCCACTGAGCTGTATGTTTATTTGTTTATTAACTGTATACAAAAGAAAATACCAAGTACCAAACATATCAGCTTAGCATTTGATAACATCCAAAGATCACACAGAGGACTGATTCTATGATATGTGCCCTGGATCAACCCAACTGTACATCTAGTCCTGCAAGGTGCTGCAGAAAATGACTATATTGCCACACTCCCATCCTTTTGGGGGCTAGATGCACAGTTCATGACTGGAAGCCTGGGAGGCAGAGGACTAAGTAAATAAATGTCTGCATTTCTGTAACTACGGTTTTTTTTATCGTTTTTATCTTCTGTAACCAAGTCCAACAGACTACTACAAGATTTGGTTATAAGATATTGCGGCGTATTTACTCATTTGCCAACTTGGACAGATGAACAAAGATTAGTCCTCTAGGAATAGATGGTCGTTTTTGCATATCCAAAAAATGAGACTAGATCAACACATTTGCCAACTACGGTATTTTCTATCACATCTTTGCAGTGCCAATTACTCTAAAGCTGTGTTGGGTCTATTCTACCAAGGGTTGTAGTTCCACAAATTAGATACCCAACCCATAAATTAAACATGAGTGCAAGAATATCAAATATCGGCACCAACCGTATTAATACAATTTGGTAAAGAAGGGTTGATGTCTCACTCGATTGTCTTTGTAGGTTGACGTAGCATTTGCAGAAGCAGCTTTTCCTTCTGAGGCAAATCCTTCTGTGCATGGAATTCTGCGAAACTTCTCTTAAGCATGTCCTCCACCTACAAGACAATGCATCTGTGAAGGATATCCCGTTTCCACTGGAACATTTTAAAAAGAGCATAGTGGCACACATCGATCTAAGACATAGTCACCGCCTCTGTAGGGCCTTTTGGCCTTGGGCATTATTCTTTCCATAAAATACATCAAGACGCATTCTAGCGTCTCCCAAAGCAAAAAATATATACTGATAGTAAAGTCAGTATGCCTAGGAGAAAAGAAAATTAAACTTAACAAAGTTTTATCATGTATTGAGTATTTCCAGCTGATAATAATGTTAACGACAATGCAATCAATCATACTTCCATCTTATGCTCATTCAGAACCAGTGCCAATTGCAACTGCCTGCGACCTCACATCAAACAGTAATGCAAATTAAGCAGACTGCAAGCCAAGAAATTTAGTTGAATACATGAGTCGATTTTGTGCTTGTATGTAGGCTGGGCGCTTCCACTGCGTCAGCCATTTAAACAATACCTCGAGATTTGTGCACATGCTCTCACGATATATTTGTGGTAAGAGAATGTGCGCAGATCTCAACGCACATCCAATGGTAGAGATAATGGGGGCACCCACCCATGCCAGGTACAAGGTGTTAGCCCCGAATACAGACTCTCTGGTCAACATATTTATCAAAACATGGATTGACAATATACTGTGTTTTAACAAGTAAATAACCTGAGTTGAGCAGTGCAGCTGTAGGAATAGCAACTTGTATTCTCATGAGGCCATAGCCAGTATACAGGCAAATAAAAAATGCACTAAACCACTTAAAACAATAATGATATCAGACAGCTAATATATACATGTCTAACAGAAGCAAGAGCAACATATATTTCTAGCTTATTTCAGTTTTTGGTCTATAATTCAAACATATATATTCGCAATGCATGTGCTTCAGCATAGATAAGCTCAAGAAAGAAGATTGTATAAGAGGAAATAAGCTGATTTGAGCAGTTTAGCAAGAGGGACATATATGTCGAGTTTATGTTGCAATTTTGAGTATCCAGAGTTGAAAGTTGAAACATATATATTTCAGAGTGCATCTGCCCCATGAGCTCGAGAAATTGAAAGATGGTTGGTCACAGGAAATACACCCACATCTAAATACAAAACTTATTCAAATAACATGGCTGAGCAGGAAACTTTTCTAGTCGACAGTGAGAGGTATACCTTAAGTTCCTCCACACGTAGAAGATGTAGTATCATAGTGTATGTTAGTCGAAACTGAGATTCCAGTCGAGTTGGTTTTCCAACAAGAAGATTTTTCAAATCACTTTCTTCAGGAATTTCATCACGGCACATCATTATCACTGTACCTATGGTATCTAGTCCTCTCCTACCAGCTCGTCCAGCCATTTGAATATACTCCCCTGGAAGTAACCTTCGATGTTCCTTTCCATCAAACTTCCTTAAAGTATCAAACACAACCTGTTGAATTTGCAAGGTTTAGTCGGAGGCACAGAGCAGTCAGAATCTTGGGCTTAAAAGGCATGGTAAGCTCAAACATATAAACTCAGCATGAGCAACAATTAGCTTGATTCCAAACGGCGCACAGAAATAAGAAAAAACACTATGTGCATCAGCCTGACTACATTTATGTTTGCACGAACTAAATACTGGACATTATGTGTAACTGTCAACAGCAAACTGCAAAATATATTTAGAAAAAGAAACCTGTCAATCAATGTTGGCAAGATACTGACAATACATTAAAATTGGTCTAGTGCAAAGCATATTCAACAGAAGTGACCTGCAAACCATAATACAATCACTAGATATTATTGTCCCAAACTCCCAATACACATGCCAAGACAAAAAAATTGACAGTTGTATCCCAAATCTCAGCGAGGTGAGTGTTAAGTGGTGACTACTTCATGCTTCCCACATGAATAAATCGAAAAAGGACTCCCAAGGTTCTGAACTATAAAACATAACAAAATGACCATTAGCACCTCGCTACAATTAGAATTAACTGCAAAGATATAGCAGTTACCAGCCAGAATAAATGATGTTAGTTTACACTAAGTATAAGGTATGCATCATTAGCACATTGCAGTCAATTCGAAAAATGACGAGACAATTGATCGGTTTCATTACCACAGTTCAAATATACTCCCTCCGTTCCTAAATATAAGTCTTTCTAGTGATTCTAACAAATGACTACATACGGAGCAAAATGAGTGAATCTACACTCTAAAATATGTCTACATACATCCGTATGTTGTTGCCATTTGAAATGTCTAAAAAGACTTACATTTAGGAACGGAGGGAGTACAAATATAAGTAAAACTACGAATGGGTCGACCATGCTTAGTTTAAGTATAATAGCAATATGAAGTCTGAACACAAGATACAGAAACACTGAAACCCTCCGTATGAGAGAAGAAACAAAAAAGAACTCACCGTTCTTGCAGGAGCATTAACACCCATTGCAAATGTCTCGGTGGAAAACAGTACCTGCAACGAGTTTAAGCAAGTCAAAAGGTTCCCACTTGGTTAATTTATAAAATATAACTGCAGCAGCACATGCTATTTTAAAATATAACTGTTTAGCTAGTAGCTGACAACACTGGTTTGAACCGAACAATCATTTCACAGTTAGCTCACTCAAGCTAAACACCTTGTGCCCATGATACTGGTTCGGCAATGATTATTCGAGCACAGTGCACAACTGCCAATTAGTAGCCACTACTCACTAGTAAGCATTTATAGTTGTATACTTTGTTTACATCTAGCAAATATCCTACAACATATGGACCGTCCATGAATGTTTCCCTTCAGGCTTCAAGAAGTGCAACTACTAAGAGAAAAAGTAGATAGATGACAATGGAGAAGTAGTTAATCCTGGTTAGCTTAGTACATCAGTTTCTAACATGTAACTGAAAGACGAAAAGAGAAGTCCAGTTTACCCTCACAAGTATCAAACCTGACATCTGATCTTCCCAGCTTCCAAAACCAGTGCAGAAAACCCTTTAGAGCGGTTTCACGAGGTGGTTTTGCTACTGTGCTAATAGTTCTCCACAGGTGGAGCTCCGGCTTAGATAAGTAAGGAAGACTGCACAGCCATGTCAGGACCCCACATGGACACATGGCATCATGTTCCACTCACTCTCTTCAGGCGAGAGACACCATTGGAGACGCTCGGAAAATCAGCTGGGAGGAAGAGTACAACTCTAGTTGGCAGTATTTGAGATGAGCTCGGCTCCATGTGAGCAGCAGACCTGCACCACTGGACTCGAGACACAAGCAGCATATGGATCAATCACTATCAGCTCCAGATCCACGCTAGGGTTGAGGAGATGATTCCACCATGCCATGGCACACGGGAGCGTCATCCTGCTCCAAGTCAGTGTGGAGTGTAGCGAGCTCTGGAAGGCATGGAGGAGCACGCGGCCATCGAGTAAGGAGGTGATGGCTAACAAAGAGGAGTAGGTGGAGGTGGCCAGCAAGGGCAGGAGAGAGAGAGAGAGAGAGACAGACAGACAGACAGACAGACAGACAGAGACAGAGAAGGCGGGAGGAGGAAGAAGATGACATGCGGGGCCATGATGGTGTGGTTGTCCAATATTCTAACCTATCCACGTTGGAGCTCCATGTGTTCAAATCGCTGCAACCGTGGAAACACCACCATGCAAAACCACCATAGAGGGTTATTTCCACCAATTTTTAATGTTAAGTGTGCTAGGCACTATACTATAAGGGGTTTGCGGACCACAGTAAACCTTTTACAAAGATGAAATATCAGTTAGATGTTCGAAGCTTAACCTTGATCACACCGCGACAAAACAGCATCTCAACTACTTCTTTCACAATAGGAAGAAGCCCAGCATGGTGAACTCCAATTCCTCTTCGCAGAAGGCTTTGTATTCCTACGACCTAACAAAGATGTCAAAATCTATAGCATCAAAACAAAGTTAAGCTAACCAGTCAAGAACTTTGCTATTGGATAACCTGAGGAAGGTTCCTGTCAGATCCTTTGAGGCGCGAAAAGGCCTTATCACAGAAAACACGGATTTCGCTTTTATCAGAACTACTGGTGAGATCAGCACCAAACATGCTATCTGCTGACCTATCACACCTGTTCTTTGAGAAGCAAAAAATTACCACCTGCAGAAGAACCATAGAAATGATCAGAAAAAGTCATGTCAAATGTTAAGTAACATACAATAGATAAAGGAAAATTATGTTCATGACCAAAAAATGATAAGATAAATTGTTATTCTACAACGGAGTATTAGGTTCAGAATGCACAATGAAAAGTAACATTTCAAAGCAGAAGAACATGAGGTCCAAAGAACTCGTCGTGAATTAAAACATGGAGAGAGATGTCAAAAGCAATCTTTCTCACATACAGGCACAAGTGATTTCTTCAAAAGGTTATTTATAAGCGGCATCCAGAATGAAGACTCAGATCTCCTTGACCCTGAGGTGCTTTGCTGAATTGCTGCTGCTCCTGAATTGGTTTGGTGGTGCTTTGGGTGCTTCTGATCTCTCCCTTTACTAGACGTGTCTGGATTTCTGCCTTGAGTTCCAGCACGTACTGCAGGAGCTCCTGATTTTGTTCCAGGTTTCGCTCCAAACTTGTTTGCATTTTTCATTTTGAAAGCGTCCTTGGCGTCTCTAAATCCTTGAGTAAGAAATATATCCTTCTCACATACTTTGTATACCTCTCCAGAGTAGAACAGGCAATGCTCGAGGGGAACAGGCCTTTTGTTAGTCCTGGTGAAATATAGTGGTCATACGGTGATGCAAATTGTGATATGATGAAGTATATGTTGAAAGAGCTTAAGAACAGGAAGCATGTTATTACAAAAGTGCAGTTAAGAATGTAAAATTACACCGTAAGGCGCTGAATTATCTAACCTCACCTAGAGCCCAATATTGTTGAAGCTCCTACACTGTCCAATTATGTGCAACCAAGCCAAAAAGGTATCTTGTGTTATGCCCCCCACATCGGGGAAGGGCAAATTGTTGTCCGTATACTATAGTAAGAAGAGTGTTTCAAAAATACCCCTCCTTTAGGGGAAAATGAGAGGGCAAGAAGCAGAACTCAGCTCCCACTATAAACATGTCAAAGGAACGCGGTACCCTGACCATTTCCTCTAGCTACTCAACTCCATCCTGTGTAATTCAACTCCTCCCTCTATCTCTCTGAGTGCATTTGCATTCTCTCTCAGCCTCTCAGGGACAAATACACACTTGCGATAGGCAAATGTTTAACACCAAATGACACATTTTGTTCCACTGAAAGATGAATCAAATAGATAACCAGCTAATCATGCAAGCCACTACCACCTGAATTATCTCCATGATCCACGCGGCCAGGCCCTCTAACAAATTACTGACTCAATCAAACTACATGAAGGTGACTAACATAGCATTTGTACGTAATCTCCTCATATGTGCGTGCATGTTGATTACTTCTCCGGGATCCAAGCGTGCACCTCCTCATCCATACTACTAGCTAGCAAGTTTTAGTAGGCGTAGACCATTAATAGGTCATATGACATGTTATTAATTTATTATACATGTGAAAAAAAAGGCCTAATAGGATCATCATAATTAACTTATAGGCTTATATCAACAGAAACAATTATCAAGATTTTTATTGCACAAAATACTATAGTAGAGTGGCTGGTTGGAATTAACAAACTATAGGTTCAGGGGTAAACTGTGCATTTTTCCCCCACTTCAAAATGATAGCACGTTACACTTACGATGTGACACGAATTTTCTTCTGTTTTGTTCGGCCAATCCAGTCAGCAAATTCAACTGTATTCGGAACCTGGCAGAATAATTAAAAAGTCAACCCTAAAGTAAACCTGAACATGGATGAAATATTATGGAATATCAAACTTCAGATTTTTCGTAGCACAACAGTGAAAAGCACTTTTTCAATATATTTAATGTGTTAGTTTGGAATCAAATTTTCACATTAACCATTGCTTATCATTAAACGGTTGCTACAGCCAGTAATAGTTGTAGTTGAATACTGTAGCAGCCAGAGACTTGCATAACCACAACCAGCAAATAAATTACTTTCCTGTACATGTATGACATAATCTAGGTTCCTGGATCATAAGACCGTACTTGCATGCTATGAAACTTACACAATCAGACAATCTTCCATACTATGAAACTTACACATACTTGCCATAATGCTACGGCCAAATCACCTTAAGATCTTCAGTATCAATTAAGAATCCAAAGGCAGCTGAAAAGTACTAGTATTCCCTGTTCTAAAGTGAAGTCTGAACGACTATGTACTAAATGACATGCCATACTTGCATAATTGGCATGACTCAACTATTACCAGGTAACAGTTTCAACATCAATACTATATATACCATATTTGGTTGATTGCAACAGTCGTAATAAGATTGCAGTTTTCACTGAATCCATACCGTTGCTGAAAGGAGGACAATGTTAATGTGCTTCGGGAGCATTATAATAACTTCCTCCCAAACTACGCCTCTCTCGGCATCATTGACATAATGCACTTCATCAAAAATTACCTGATTGCATCATTAATCACACATCAGAAACATGAACCATGAATCCATGATCCCTTTATAAGATTGCAAAATGTGAAGTTGAAAGTGAAAAACAGAGCATATTACACTAAGAAAAATAAAAAAAATGCAATGACATACCCATTCAATATCCCGTATAATATCAGCACCTCTGTAGAGCATTGAGCGCAATATTTCTGTTGTCATAATTAAGCAAGTTGCCTCTGGTCTGATGCTAACATCTCCAGTAAGAAGTCCCACATCAAACTTCCCGCAGAAATCTCGGTATTTCTGGTTGCTGATAGTCTTAATGGGAGCAGTATAGACAGCCCTGGTGCAATGCTGCATAATAACGTCTGTTATCATAGTGTCTACACTTGCATTCTTTTTATAGAGATATGTCATTATATGTTTGGGAGGACCTGAATAGACTGCTACAGTACATAAGAAGTAGTGTAACAAAGTATGCATTACTCTAAACATAAATCTACTAACGAAAGTAAAAGTGAAAGTGTATAAGGAATACTGTGTACTTCTCAAAGCAACTATAAGGTGTAATAAGTAGTAAGCTAGAGATCTCCCTCTAACTCAAGCACATTGCTGACCGCAAATAACAGAGTAAATAAGAAGAATGAAAGGCCGCAGTTCAGAAAAAATATACAGAAATGAATCAGTGAAGTCAGACGTACTTTTGATGCTAAAGCAAAGGCATACTCTGCAACAACCGTCTTTCCTGCTGATGTATGGGCTGCCACAAAGACTGATTCCCCCTTCTCAAGATAATATATAGCCTATTTATGGTAAATACAAAGAATACAGGTTAGCGATTGTATCAAGCATTCATTACCATACTATTCTAACCATAAGGTGATAGCAATTAGGGATTGCTCTTGCTTGTATGCATAACTTTGATAAGAAGTATATGAAGGGGACACCCCTTCTTGCTTGATGTTTCCTTCCATTCGAAATTCATATGGCAGTCTTGTGTCCCAAAAGGGCCAAAGACAAGGAACAAATAGAAATGGAATGTACCATTTGCAGCTATCATAATACGGAATTTGTTTCCATATGTAGTCAATGTGTGAACCATAAGTATGAACACAAGTGTCTCCGCATGTGATGGATAGAGAATTTGGAAGGGATGTTGAATTCCTAGTCTATCAACCACTCAGAGTTTCACAAGATGGTGGTAAAATCATATGAGTGCAAATTTATTAGTTCTTAGCACACAATTCCTAGTCTATCAACCACTAAGAACTAAGGTTGAGACTTCAAAACACATAATTATTCACAGCTTCAAGTTTCTTAATGTTGATAGCTTGCATGCACAAAGAAAATTTGTGCCATCCTAACTAATTCCGATACAAATCTAAAAATCTTTAATATAGTTGCTAGGTAAATTGAAACTGAATGTTTCCTATTCGTGGTAATTTACAAGGAAAGGGTGTAGACTGTCAAAGCACAGAGATATGGTACCACGCTATCACCGATTCACTGGTGCATGAACCACTACACAAGCCTGTGGCATGGTTGTGCCTATTGAACATCATGTTAAAAGAAATGTAGTTCATGCTCTTAAACAGCATAACACACTAGATGCTCATCAGCGTTGGAAACTTCAGATATTCAGATAAAAGGTACAGATGCTGATGAGTATGTTACCTCCTTCTGGAACTTATCCAATTCAAAGGGATATTCAATTGCCATATCTGGAACAAGTTTGTGGAAGTTCGCCACAATAGAATTATCCCCAACAACGAGTGCCCAATCCTATTGAGTGAAATGAAAAGAAATAACAGTCAGCAGTTCGATTTTCTTCAGAAATGTTGCTGCTTCTGCAACACCAAGCACCAACGAAGATGATGTAATAAGAAACAAAACAGATGCAAAGAGTCACATTTTTTTTTTAATAATGTGCACCTACCGTGCCCTCCTGTGCTGGCTTATCATCAACTAATCCACTTGTTTCTCTGCGAGTATCTTGCACTTCAGATGATAACATTTTATCCAAGTCAGTTTGAGCTTCAGAAATATCTTCTCTGGCATTAGTTTCCTGTTTGTCAGTGTCTGCCATTGTAAGAGTTTCAGAAGCATCTTGCAACTTATCAACCTTTCGTTCATTGACATCTGCGATTGGGAAATGCAAGGATTAACACGGAACCGGATAAGACTTAATAGCATTGAGAAACACATGTAGCCTATATACAGTTTTTTCATTAAGTAACTGTAGCTTATACATGTTTTGTTTTTCACGAGAAACCGTACTCTATACATAGTAGTAATAGGCATTTTATCAATTACTTCATATTCCATATCTAAATGTAGGTTTTTGTGTGATCCTTGCAGACAGCATTTTCAAACTTTGGTCTTATCTTAGAAATGGCTTCATGATTCATTTCGTCTTCTGCTAGTATTAAAAAACATATTCAAATTATTGCATTGAGACTGAAAAGTCAAAATGGCATATCTGTAGGTGTAGAAAGTAGCTGCTGCGATTCAAAACAAGAGAATATATTCATGTGATTTGAACATATGAACTACGGCGGCAATAAATTACCATTGGTACCCTCATCTCCAGCCAATTGCTCACCATCATCTTCATGTGACACAATGTTGGCATCATCTTCATCCCAGGCTATCTTGAACAAATCATCAAACTGCACCGAGTACTTATCCTGCCGGACCATGGGGCAATCAGAATATAATGCCAAAACTGCAGGGATGTGGATGTTGAACTGTAAGCATTTAAGCTGGTTACCGTCGAGTCATTTGATGAAGATGCAGGTTGCTCCTCGACATGCTCCCCGTCACGGAAACACTTCCAGTGACTGTTATACTCCTATAACATAAGAGAGGAGTTGTTACTGCCCCAGTTTAGAACACCCACAGCATTCCTTGGTAAAATGAACACACACTTCAAGATTTAACGAACCTTCAACTGGCCCAAGTCCAATCCCTTGGGGAACCCTGGTGGAGCGTTTAGTGCAGGGCCACCACTCATAAGCTCACGCACCCAATCGCCATTTCGGGCACCCTCTGGGAATGCCTTCTCCAATGCTGCCGCCTCAGCCGCATCGTCCTGCAGGCCCCCCGGGCGGAACGGCCGGCTGTTGACTCTCCCCCTCACAAAGTCCTTCGCTGGGCCTGGCATCCGTGGCACCATCCCCCCAGTCCCCGAGTCGAACACTTGGCTCATCTCCATCTGCACAGACTCAGGGTCCCAAACTTGCTGCTCAGACGATGACGACGATCGTCGGCGAAAAGGCGGCTCCCAGGCGGGGACGAGCATGGTGCGGGGGGCAGAGGGCTCCAGAGGCGGCCTGGCGAGGTCGAACCAGTCCACATCCCACACCCTGCCGTCATTGGCCACGGTGGGGACGTAGAGCTCGGGGTTGAGGTAATTGGCCTCGAGGTACTCCTTCACGCTGCTGGGACTCTCGGGCGGGTAGGCCGGCGGCTGCGGTTGCCATTACAGCATCGCTGGGTTTAGGGTTCAGACTTCGCACTGAGTAAAAACGTGCAGTGTGGGACGGAGTTTGGGGGGGGTCGCGTACCAGGACGAAGTCGGGCACGGGGCTGGGCGGGTGGGGGTAGGGTCGAGGCGGAGGTGGCCGCCGTGGCCGGAGAAGCTGATGCGGAACGGCACCTCGCTCGCCGGCGACGGGGTGAGGTCGTCCATCGAGGCCCCCGCGACGAGGCGGTCCGTTAATCTCTCCACTGAACTCTGCTTCTTCACAAGCTTAATAGGGCGCGGGCGGAGCTAAGCGGCGGCCGGAGTTGGGGCCGCGGGGCGGCGCCGGAGATGGGGGGTGGGGGTGGCGTCGGCTCGGCTGCTCGCATACTCCGATGCGTCGGGTCACTCTGGCTAGTCGTCCGCTCGGCTACGCGGTGCGACTCGACCAGATTAGAGCATGTCCAACCGGCGCGACATGCTACGTTTTCCTTTTTTTTTTTTGATGGGATATGCGTTTTTGTTAGGGAAAACCACATGGCAACTTTATTGATCATCATGTCAAAAAAAACTTTATTGATCATAAAAAAACTACATCGTTTGCAAGGGAGATTACAAGATAATTGGGGGGCTACTCATGCTAAACAACAGTGTAAGCCTTGGCATTGCTTTAATTTCAGCAAAGCCCCTTTTTTACTTAATTAAGGGTTTTAATTTCAGCAAAGCCCTTAACTAAGGAGTGCAGACATCCTGGACGCCCTTAATTAGACGCGGCAGCACCTGGACGCTGCAATCTGACCACACACTTTTTTCACGGTGATATACGGGTTATGCATTATTGGTCTGGCATTTATTCAAGATACAAACTATAATACAGGTCCAGGGCATACAGGCTGTCTATCTTGATGGAGGAGGATGGGAGCGACTAACAGTCTGTCGACTGAAATTAGTTTGAGTCAGTCAATTTTTCTTAGGCCAGAGAAAAAACATTTTGTTAAAGCCCAAACTCATGTGTACAAACAGCATCTGGCAAAGCATTCGGCCAAACCTGCCGGGGCCTAGTGCGATCAGCGCCAAAGGCTGCACGTTAATGGGCTATTTACTACAGTCCCATCCTATAAGAGTACAAAAAGCCAACATCGTAACTGAATTTTAGTCTATTGAAAGTTTTGACCTCATGATAGATTACTCCTTTTGGATCAGAACAAAGTCGGACCATGGACAGAAGGCCACGCACCAGGTTTTGACTGTCCTATACTATTACACTAAAATAAAAACTAAAACAAAAAAGGCTTTCTAAGGAGGAATAAATTAGAAGCAATGGTAATACTCTTTAAAAGAAAATAAAGTGAAAACTAAAATAAAAAATAATGGCAGAAATTACAGATAATTTACAAATAAATTGTGTATCTAATAATATGCAATAATTAGCATATAGTAATGTCGTTTGCAAGAAAAAAATTATAAGAAGGAATGGATTAAGAACATTGGTATTATCCTTCAAGAAGAAGAAAATGAAATAAAAACTCAAACAAAATCAAAATATGAAGTTTTCTAAGGAATAATGAATTAGTGGCATTAGTATTACCCTTTAAAAACAAATAAAATGAAGATAAAATAAATACGCACAAAATTTGCACACAGTTTACAAATGAATTGTGATCTTTTATAATATGCAAGAATAAACGTAGAATAGTGGAACTTTCGCAAAAAAAAAGGTTCCTGAGAGGGAATGACTTGGTGGCATCGGTATTACTCTTAAAGAAGAAGGACAATGAAATAAAAACTTAAACCAAATCAAAATAATGAAGTTTTCTAAGAGAGAATGAATTAGTGACGTAGGTTCACCCTTTGAGAAGGCTAGGAATGAAACAAAAACTAAAATAAAATCAAAATATAAATGTTTTCTAAGGGAGAATGAACTAGTCGCATTGGGATTACCCTTTAAGAATAAGAAAATGAAACACAATAAAACAAATAGTGAACAAACTTGCACACAACATACACAGATATTGCGCTCTTTATGACATGCAAAAATAAGCTTATAATAGTGGAATTTTCATAAAAAGAAACTTTCATAAGAATAAATGAATTAATGGAGTTAAAGAATAACCATATAATGGAAAAAATCACACATTTTACACAAAAATTGCGCTTTTTATAATACAAAAGAATAACCATATAATAGTGCAACGATATTGGTATTACCGTTAAAGAAAGAAAATAAACAAAACTAAAATTAAAATGGAAACAAAGTAATGATTTTTTAGGGAAGAATAAAACCCTTTGAGAAGAAAGAAAATAAAAATCAAAAATAATATAATGAAATTTTCTAGGGAAGATTGAAACCCTTTAAGAAGAAAGAAAATAAATAAACAAAAACAAAACAAAGAAGTTTTTTAGGGAAGAATGAAACCCTTTAAGAAGAAAGAAAATTGAAATCAAAAATAAAATAATGAACTTTTCTATGGAAGAATGTAACCCGTTAAGAAATAAAATACAGAAACTAAAACTAAAACAAAATAATGAAGTTTGCTATGTAAGAATGGAACCCTTTAAGAAGAAAGAAAATATAAAAACAAAAACAAAATAATGAAATTTTTTAGGAAAAAATGTAACCCTTTAAGAAGAAAGAAAATTTAAAAATAACTTGCACACAAGTATGCCCTGAAACTGCACTATTGTAATATGCAAAAAATAAGCATATGCAGTGCAATTTTTGCTCTCTACTATAATTTACACACATGGTGTATCATACTTGCGTGTATACTTAATTAACATAATAAAACAAAAAAATTATAAGAGAGAATAAATTAGTGACATTGGTATTACTCTTAAGAAGAAAGAAAATAAATAAAAAACTTGCACACAACTTTGCATTGAAAATTACACTTTTAATAATATGCGGCAAATACACATATAATAATGCAACTTTAGCAGTCTAGTACTCCCTCCGTTCCTAAATACTTGTCTTTCTAGGCATTTCAACAAGTGACTATATACGGAGTAAAATGAGTGAATCTACATTATAAAATATGTCTACATACATCCGTATGTGATATTCATTTGAAATGTCTAGAAAGACAAGTATTTAGGAACGGAGGGAGTATAATTTACACACATATTGTATAGTACTTTCGTGCATACATACACATAATAATAGAAAAATGTATTTAATTAGCAAAAAATTAGCACAAAACAATTAGCACTGGTATTACCCTTAAAGAATAAAGAAAGTGAAAAACATAATATTTCACACAATTAGCACAAAAAATGCACTTTTAATAATGGAGTGAAGTTTTTCCGTACTCTAATGTAATTTGTACATGCAGTACTTGCATGTATACATTTACACACACTCAACATCCGAAAATACACATAAAGAAAAAAATAAAACTCAACTGAAAAATAAAAATATAAAACACATACACGTGCAGAAAATAAAAGAAAACACATGGAAAAAAGCATGGACACACAAAATCCGGCCCAAGAAGGAAATCGACTCACCCAAAATAGGGGTCAGTTGAATCCAAATAGCCCAGTACCACCAGCAATACATGACAGAAAAAAAATGCACAATCTTAAGGCATAATCCAAGGACCAGAAAATCGACTCACCACAAAACTAATATTCAGCTGACTAAAATCTAGCTAAAGTGGAGGAGGCTGGTCCACAAACAGTGTAAAGTGTAACCTGGTATCATTACTCATAGTAATCTCTCTCTCTGCCACATGAGGGGGTGGCATGTACCTTATGTGCGGTTCTGCATGGCCGCCCCCATAGGTTGCAGACCGGTTCAGAGTCAAAGGCTAACTGGGGTTACGCATGCCAAGTCCCAAACAAAGCTTGTTCCAGCTGTTAGAGAGGAAACAACAACCACCATGGCCGAAGGGCGAGTGAATACCTCCTTCGTCTCCTCATCCCAGCTTGGTCCTATTCTTTTTCCATGGTGTTGTCAGATTCGTCCGCTGTTGTTCGCTGTTCGGGAAGCTGGATTGCCTGCCGGCACATCTGAGATTTGCCCCTCATCCCCAAGCATGAAGTGATTCAGGTTGTTTGAGCAGTGTTGTCGATTGTTGTTTGAGTGGCAGCGGTCCTTCTCCAGGCGACGTCGTGTTCAGGGGCATCTTGAACACAGGATGGGCAGCAATGGCGAAGAGGTGACCGAACACGGTGAGAAGAGGACGAACTCTAGGACATCTCGGCACGTTGCTTTTTGGGACAAGAAAGACAAACGACCGCGAGCAAACTCAAAACAGGGGCCTCTGCTGTAATGGTGTCGAGTGTTGTATTGTTACGCGATCTTAATTAGACGTGGTAAAAAAGACTACAATTCCTCATGGCAAATGGTTGGCTTGGTATTGACAAATGAAGCGTGTTACATTTGTGTTACGGTCTCCTGCTAGTGTGTGCGCCTCGTATACCTATATACGCTACTAAAACGGTGTCCCCCACTCACTCTCCCAGGCATATACTCTAACTAGCCAACTATCATGTCCCGAATCGCGAAGACACGCGCCATTGATGGGGTGGGTTCAGAGGCCGTTGCGTCCATCGATGCACTTCTCCTTAACTAAGCTACTACAATGTTCATACGTTTTCGCAGTAGTTCAATAGAGTTTCCTCCATCTTGCACTATGTTTGATAACGTCGAGACACCGACCAGGATGCAATCATCACGAAGAGCTGTATCTTCTCTCAAGGGCACGCCCACAACATGGTTGGGTGAAAACTCACCGCAAGAAATGAACCATGCTCATCTCAAACTACCAATTCCTTGGATTTCATGCCTACATCAATAGGGAACGCAAACATCAACATTTAATTTGGTCAATCCCGTCATTGGCTTCACCACCCAACCTTCAGAATTTTTTTGCAGCTTTTCAATAATTTAGAGCTAATGCAGGAATGGATCGGCCCAAGCGCACTGGCTTCTCGATATTTTTTGCCACGGACTACCTGACGTATCTCCCACCACAACTAATTCACCCAACCCTTAGTCGTCAAAAAGGTGTGGTTTCGATTATTCTTAATTGAAAAGTGTCTCAGAAAAAAGATTAACCCGTGTCATTGGTTCCAACGGCTCGGCAGGCAGCTTCGGAAAGACCAGAAATAGTGGCAGGTTTCTACCACTTTAGGATATTAAAAGAAGGCATGCTATTTATCTTCACAATTGATTTTACAAACCAGACATGAGCTACTGCACTAGATATGTCAAATGGTAAGAACGCTACAACAATGGTGTTTTCCATAAGTCTCCAAGAAAAGATTTTTACTTTGGGGCCTACTCTCGGTGACCGGACCTTGCTCCACGCCAGTCTTATTTTGGAGGTTGATTGACCATTGTTGGTCCAAGCTTACAACAATGTTGAAACTATCATTCCGTGGTATAAGTTGAACGAACTGAAAAGTCCTAGTTTATGTGTTGTTCCAGGCGACAAAGTCTTCCATAAGTCCAACAACTAAGGGAATGTTCAGAATTCTATTTCACATCTATTGCTACAAAAATATCTCTTACTAGATGTTTGTCACATTACTAGTTGTTCACCTGTGCAATACTTGGATGTGAAATAGGTTATAAATGCAATTTTCGGGAAATTGAAATGCATGTGAAACTGGTTGTGTGGTGAAGGATTATGGTCAAGGATGATATGATGCAAAATAGGAATATATGTCTATTTGAAACCGCACTGTTATGGTCGCGAAACTGCACACAAATGGTTGAAAAAGTGCATCAAAATGCATGTGGATTTACGTTTTTTCCTTTGTGGGAAGGAGGTTGAAACCCTCGCTCTTCATACAAGGATGCACACATCCACTTCTCTACAAAGCCTGACAAAACAAATACATAGATCAACCCAAAGCCCCTTCCTAGCGACCTTTGTCGTTATACCTACAAGCTTGATGATGTGTGATGGAGTCGAATCCGGTAGATCTCGGGTAGAGGGTCCCAAGCTGGTAGTCTTGGCAGATGATAACATGACACAAGAGGACACGATGTCTACCCAGGTTCAGGCCCTCTCGAAGAGGCAAAACCCAACGTCTTGCTTTATTTGTATTGATTGTGGGTGAGGTACAGGTATAGGTTGATCTACTTCGAGATCGTGTATGAATGAGTTTCCCTCTATGGTATAAATGTTGGGGAACGTAGCAGAAATTCAAAATTTTCCTACGTGTCACCAAGATCAATCTAGGAGATACTAGCAACGAGAGGGGAGGAGTGCATCTACATACCCTTGCAGATCGCGAGCGGAAGCGTTCAAGAGAACGGGGTTGATGGAGTCGTACTCGTCGTGATCCAAATCACCGATGATCCTAGCGCCGAACGGACGGCACCTCCGCGTTCAACACACGTACGGAGCAACGACGTCTCCTCCTTCTTGATCCAGCAAGGGGGGAGGAGGTTGATGGAGATCTAGCAGCACGACGGCGTGGTGGTGGAAGTAGCGGGATTCCAACAGGGCTTCGCCAAGCGCTGCGGGAGGAGCGAGATGTGTCACGGGAGGGAGAGGGAGGCGCCAGGGCTTGGGGTGCTGCTCCCATGCGCCTCCCCACTATATATAGGGGTGGAGGGGGCTGGTTTCTTGCCCTCCAAGTCCATTGGGGCGTTGGCAAAGGTGGGGGAAAGAAATCCCATCATTTCCCTTCCCCACCGATTGTTATCCCCTTTTTTAGGGATCTTGATCTTATCCCTTCGGGATATGATCTTATTCCTTCTAAGGTGGGATCTTGGTGCGCCTTGACCAGGGGTGTGGGGCCTTGCCCCCACTACCCACGTTCATGTGGGTCCCCCCATGCAGGTGGGCCCCACTTTGGAACCTTCTAGAACCTTCCCGGTACAATACCGAAAAATCCCGAACATTTTCCGGTGGCCAAAATAGGACTTCCCATATATAAATCTTTACCTCCGGACCATTTCGGAACTCCTCGTGACGTCCGGGATCTCATCCGGGACTCCGAACAACTTTCGGTTAACCGCATACTAATATCTCTACAACTCTAGCGTCACCGAACCTTAAGTGTGTAGACCCTACGGGTTCGGGAGACATGCAGACATGACCGAGACGACTCTCCGGGCAATAACCAACAGCGGGATCTGGATACCCATGTTGGCTCCCACATGTTCCACGATGATCTCATCGGATGAACCACGATGTCGAGGATTCAATCAATCCCGTATACAATTCCCTTTGTCAATCGGTACGTTACTTGCCCGAGATTCGATCGTCGGTATCCCAATACCTTGTTCAATCTCGTTACCGGCAAGTCACTTTACTCGTACCGTAACGCATGATCCCGTGGCTAACTCCTTAGTCACATTGAGCTCATTATGATGATGCATTACCGAGTGGGCCCAGAGATACCTCTCCGTCATACGGAGTGACAAATCCCAGTCTCGATTCGTGCCAACCCAACAGACACTTTCGGAGATACCTGTAGTGCACCTTTATAGCCACCCAGTTACGTTGTGACGTTTGGTACACCCAAAGCATTCCTACGGTATCCGGGAGTTGCACAATCTCATGGTCTAAGGAAATGATACTTGACATTAGAAAAGCTCTAGCAAACGAACTACACGATCTTGTGCTATGCTTAGGATTGGGTCTTGTCCATCACATCATTCTCCTAATGATGTGATCCCGTTATCAATGACATCCAATGTCCATGGTCAGGAAACCATAACCATCTATTGATCAACGAGCTAGTCAACTAGAGGCTTACTAGGGACATGTTGTGGTCTATGTATTCACACATGTATTACGGTTTCCAGTTAATACAATTATAGCATGAACAATAGACAATTATCATGAACAAGGAAATATAATAATAACCATTTTATTATTGCCTCTAGGGCATATTTCCAACAGTCTCCCACTTGCACTAGAGTCAATAATCTAGTTCACATCACCATGTGATTAACACTCAAAGTTCACATCGCCATGTGACTAATACCCAAGAGTTTACTAGAGTCAATAATCTAGTTCACATCACCATGTGATTAACACTCAATGAGTTCTAGGGTTTGATCATGTTATGCTTACGAGAGAGGTTTTAGTCAACGGGTCTGCAACATTCAGATCCGTGTGTGCTTTACAAATCTCTATGTCATCTTGTAGATGTAGCTACCACGCGCCACTTGGAACTATTCCAAATAACTGCTCTACTATACGAATCCAGTTTACTACTTAGAGTCATCCGGATTAGTGTCAAAGTTTGCATCGACGTAACCCTTTACGACGAACTCCTTTTCCACCTCCATAATCGAGAAAATTCCTTAGTCCACTAGATACTAAGGATAAGTTCGACCGCTGTCATGTGATCCCTTCCTGGATCACTATTGTACACCTTGACTAACTCATGGCAAGGCACACTTCAGGTGCGGTACACAGCATAGCATATTGTAGAGCCTACGTCTAAAGCATAGGGGACGACCTTCGTCCTTTCTCTTTCTTCTGCCGTGGTCAGGTCTTGAGTCTTACTCAATACTCACACCTTGTAACACAGCCAAGAACTCCTTCTTTGCTGATCTATTTTGAACTCCTTCAAAATCTTGTCACGGTATGTATTCATTTGAAAGTACTATTAAGCGTTTTTGATCTATCCTTATAGATCTTGATGCTCAATGTTCAAGTAGCTTAATCCAGGTTTTCCATTAAAAACACTTTTCAAATAACCCTGGATGCTTTCCAGAAATTCTACATCATTTCTGATCAACAATATGTTAACAACATATACTCATCAAAAATTCTATAGTGCTCCCACTCACTTCTTTGGAAATACAAGTTTCTCATGAACTTTGTATAAACCCAAAATCTTTGATCATCTCATCAAAGCGTTCATTCCAACTCCGAGATGCTTACTCCAATCCTTAGAAGGATTGCTGGAGCTTTGCATACTTGTTAGCATCTTTCAGGATTGACAAAACCTTCTGGTTGTATCACATACAACCTTTCCTCAAGAAAATCGTCGAGGAAACAATGTTTTGACATCCTATCTGCAAGATTTCATAAATAATGCAGTAACTGCTAATATAATTCTAACAGACTCTTAGCATCGCTACGAGTGAGAAAGTCTCATCGCAGTCAACTCCTTGAACTTGCCGGAAAACATCTTAACGACAAGTCGAGCTTTCTTAATGGTGACACTTACCATCATTGTCTGTCTTCCCTTTAAAATCCATCTGTACCCAATAGCCTTACGACCATCAAGTAGTTCTTTCAAAGTCTATACTTTGTTTTCATACATGGATCCTCTCGGATTTTATGGCCTCAAGCCATTCGTCGGAATCCGGGCCCACCATCGCTTCTCCATAGCTCGTAGGTTCATTGTTGTCTAGCAACATGACTTCCAAGACAGGATTACGTACCACTCTGAAGTAGTACGCATCCTTGTCGTCCTATGAGGTTTGGTAGTGACTTGATCTGAAGTTTCATGATCACTATCATAAGCTTCCACTTCAATTGGTGTAGGTGCCACAGGAACAACTTCCTGTGCCCTGCTACACATTAGTTGATGTGACGGTTCAATGACCTCATTAAGTCTCCACCATCCTCCCACTCAATTCTTTCGAGAGAAACTTTTCCTCGAGAAAGGACCCGTTTCTAGAAACAATCACTTTTGCTTCCAGATCTGAAATAGGAGGTATACCCAACTGTTTTGGGTATTCTATGAAGATGCATTTATCCGCTTTGGGTTCGAGCTTATCAGCCTGAAACTTTTTCACATAAGCGTCGCAGCCCCAAACTTTTAAGAAACGACAGCTTAGGTTTCTCTAAACCATAGTTCATACGGTGTCGTCTCAACGGAATTGCGTGGTGCCCTATTTAAAGTGAATGCGGTTGTCTCTAATGCCTAACCCATAAACGATAGTTGTAATTCGATAAGAGACATCATGGTATGCACCATATCCAATAGGGTGCAGTTATGATGTTCGGACACACCATCACAATATGGTGTTCCAGGCGGTATTAGTCGTGAAACAATTTCCACAATTTCTTAATTGTGTGCCAAACTCGTAACTCAGATATTCATCTCTATGATCATATCACAGACATTTTATCCTCTTGTCACGACGATCTTCAACTTCACTCTGAAATTACTTGAACCTTTCAATAATTCAGACTTGTGTTTCATCAAGTAAATATTCTCAGCATCTACTCAAATCATCTGTGAAGTAAGAACATAACGATATCCACTGCGTGCCTCAGCACTCATTGGACTGCACACATCAAATGTATTACTTCCAACAAGTTGCTCTCTTGTTCCATCTTACTGAAAACGAGGCCTTTCAGTCATCTTGCCCATGTGGTATGATTTGCATGTCTCAAGTGATTCAAAATCAAGTGAGTCCAATGATCCATCTGTATGGACTTTCTTCATGCATATATACTAATAGACATGGTTCGCATGTCTCAATCTTTTCAAAAACGAGTGAGTCCAAAGATCCATCAACATGGAGCTTCTTCATGCGTTTTATACCAATATGACTCAAGTGGCAGTGCCACAAGTATGTGGTACTATCATTACTATCTTATATCTTTTGGCATGAACATGTGTATCACTACGATCGAGATTCAATAAACCATTCATTTTAGGTGCAAGACCATTGAAGGTATTATTCAAATAGACAGAGTAACCATTATTCTCCTTTAATGAATAACCGTATTGCGATAAACATAATCCAATCATGTCTATGCTCAACGCAAACACCAAATAACAATTATTCAGGTTTAACCCCAATCTCGATGGTAGAGGGAGCATGCGATGCTTGATCACATCAACCTTGGAAACCACACATATCGTCATCTCACCTTTAGCTAGTCTCCGTTTATTCCGCAGCTTTTATTTCGAGTTACTAACACTTAGCAACCGAACCGGTATCTAATACCCTGGTGCTACTAGGAGTACTAGTAAAGTACACATTAATATAATGTATATCCAATATACTTCTGTCGACCTTGCCAGCCTTCTCATCTACGAAGTATCTAGGGTAGTTCTGCTTCAGTGACCGTTCCCCTCATTTCAGAAGCACTTAGTCTCGGGTTTGGGTTCAACCTTGGGTTTCTTCACTAGAGCAGCAACTGATTTGCCGTTTCATGAAGTATCCCTTCTTGCCCTTGCCCTTCTAGAAACTAGTGGTTTTACTAACCATCAACAATTGATGCTCCTTCTTGATTTCTACTTTCGCGGTGTCAAACATCGCGAGTTGCTCAAGGATCATCATGTCTATCCCTGATATGTTATAGTTCATCACGAAGCTCTAATAGCTTGGTGGCAGTGACTATGGAGAACCATCACTATCTCATCTGGAAGATTAACTCCCACTCGATTCAAGTGATTGTAGTACTCAGACAATCTGAGCACATGCTCAACGATTGAGCTTTTCTCCCTTAGTTTGCAGGCTTAAGAAACTTGTCAGAGGTCTCATACCTCTTGACGTGGGCACTAGTCTGAAATCCCAATTTCAGTCTTTGGAACATCTCATATGTTCTGCGACGTTTCAAAACCGTCTTTGGTGCCACAATTTTAAACCGTTAGCATCACACACTGAACTATCACGTAGTCATCAAAACGTGTATGTCAGATGTTTCGCAACATCTACAGACGACGCTCGAGGTTCAGCACACCGAGCGGTGCATTAAGGACATAAGCCTTCTGTGCAGCAATGAGGACAATCCTCAGTTTACGGACCCAGTCCGCATAATTGCTACTATCAACTTTCAACTAAATTTTCTCTAGGAACATATCTTAGTAGAACTAAAGCGTAAGCTACGACATTATTTGCAAAGACCTTTTGACTATGTTCATGATAATTAAGTTCATCTGATTATTTAATGAACTCCCACTTAGATAGACATCCCTCTAGTCATCTAAGTGATACATGATCCGAATCGACTAGGCCGTGTCCGATCATCACGTGAGACGGACTAGTCATCATCGGTGAACATCTCCATGTTGATCGTATCTACTATACGACTCATGTTCGACCTTTCGGTCTCTTGTGTTCCGAGGCCATGTCTGTACATGCTAGGCTCGTCAAGTCAACCTAAGTGTTTTGCTTGTGTTCCGAGGCCATGTCTGTACATGCTAGGCTCGTCAACACCCGTTGTATGCGAACGTTAGAATCTATCACACCCGATCATCACGTGGTGCTTCGAAACAACGAACCTTCGCAACGGTGCACAGTTAGGGGGAACACATCTCTTGAAATTTTAGTGAGGGATCATCTTATTTATGCTACCGTCGTTCTAAGCAAATAAGATGTAAACATGACAAACATCACATGCAAATCATAAAGTGACATGATATGGCCAATATCATCTTGCGCCTTTTGATCTCCATCTTCGAGGCGCGGCATGATCACCTTCGTCACCGGCATGACACCATGATCTCCATCATCATGATCTCCATCATCGTGTCTTCATGAAGTTGTCTCGCCAACTATTACTTCTACTACTATGGCTAACGGTTAGCAATAAAGTAAAGTAATTACATGGCGTTTTTCATTGACACGCAGGTCATACAATAAATTAAGACAACTCCTATGGCTCCTGCCGGTTGTCATACTCATCGACATGCAAGTCGTGATTCCTATTACAAGAACATGATCAATCTCATACATCACATATATCATTCATCACATCCTTTTGGCCATATCACATCACATAGCATACCCTGCAAAAACAAGTTAGACGTCCTCTAATTGTTGTTGCATGTTTTACGTGGCTGCTATGGGTTTCTAGCAAGAACGTTTCTTACCTACGCAAAAGCCACAACGGTGATATGCCAATTGCTATTTACCCTTCATAAGGACCCTTTTCATCGAATCCGATCCGACTAAAGTGGGAGAGACAGACACCCGCTAGCCACCTTATGCATCAAGTGCATGTCAGTCGGTGGAACCTGTCTCACGTAAGAGTACGTGTAAGGTCGGTCCGGGCCGCTTCATCCCACAATGCCGCCGAATCAAGATAAGACTAGTAACGGTAAGCAAATTGAACAAATCATCGCCCACAACTACTTTGTGTTCTACTCGTGCATAGAATCTACGCATAAACCTGGCTCATGATGCCACTGTTGGGGAACGTAGCAGAAATTCAAAATTTTCCTACGTGTCACCAAGATCAATCTAGGAGATGCTAGCAACGAGAGGGGAGGAGTGCATCTACATACCCTTGTAGATCGCGAGCGGAAGCGTTCAAGAGAACGGGGTTGATGGAGTCGTACTCGTCGTGATCCAAATCACCGATGATCCTAGCGCCGAACGGACGGCACCTCCGCGTTCAACACACGTACGGAGCAGGGACGTCTCCTCCTTCTTGATCCAGCAAGGGGGGAGGAGAAGTTGATGGAGATCCAGCAGCACGACGGCGTGGTGGTGGAAGTAGCGGGATCCCGGCAGGGCTTCGCCAAGCGCAAGCGGGAGGAGGAGAGGTGTCACGGGAGGGAGAGGGAGGCGCCAGGGCTTGGGGTGCTGCTCCCATGCGCCTCCCCACTATATATAGGGGTGGAGGGGGCTGGTTTCTTGCCCTCCAAGTCCATTGGGGCGTTGGCAAAGGTGGGGGAAAGAAATCCCATCATTTCCCTTCCCCACCGATTGTTATCCCCCTTTTTTAGGGATCTTGATCTTATCCCTTCGGGATATGATCTTATTCCTTCTAAGGTGGGATCTTGGTGCGCCTTGACCAGGGGTGTGGGGCCTTGCCCCCACTACCCACGTTCATGTGGGTCCCCCCATGCAGGTGGGCCCCACTTCGGAACCTTCTAGAACCTTCCCGGTACAATACCGAAAAATCCCGAACATTTTCCGGTGGCCAAAATAGGACTTCCCATATATAAATCTTTACCTCCGGACCATTCCGGAACTCCTCGTGACGTCCGGGATCTCATCCGGGACTCCGAACAACTTTCGGTTAACCGCATACTAATATCTCTACAACTCTAGCGTCACCGAACCTTAAGTGTGTAGACCCTACGGGTTCGGGAGACATGCAGACATGACCGAGACGACTCTCCGGTCAATAACCAACAGCGGGATCTGGATACCCATGTTGGCTCCCACATGTTCCACGATGATCTCATCGGATGAACCACGATGTCGAGGATTCAATCAATCCCGTATACAATTCCCTTTGTCAATCGGTACGTTACTTGCCCGAGATTCGATCGTCGGTATCCCAATACCTTGTTCAATCTCGTTACCGGCAAGTCACTTTACTCGTACCGTAATGCATGATCCCGTGGCTAACTCCTTAGTCACATTGAGCTCATTATGATGATGCATTACCGAGTGGGCCCAGAGATACCTCTCCGTCATACGGAGTGACAAATCCCAGTCTCGATTCGTGCCAACCCAACAGACACTTTCGGAGATACCTGTAGTGCACCTTTATAGCCACCCAGTTACGTTGTGACGTTTGGTACACCCAAAGCATTCCTACGGTATCCGGGAGTTGCACAATCTCATGGTCTAAGGAAATGATACTTGACATTAGAAAAGCTCTAGCAAACGAACTACACGATCTTGTGCTATGCTTAGGATTGGGTCTTGTCCATCACATCATTCTCCTAATGATGTGATCCCGTTATCAATGACATCCAATGTCCATGGTCAGGAAACCATAACCATCTATTGATCAACGAGCTAGTCAACTAGAGGCTTACTAGGGACATGTTGTGGTCTATGTATTCACACATGTATTACGGTTTCAGTTAATACAATTATAGCATGAACAATAGACAATTATCATGAACAAGGAAATATAATAATAACCATTTTATTATTGCCTCTAGGACATATTTCCAACAATAAACCCTTTGGTATATATAGACGTCGAATGTGTACCTAGGGGTTACACATAGATCGACTGCATTTGAAGATAAACATGCTAAAGATTCCATTTGTGCCTTGGAGTATGCACCAAGTCTTCAGAACATTCCATCCCAATCCTTTCATGGGCTCGGCGAATGTGGCCCACTGGTTAGTTATCTGGGGTCCTTGGCCCGGCCCATGCCATCAGAGTCCGACATGGTTAACACCTCCTTATCCAGGACAACATCAATGTGCCCTGGCCTCGCACCAAGACACAACAACTAATCCGATGCCTTCACAAAACGGCCCAACGGTGAGCGGATAACACCAACCGGTCTAGCAGACACTCAGTGCGCACCATATGCGGACGGTCTAGAATTTGTTGCAGTCATCTTTCATCATCCCATCTTCAGGAGGGATCAACACATTGACCTTGTCAGGCCTTCCTGTTGTCGATGCCACCACACCGCCAGACAGCGTCACCATCCTGCGTGCGCCCATCAACATGCGTCCATCGCCGAGACCCCACTATGCCATGTCATCAAAATGCAACACCGCTCCACCTCTTGGCCCATCTAGCCAACACCAGCTCCAAAACGAACCCACCCCCAGGAGAGAGAACGACATCAAAAGCGTCATCATCATCCCCTGGAAAAACCCTTGCAAGGTGACGCTGACTGCAGTGACGATGCCTCGACAAGGAAATGATGACAAAGACACTGCCATCGTCCGCCATGACCAAATTTCTGTATTTCTAAAACTGCATTGTAATGGTTGTGAGACTCCACACAGGTGGTTTTGAAACTGTACAAAAAAATGGTCATGTGGAATTTCATTGAAATTGGTGGGTGAACATTCTAAATTGTGGTACAAAATTACACTGAAATGGCTCTGAAATACAGTGTTGGAAATCTCACTAGAATGGCTCTGGATAATTCCAAAATGTAGTGTTTGAGATTGCAGTAAACTGGCTTTGAAATTGGATTTACAGGCTAATACTGCTCCTTGATATTTCTAGAGTGCAGGCTATGAAATTGGACTGATGAAGTTGAATTTGACTAAAATTGAATTTGTTATGAAATTGCGCTGTAGTGCTGGAAATTGAAATGATGGCTATGAAATTGAAATGTAGTGTTGGAAATCTCCTTGAAGTTGAATTTGTTATGAAATTGCGCTGAAATTTTGACTAAAATTCACCCAAAATTAAAATTTGAGACTGATTATGTTGTGAAATTTCAGTTTTTGGGGATTTTAAATTGCACTGAAACTTGAAAAACAACAACAAAAATTATCTGACCATTTTCTACAATTTGAGACTTTATTGTTTTATTAATTCTTGAACCCACCAAAAATTAATTACGATGTGAGTAGCAATGCATTTCACAGCTAGTGGAAGGGGAACCTCGAACAAACATTTCTGGTGAGGCGCGTGGCATCCTCAAAAAAAAAAAGGCGAGGCGCGTGGTGAGTTAATTCACAAACATCTGAGTGGGAAGACCATGCTACAGAAAAACCTCACTACGTACGGAAGATCCTATATTCGCGGTGGGCTTCCTCCTCCCTCGCGCTCTCCATTCCGTTCCGTAGCTCGATCTTTTCCTTCCGCATTTCCGCAACAGTGCATGCATCTGCGCATGATCGATCGATCGAGGCTTTCCGCACCGATCGGCGCGTGCTAGCCGCAACATCTCGTTGCGATCTAGAGTAATCCGCATCGATCACGATCTTCGTCTTTCTTTTCTCTCACGTGCCCGCCATGCATGAATTCTTGATGCGAAGATAAGGACCGATCGATCCGGCCGGCCATGTCGGTGGTGTCGACGTCGGATCTCAGCTCGCTGGAAGCGATGCTGAAGTCGCTGATGGGAAGGTCCGGAGGAGGAGAGGTAACGCAAATGGACGACAACGACGAAGATGGTGAGGGGGAGGAAGCCCTCGAGTCGACACCGCCGCCGCCGCCGCCGCCGTTGCCCGTGCGGCCGACCCTGCGAGGCCGTCTCCCGTCGCTGCCGAGGGTCCCTGGGGCCGCCGCCGCGGGGCCGTGGACCCCGCCGTCGCCATCGCCATCGCCACCTCACAAGGTACCTTCCGTCCATTCCATTCCAAGTTTCCAGCCATGCCCATTATTGCCATCGGCATTGGCATCCATCCATTCGAGCTGATCTGATCATGAGGCGCGGGCTGCGACATGCAAATTTCTTGGCAGGGGGGCGAGGACGACGCGGCGGCGGAGGTTTCAGCCTCGGTGACGGAGCTGGAGAGGAAGGCGGCGGAGGCGGAGGCGCGGCTGCGGCAGAAAGAGGAGGAGAACGCGGCGCTCAGGCGGCGGATCGAGAGCTACCACATCAGGTGGCTGGAGTACGAGATCAGGATCAAGTCCCTCGAGGAGGATTTCCACGAGCAGCTGGCGTCTCTGCAGATGGCTCGGGACGCTGCACGGATGGCTCAAGAGTTACCCTACGTCGACCTCCATGAATTCGCCGAGCCTCGCATGATGAATCTGCCCGGCGAGGAGGCACCGACGAGGCTGCGGCAGGCGGGCAGCCGCCGTAGTGCGGACGGCGGCAGGCGAATTAGCGCGGTGGGCCGGCTCGGCGCGGAGTTCCGGCGGGGGAGCCAGGCGCTCGAGAATGGTGTGGCGGCGCTGACTGTCGAGCAGAGACCGTGGCACCCCGGCGCCCCGAGCGCGGACTCCGTCGGTGACCTCAGGAAACTCAAGGCGCAGTTCCGCGCGTGGAAGAAAGATTACAAGGCCCGGCTGCGCAAGGCCAAGGCGGAGATCGACAGGGACAGAAGGCGTCAGAGCAGCTGCTGGATTTGAAGTCTTGAATTAATTAGATATGATGTTCAAAAATTAGGTGGGCTACTACGTACTGTAGTATGTTGTGTGAGGCAAATGTTAGAAGTATTGAGTTAATTCGATATATGTTCAAAAATTATATGTTTCGAATCGTGGCACAAATACTTTCTAGGTGTGTCGTTTTGCCTTTATCAAGGACGCGGTGGTTAGTGTTGAAAATATTAGCACTTTCTCGATTTTAATCCACGAGTAGACAGTAAACATGGCAAATACGGTATGCATCTCATACTGATACGTAAGCACGTGAGCACGTACAATACATAGAACCGAAACATCTATGAACAACATATATACGGCTAGCACATGAACGAGCAAATAGGGGATGAACGAGTCATACCCTCCGGTTGGCCAGGCCAACGCGGTGGCGGCAACAGCAGCCTCGGCATCGGCCGAGGCCTTCTTCTTGACGGCTTCGTCGTCAGCCATGGAGTCGATGCAGGGGAAGTAGTGGAAGCAGAGGTGGTCGGTGAAGGGGACGGATCGGGAGCAGTCGGCGTTGAGACGCTCTTCAAAAACCTTATTGCCGTTCTCCCGGGCAGGATCTCGAACGACAGGGTTCCAGAGGCACCTGCTCTCCCGACCAACCGTGCACGCGATCGTTGGGATGGGATCGCCGGAAGCAGCACAGAGAGAGGAACAGTAGATGACGGCTAGGGTTGTGTGAAAGGCAGTGAGTGAACTGAGTTAGGGTTCACTCCACTGGCCAGCGCCTTCTTATATAGGTCGTCGGGTAGATGGGTCTGGGCTCAGGCCCATGACCGAGTCCGCGAACAACCCACGGTCCAACGTCTCGGACACTGGCACTTCCGTAAGCGACTCATTAATTAATCTGAGATTAATTAACCATTCCTGACCGGCGAAAATAAGCTTCGACTCGGCTCATTCCCGCAATCCGCGGCGCGCGCGCGCGTCGTGACGAGGCGAGGCGTGGCGAGATGAGGCGGGCGGCGGCGGAGGAGGAGCGCGCGTGTACAACTCCTATTCCCAAGCTCCCAATAGCAAGTGATGGAGCAGCTCTGATAAAGAGGTCTCATTCTTCTTACTGTAGCAGTATGATACTAAATTTCTCACACTTCCCACCACTTGCCGTGCACATGCATGGGCCTTAGAGATTAACCAGGAATTATTGTCTTATATGGGCCTAAGCCCATCCATAATCCAACAATCCCCCACCAGATCTCGAGGCACATAAGTTTGTCAACTGTTCCAAACAATGTTTGATATACCAGAATTTTCAGTGGAGACTGTTAAGTTTAACTTCCACCTAGAGCAATGGGATTAGACTTCTTCACAACTGAACAATGGACTATGCCTTGAATTGTCAGTTTGGCGTGTAGAAGTTTCGACCATTGTCAGCTGATACGTGGCTACCGAAGGCTAAACCCCACGGGTGAAGCTTATTAGTCATACTCCATACCTTCTCATGAGCTTCCTAGAGATCATCCAATCTCATAGATTGTGACTAGCAGTCGGGCTCACATAGGTGTGTTCCACCAAAGAATGCTCTGTAGGTTAGCGTCTTGCTTACATAAGCTTTGAAACACATTAAGACAAAAGTCAGCCCGCCTTACAAAATTGAGAGTATTATTGCATCTCCAACGGAGTGGGTTAATTAAGGATACTATCCTTAGTTGACCGCTGGATTGTTTTCCCAGGTCCTAATTCACGGGATCTCCGATCACATAGGTTGGGTTACCCCCATGGCAACTTACGTGGGTCTCATACCCACTCCTTGGATGCATTTTCTGTCACAATCCATGATAGCCCTTTCGTAAAAGGGTCTGCCAGATTTTTAGCTGTCTGGATATAATCCAACGCTATCACTCCGGAGTTTCTTGATTTTCTGACAGATTTTAATCTTCTTCTTATGTGCTTTGTGGATTTCATATTGTCCTTTGAACTCTTAGCCTTGGCAATCACCGTTTGATTGTCACAGTTCATAAGGACAGTTGGGACTGGTTTATCAACCATCGGAAATCCATCAAAAGCTCACGAAGCCATTCTACTTCGACGCATGATGTGTATAATGCTATGAGTTCTGCTTCCATAGTCGATCTCGTTAAGATCGTCTACTTGCAAGACTTCCAGGAAACAGCACCGCCACCAAGTGTGAAGACATATCCACTTGTGGCTTTCATCTCATCAGCATCAGATATCCAATTCGAATCGCTATACCCCTCAAGTACCGTCGGGTACCCAGAATAGTGAATTCCGTAGTTCACAGTAACTTGCAAATAGCGCATCACTTGCTCAACAGCATGCCAATGCACATCTCCCGGATTGGAAACAAACCGGCTCAGTTTGCACACAGCAAATGAGATGTCAGGACGAGTAGCACAGGCTAGGTACATCAGTGAACCAACCACTTGAGAATATCTCAATTGATCTACAGTCGTGCCTTCGAACTTTCGAATCCGCACGCTAGGATCATATGGTGTTGCAGAAGGTTTGCAGTCCGAATATCCAAAACGGCTCAAAATCTTCTCAACATAGTGGGATTGAAAAAGTGTAATTCCACCCTCAGTATTTCTCAGTAGCTTAATGTTCAAGATAACATCAGCCACACCCAGGTCTTTCATCTCAAAGTTCTGAGATAGAAAAACCTTGACCTCCTCAATGACTTTGAGGTGGGTGCCAAATATCAGTATGTCATCGACATAGAGACACAGTATAACTCCTTCACCCCCACCATAGCGATAGTATACACATTTGTCAGCTTCGTTAACAACAAAGCCAGCAAATGTCAGAGTAGTGTTGAACTTCTCATGCCATAGCTTAGGCGCTTGTTTCAGGCCATACAAAGATTTCACTAGCTTGCACACTTTTCTTTCCTGACCATTTACTATAAAGCCATCTGGCTGTTGCATCTAAATTTCCTCGTCTAGCTCTCCGTTGAGGAAAGCCGTCTTAACGTCCATCTGATGAACGAGAAGACCATGCGAGGCAACCAATGCGAGTAACACTCGAATGGTTGTCAGTCTAGCCACAGGTGAGTAAGTATCAAAGAAATCCTCTTCTTCTTTTCGGGTATAACCCTTGGCCACAAGCCTAGCCTTGTACTTCTCAATAGTACCATCGGGCCTAAGCTTCTTCTTGAACACCCACTTACATCCCAATGGTTGGCAACCATAGGGACGATCAGTGATCTCCCATGTCCCGTTTGCCAAGATGGAATCCATCTCGCTACGGACCGCATCCTTCCAGTAGTCAGCATCCGGAGATGCATAAGCTTCTGAAATGGAACTGGGAGTGTCGTCATCCACGAGGTACATGAGGAAATCATCACCAAAAGATTTTGCAGTCCTTTGTCTCTTGCTCCTAACAGGAGCTTCCTCGTCATCCTCTGATGAACTTTCATCACTTTTGTGTTCATAATATTCCATCGGAATGGCAGGTTCAGGAGTCTCATCAGATTCCAGTCTAGAAGTGCTCTGCATATCTCTCATGGGGAAAATATCCTCAAAGAATGTAGCATCCTTAGACTCTATAATTGTACCGACCTTCTGGTCAGGTACCTCAGATTTCACTACTAGAAATCTATAGCCAACACTATTCTTAGCGTAGCCCAAATTAACGCAGTCCACGGTCTTTGGTCCAAGCTTATGCTTTTTGGGGATCGGCACATTGACTTTTGCCAAACAGCCCCAAGTGCGCAAGTAAGAGAGTGTAGTTCTTTTCTTTTCCCATTGCTCATAGGAGTAGTCTCATTATCCTTCGCGGGAAGTTTATTCAGGACATGACATGATGTCAATACAGCCTCCCCCACCATACCTTGGATAAACCCGATGTATCTAACATGGCGTTAGCCAACTCTGTTAGAGTACGGTTTTCCATTCGGCAATCCCGTTTGACTGGGGTGAATAGGGAGGCGTCCTCTCATGAATAATACCATGTTCCGCACAGAATAAATTGAACTCACTAGAAAAGTACTCTCCACCACAATCAGATCAGACTCGTTTTGTTTTCTTCTCAAGTTGGTTCTCAACTTCAACCTTATAGATTTTAAAGTAGTGTAGAGCCTCATCCTTTCTATTTAACAAATACACATAACAGAATCTAGTTGAATCATCAATCAAAGTCATGAAGTATTTCTTTTCACCTTTAGTCAACACACCATTCATCTCACACAGATCTGAATGTATGAGCTCTAGTGATGCCAGGTGTCTCTCCTTCGCAGGCTTGTGAGGCTTACGATGTTGCTTTGCTTGCACACATGCATGGCACTTAGAGCCTTTGGCTAAAGTGAAACTCGGGATTAGATTCATCTTAGCTAGCCACGTCATACAACCAAAATTTATGTAACAAAGACGTGAATTCCAAACCTCACATTCGTTCACATTGGAATGAATTTGGTTCACGACTTTATTACAGAAATCCTCCGAGGAAAGGCGGAACAAACCACCACAATCATAACATTTTCCAACAAATAGTCCATAACGAGATACGACTACTTTGTTAGACTCAAATACTAACTTAAACCCTTCTTTACATAGAAGGGAACCACTAACGAGATTCTTCTTGATGGGGGGGGGGGACATGCTGCACGTTCTTCAGTTGCACGATCTTTCCAGAAGTAAACTTCAGATCTACCGTGCCAGCACCATGAACAGAACCATGCAAGCCGTTCCCTATCAGGACAGAACAATCTCGTGTGACTTGGTAAGAATAAAATAAAGACACAACAACACACACATGAATATTGGCCCCAGTGCCAACCCACCAATCGGTGGACTAACAAACTGAAAGTACGGTAAACAGATTACCATACCCAGATGAAGGAAATATGCCCTACAGGCAATAATACAGTTGTTATTTATATTTCCTTATTTTCATGATAAATGTTTATTATTCATGCTAGAATTGTATTAACCAGAAACTTAGTACATGTGTGAATACATAGACAAATAGAGTGTCCCTAGTATGCCTCTACTTGACTAGCTCGTTAATCAAAGATGGTTAAGTTTCCTAGCCATAGACATGTGTTGTCATTTGATGAATGGGATCACATCATTAGAGAATGATGTGATGGACAAGACCCATTCGTTAGCTTAGCAGTATGATCGTTTCAGTTTCATTGCTACTTCTTTCTTCATGACTTATACATGTTCCTATGACTATGAGATTATGCAACTCCCGAATACCGGAGGAACACTTAGTGTGCTATCAAACGTCACAACGTAACTGGGTGATTATAAAGATGCTCTACAGGTGTCTCTGATGGTATTTGTTGGGTTGGCATAGATCAAGATTAGGATTTGCCACTCCGTGTTTCGGAGAGGTATCTCTGGGCCCTCTCGGTAATGCACATCACTATAAGACTTGCAAGCGATGTGACTAATGAGTTAGTTTCGGGATGATGCATTACGGAACGAGTAAAGAGACTTGCCGGTAACGAGATTGAACTAGGTATTGAGATACCGACGATCAAATCTTGGGCAAGTAACATACCGATGACAAAGAGAACAACGTATGTTGTTACACGGTTTGACCGATAAAGATCTTCGTAGAATATGTAGCAACCAATATGAGCATCCAGGTTCCGCTATTGGTTATTGACCAGAAGTGAGTCTCGGTCATGTCTACATAGTTCTCGAACCCATAGGGTCCGCACGCTTAACGTTCGATGACGATCGGTATTATGAGTTTATGTGTTTTGATGTACCGAAGGTAGTTCAAAGTCCCGGATGAGATCACGGACATGACGAGGAGTCTCTAAATGGTCGAGACATAAAGATTGATATATTGGAGTGTTCCGGGTGGTTTCGGGTAAAACTGGAGTGCCGGAGGGGTTACCGGAACTCCCTGGGGAATTAATGGGCCACCATGGGCCTTAGTGGAGAGAGAGGAGGGCAGCCAGGGCAGACCGCGCTCCCCCCCTTGGAGTCCGAATAGGACAAGGGAAGGGGGGCGGCGCCCCCCCTTTCCTTCTCCCTCTCTCCCTCTCCTTCCTCCCCCCTCTTCCCTTGTTGGAAACCTACTAGGAATAGGAATCCTATTTGGGGCACGCCCGTTGAGGGCCGGCCGGCCTCCCCCTTGGTCCTTTATATACGGGGGCAGGGGGCACCCTAGAACACACAAGCTGACAGTTGTCTTAGCCGTGTGCGGTGCCCCCCTCCACAGATTTCCACCTCGGTCATATCGTTGTAGTCCAGGCGAAGCCCTGCGTCGGTAACTTCATCAACACCGTCACCACGCCGTTGTGCTGACGAAACTCTCCCTCGACCTCAGCTGGATCTAGAGTTCGTGGGACGTCACCGAGCTGAACGTGTGCAGATCGCGGAGGTGTCGTACGTTCGGTGCTAGGATCGCTCGGATCATGAAGACGTACGACTACATCAACCGCGTTGTCATAACGCTTCCGCTTTCGGTCTACGAGGGTACGTAGACAACACTCTCCCCTCTCGTTGCTATGCATCACCTAGATAGATCTTGCGTGATCGTATGATTTTTTTTGAAATTACTGCGTTCTCCAACAGTGGCATCCGAACCAGGTCTATGCGTAGATGTTACGTGCACGAGTAGAACACAAAGAGTTGCGGGCAATAATAGTCATACTGCTTACCAGCATGTCATACTTTGATTCGGCGGTATTGATGGATGAAGAGGCCCAGACCGACATTACTCATACGTTTACGCGAGATTGGTTCTACCGACGTGCTTTGCACACAGGTGGCTAGTGGTGTCTATTTCTCTAGCTTTAGTTGAATTGAGTGTGGCTACGCCCGGTCCTTGTTGAAGGTTAAAACAACACACTTGATGAAAAATCGTTGTGGTTTTTGATGTGTAGGTAAGAACGGTTCTTGCTAAGCCCGTAGCAGCCACGTAAAACTTGCAACAACAAAGTAGAGGACGTCTAACTTGTTTTTGCAGGGCATGTAGTGATGTGATATGGTCAAGACGTGATGATATATAAATTGTTGTATGAGATGATCATGTTTTGTAACAGTTATCGGCAACTGGCAGGAGCCATATGGTTGTCGCTTTATTGTATGAAATGCAATCGCCATGTAATTGCTTTACTTTATCACTAAGCGGTAGCGATAGTCGTAGAAGCAATAGTTGGTGAGACGACAACGATGCTTCGATGGAGATCAAGGTGTCAAGCCGGTGACGATGGTGATCATGACGGTGCTTTGGAGATGGAGATCAAAGGCACAAGATGATGATGGCCATATCATATCACATATATTGATTGCATGTGATGTTTGTCCTTTATGCATCTTGTTTTTGCTTAGTTCGGCGGTAGCATTATAAGATGATCTCTCACTAAATTTCAAGGTATAAGTGTTCTCCCTGAGTATGCACCGTTGCGACAGTTCTTCGTGCTGAGACACCACGTGATGATCGGGTGTGATAAGCTCTACCTTCACATACAATGGGTGCAAGCCAGTTTTGCACACGCAGAATACTTGGGTTAAACTTGACGAGCCTAGCATATGCAGATATGGCCTCGGAACACTGAGAATGAATGTGCTGGTTTAACTCCTGGATGAAAGCTACAATGGACCTGTCCTCCTGGTGCTGATCATCTCCCATTGCTCATATCGGCGCCCACATATCTGGTAGATGGTTTCCTTAAGATCCTTGTGATAAACTTCGCCGATGCGTCCCATGGTGATGTGGGCTGCCATGCTCTTTCCTAGACTCCAGGTTGGTGCATCAAAGGAAAACTCTATGGGCTCAGTAACTGGCGTGAACGTCCTTCCTAGAACTTGAACTCGAATCATCCAACGCTCCTCTTCTGGTAAAGTGGCGGTGTAGGTCCCGGTGAATCTTGGTATTCCGATGTTCAGGTTGAGGGAGTCCTGGATTAGGGGGTCCTCGGACAGCCGGACTATATGCTTTGGCCAGACTGTTGGACTATGAGGATACAAGATTGAAGACTTCGTCCCGTGTCCGGGTGGGACTCTCCTTTGCGTGGAAGGCAAGCTTGGCAATTCGGATATGTAGATCTCCTCCCTTGTAACCGACTTTGTGTAACCCTAGCCCCCTCCGATGTTTATATAAACCGGAGGGTTTAGTCCGTAGGACAACAACAATCATAATCATAGGCTAGCTTCTAGGGTTTAGCCTCTACGATCTCATGGTAGATCAACTCTTGTAATACTCATATCATCAAGATCAATCAAGCAGGAAGTAGGGTATTACCTCCATCGAGAGGGCCCGAACCTGGGTAAACATTGTGTCCCCTGCCTCCTGTTACCATCCACCTTAGACGCACAGTTCGGGACCCCCTACCCGAGATCCGCCGGTTTTGACACCGACATTGGTGCTTTCATTGAGAGTTCCACTGTGCCGTCACGATAAGGCTTGATGGCTCGTCTTGTTGTCAAGGACAGCATTACCTCTGGGGGAGCCCTGGCTGTAGGCCAAACTCTCCGACTAGGCGGCTTCGTCATGACCGCTCGTTCGGCCGTCGCGCCGACGATGACTTCTCGGGTCATCAAAAACAGCCTCCACGTCGGCTCGGCATTCACCGAGCAGATGGATCCAATGGAGCTCTCTTCTTTGAACGAGCTCTTGGATCGCATCGCTGCCTTGGGAGTCGCTACAGACTATGATCGGATCGGGCTTAAACCCGACCAAAGGGAGATTAACTCTTCGCCGGTCACCCATCAGATAGCGGTGGTGGAGGAGCAATGCAGCGATTCTTCCTCTATTTTGAGGACAAACTATGTCCGGATTCCCGAGCTCTCCGAGCCAGATACCCGTCTACGGGAGGACATGACCCAAGCTTTGAACCTAGAATCAGACAGTGGGCCAGAACTATTGGGCATCGTCCCAGAGCCCGAACTGCCAAGCTCGGAAACTCTGCCCCTGGGTCTCAGATCGGGTCAGGGTTTGGACCTAAATCTACCCACCCACCCTCACATAAGTGATCTTTCCCACATTAGACAAGAGCCCCAAGAGACAGTACATCACTATTGGGCCAGATTCCTCCTTGTAATGAGCAAGGTCAAGGACTGTCGCGAGGAACATGCAATTTCATTCTTTTGCAAAAATTGCACAAACAAGGGAATCCTCAACGCCATAAGTCGCCGTGACATAGTACACTTCGCTGACTTGGCGGCCATAGTACAGAAATACTGTGCGATGGAAAGCACCTGGAAAACCCAAACAAAATTCTGGGATCCTCCGGCTCTCACTAAACCCGCCGTCCGAACTAAAAGGGTGTACTCTCGTAAGTCACCCGATCCAATTACAAAGAAACCAAAACCCACGACAGGGCGAGGAACCGTATTGGAGGGATGGCTAAATGGACCATGCAAAATCCACAGTACACCGGATACCATGCCAACACATAGCCTTAGAGCATGTTGGATACTCCGGCAGGTGGCCAAAAGCGGCGAGGATCTCCTCATCAAAAATACCACAGAGCACCATCCCGTGGAAAATAACAATACAGTACTGACAGTCTTCGAGACCTTCGCCTCAAATAATAGGCGCAAGCGAGCACTCCGCAGCCTCGCCGAAGTCTGCCACGTTGCAACAATAAATCCATGGAACGATACGGCTATAACCTTCAATGCCAGTGACGAACCTCAATTCCGAACAGCCCGAGCACCAGCCGCTTTGGTCCTTAGTCCAATTGTGGACGGCTTCCGGCTAACTAAAGTGCTCATGGACGGTGGCAGCGGATTAAACCTCATCTATGAGGAGACTCTTAGAAAAATGGAAATAGACAAGAGCCGCATTGGGCAAAGCAGCACGACCTTCAGAGGAATCATCCCTAGTCGGGAGGCACGATGCACGGGAAAAATCACACTTGATGTGGTATTCGGCACGCCGGAGAATTACAGGTCCGAAGAAATCACATTCCAAGTGGCCCCGTTTAGTAGCGGGTACCACGCCCTTTTAGGGCGGGAGGCATTCACGATCTTCCAAGCTATACCCCATTACGGGTACATGAAGCTCAAGATGCCCGGGCCCAATGGAATCATCACTCTAGTTAGTGTTCCGGACATAGCACTTCATGCTGAAAATAAAACCGCCGCACTGGCCCTCGAGGCGTTATCCGAAGCCCTTGAGGCCGAAGAACTAACCACGCTGCGCTCCACAGTGGACAGGGACGACGTGATACTCGACAAAAGACCCAAGTCCGCCTCTTTTAAACCAGCAGACGAAATAGTCAAATTCCAGGTCCACCCAACGGACCCTACAAAAACAGCATCCATCGGGGCACAGCTGAACCCCACAACAGACGCCGCACTGCGGGAGCTCTTGCGCGAGAATTGGGACATCTTCGCTTGGCATCCTTCAGACATGTCAGGAATCCCACGCAGGCTGGCCGAGCATAGCCTTAACATTCTAAAGGGGTTCAAGCCGGTCAAGCAGACTCTTCGGCGTTTCTCTGAGCCTAAGCGACAAGCCATGGGAGAAGAGCTAGCCAAGTTACTCGAGGCCGGATTCATTAGAGAAATAAAACATCCGGACTGGCTAGCAAACCTGGTGATGGTACCAAAGAAGGACAAATCCTGGCGCCTATGTGTCGATTTCAAGGACCTTAACAAGGCTTGCCCCAAGGATCCCTTCCCCCTCCCCCGCATCGATCAAATTATCAACGCTACCGCAGGACATGACTCATTGTGTTTCCTCGATGCATACTCTGGATACCATCAAATTAAGATGGCAGAGTCCGATCAAGCCGCAACGACATTCATCACTCCATACGGCCCCTTCTGTTTTAACACCATGCCTTTCGGGCTCAAAAATGCCGGTGCAACCTATCAACGCATGATTCAGACATGCCTGGAAACAGAAATCGGCAAAACAGTGGAGGCATACGTAGATGATGTGGTCATTAAAACTAGACACGTCGAATTCTTAATAGACGACTTGAGGCTCACGTTCGACAATCTCCGAACATATGACATCAAGCTCAATCCGGAAAAATGCGTTTTCGGCGTGCCCGCCGGAAAGCTCTTGGGCTTCATCGTTTCCAATAGAGGAATTGAAGCAAATCCGGCTAAAATCCGAGCTCTGTCATAGTTGGCTATCCCAACAGACCTCAAGCAAATCCAGAAATTAACCGGATGCGTGGCTGCCTTAAGCCGCTTTATCTCCCGATTGGGAGAAAAGGCATTACCTCTCTATCGCCTTCTTCGGCGCACCGAACACTTCGAGTGGACAGATGCGGCCACGGCCGGACTGGAAGAAATAAAAGCTCTCTTGGCCAGCAACCCAATCTTGGCCGCCCCAAATATCGGCGAACCAATGCTGTTATATATAGCGGCAACACACCAGGTTGTAAGCGCAGTGCTCGTCGTCGAACGAGAGACGGACGAACATAAGTTCCCGCTTCAAAAGCCGGTATACTACGTATCCACTGTCCTCACTCTATGCTAATCACGGTACCCACATTATCAAAAGATAGCATACGCGGTCTTCATGGCATCCCGAAAACTACGACACTACTTTCAAGAGTGTTCAATTACGGTGGCCTCTGAAGTACCACTCAACGACATAATAAATAACCGCGATGCCATGGGCCGGATTGCTAAATGGGCTATTGAGCTCCTCCCGTTCGACATAACATACAAACCACGGTGAGCCATTAAGTCGCAAGTACTGGTGGATTTCGTCGCTGAATGGACAGAAGCCGAACTCCCTAAAGAGTACGGCGCGTACTCCAATTGGATCATGCACTTGACGGCTCTAAGATGCTGGCTGGTCTAGGGGCAGGCGTCGTCCTGACATCCCCCATCGGAGATACAGTCCAATACGTACTCCAAATATTATACACAGACTCCAACAATGCAGCAGAATATGAGGCCCTGTTGCATGGTCTCCGGATGGCAGTCTCCATGGGCATTCAACGCCTAGAGGTGCGTGGGGATTCGAACCTCGCAATATCTCAAATAAATGGAGACTTTGACGCCAAGGACCCAAAAATGGCGGCTTACCGCAACGCCGTCCTCAAAATGTCAGCTCGGTTCGAGGGGCTCGAATTCCACCATGTGGTTCGAGAAAACAATCAAGCGGCGGATATCCTCGCCCGCATCGGCGCTAAGCGCGACCCTGTCCCACCTAATATCTTCTTGGAAAGGCTGTTTAAGCCATCCGTGGTGTGGGAAGGGGAGACCGGCAACAACAGTCCGGATCCGGCCACAACGCCAGATCCCGAACACTCTGACGTAATCGGAGGCTCCACCACCGAAATAACACCTTCGGCCCACGTGATTATGGTTGTCATCGCCCCGTGGACAGAACCCTTCTTGGCTTACCTAACTAGGCAAGAACTCCCTGAGGACCCAAACGAGGCACGTTGCATTGTGCGGCGGTCTAAAGCCTACAAGGTCCACGAGGGAGAGCTTTATAAAAAAAGCGCTACCGGAGTACTTCAAAGGTGCATCTCCGAAGAGGAAGGGTGGCAACTTTTGGCAGAAATTCATGCTGGACTCGGCGGCCACCACGCTGCAGCTCGGGCCCTTGTAAGCAAGGCCTTCCGTATAGGTTTCTACTGGCCGACGGCCCGAGCAGACGCACAGGACCTTGTCCAACATTGCGTCGGTTGCCAGCTTTTTGCAAACCAAAGCCATATGCCACCTACCGCTCTCCAAACAATCCCCATTACTTGGCCCTTTGCGGTCTGGGGGCTTGATATGGTCGGACCCCTTAAAGGAGGAAGCCATAAGAAAAAGTACCTATTGGTCATGGTGGATAAATTCACCAAATGGATAGAAGCCAAACCAGTTAAAACGGCCGAGTCCGGACCAGTGATAGACTTCATATCCGGGGTTGTACACCGTTACGGTGTCCCCCACAACATCATCACCGATAATGGCTCGAACTTTACAGCCGACGAGGTAAAAACTTGGTGCGGCAACATGGGCATTAAGCTCGATTATGCCTCCGTCTATCACCCCCAAACAAATGGTCAAGTCGAGCGAGCAAATGGTCTTATTATGAGCGGCATTAAACCCAGATTAGTGCGATCCTTGAAGGAATCAGATACGCATTGGGTTGAGGAGCTCGACTCTGTCCTATGGGGGCTGCGGACCACGCCGAATCGCACTACTGGATACACATCTTTTTTATGGTGTACGGCGCAGAGGCGGTACTGCCCTGCGACATCATTCATGACTCACCTCGAGTGCGCATATACGAAGAGAAAGAAGCCGAGCTTGATCTGCAGGACAGTTTAGACGCCCTGGAGGAGGAGCGTGACTTGGCAAAAGCCTGCTCCGCATTCTATCAGCAATAGGCTCAACGGTATCAAAGCAGAGAAGTACGGGCCAAAACTTATAACGTTGGCGAACTCATTCTATGCCTACCAGAGAAGAAAAAGGACAAGCTCAAGCCCAAATGAGAAGGTCCCTTCGTTATTGACAAAGTTCTAACCGGTGGAGCGTATCGTCTGCGGGATGCATCGGACAATCAACTCGAGCCAAACCCATGGAACGCGGCCAGACTCCGAAGGTTCTACGCCTAGTGTCGGACTCTGTGTTCGTCTCCTTACCTCCGTCCCTTTTTTGTATATATATCCGCTATCTGTATTTCTTTCTTTCTTTCTTCCCTTTTTCTTCACGGCCTTAAAAGGTTAAAATGTGTCTTGACTACACAATCTTGACGCGCCAGGCGTGCTCATTATACCTGGGGGCTTCTTATACAGAAGCTTAATATAATTATGTTCCGGGCTCTATGCCCCTGCACATGTGTTACTTTTCCACATGTACCTTTTCTTCGCCATTATATGCATCGATATGACTTAAGTTTTGGCCAAGCTGGGTTGCCTGGCTCTTGTGTTTATGCCCTACGTTCCCGTTAATTCGTCTAGGGCATAAGGGGAGCACCTCTGTGATTGTTACTGCCGGGTCAGCCGGATGTGTACCTCAGACTGGGTGAAGCCGAAAGCTAGCGTTCTTAAGGGAATATTCGGTCGGTGAACAAAAGATGACTTTTACTTATTACAATACATGCCCCCAGATGTTTATATCCTGCGTCTCTTTTCGCAGTACGGACATGCACATTAATGCATGCGTACCCAGGGAAAGGAACCCTTAACGGAACTATTCTCCCTGGAAGATGTTTCTTACTATCCATGTAATATAACATAGCTAGTTGGGTACTTGTCTGTTCAAGCACTTATGACCCCTACGCCTGGTTTCCACGCGTACCCCGGTTTTTACATAACTGAGCGGGTATTCGGATACACTCCGGACTGTCGAGTCCGGAGGTTGAAGCGAAAAGGTCCGCCATGACAAATGATTTACAATCCGGCTAGGGACAATATATGTCACTTGAAGTACACAGTCACTTAGACTGACTAAATTCTTCTTCTATACCATCCAACAGGCTGTCTAGCCTACAATCCTGTTGGGAATACTTTGCGGCTAATTTTACCTGGTCATACACCAAACTGACGGGGATCTCTTTCCCATCAGACCCCACAGGTCCGACCTCGGCCATGTGGTTCGGGTCAGCCTTGGTATATCGAGTCTTCACCATGGCCCAGGCTTCCCTTGCACCTTGTCGGCAGGCAGATATCTTCCATAATCGGAAGCGCCGCCGCGCTCCCTTGAGCATCTCTACGAGCTCCCCCATGCCTCCTGGCAGGGAGGCAGATGGCCACAAGGCCTGGGCAATGCCCTGCATCACCTGCCGAACTTGTTCGTGCAGTTGTGAGAGCTCTGGCAGAAGATCACTCGCAGACCCGGGCATCTCCTCTCCGGGACGACCCGTCAGCATACCTACAGATATAACTCTGTTAGCCGGTTTCTTCGCCGAACTCTATAAAAGTTCGTTCAAGCACTTACTAAAAATGCCGCGTCGAAGCTCCTTATTCTCCTTTACGGAGTCAGCTAGCTGGGCCCGAACATCTTTCAGTTCAACACCCAGCCGGGTATTGGCATCTTGGAGATCGTTTTTCTCCCGCCTAACCCGCGTAAGCACGCGCTCGCCAGCCTCTAGCTGTCGTTGAGCATGTTGCTCATCCCCTCGCACGACCTTCGGATTCACTCCGGGATCATCTGCAGAATCTATTGTTAGATTTGCATGCATGCCGAATACTAACTGGTATATGTCATTCTTTTCGATAGGAACAAGTGTTACCAGATGGGGCCTTCTTGGACTCCTTCATTGCGGCAACTGCGGCCCGTAGCTGGGCTTTGCACTCCTCCAGCTCTTGAGTCAACTGGGTATTCTTCTCCGTAAGAACCTACACAAATAATGATCCTTAAATCAGTTGTGCCAACTGTTTCAAGTCTCAGGGGCTACTAATATACATAATTATCATATTTTCTTACCCGTATATCCTTTACATACTGGTCCGTGGCTCTGGCAAGACCATTTTGAGCAGCTCGGATGTACGCGTCTCCTGAGTTGAAGGCATCGAACGCCTCTTCAGAGAAACCAGGGTCGCGGAGTACGGCCCGGTGACGCCTGTGATTCATGGCACTCTCCACTTCGGAATTCGTAGCGGACAGCCTATCCGCATCCTCTGTAGGGGGAACATCCGGTGTTGTCCCCACGTTAGCATCTGCCTCTAAGTCCGGCTCTGGAGCCCGGCTGGTGGAGGCGTGGCCGGCAGGCTCTCCGGATACGGTCCGGCGAGCGTTTTTCCTGCCAGGAACCATGGACGTTATTATATTTTAAAGACGACAACCACGGAGCAGGGTTCTTTTTCATACCTCTGCGACGGCGTCTCAGTCCTGACCGCCTTCCTTTTAAGCCTACCCGGCTTCGGTGCCCCTTGTTGGTGAGTCACCGCGGGTTCGGCATGGCGTCCCGAGGGCCTTCCCTGTAAGACACCATATGTGCGGTGGGTGAAGTGCAAAAAAGGGATCCTTCTCGGAAGTTGGGACTCCGGTTTTACTTACATGCGATGCAGGGAGCAGTCCAGGATAATCGGCTATGATGGCCACCAAGGCACCGTCGCAGCTTAACTGATAGAACGTCCTGTCGATAAGCTCCACAAATATGTCCGGATCTTCTTCGAGTCCGGGGTCGAGGGCCCGGTCAGGGTCCTCTGGCTGTGGAGACGGGCTGTGGACCTCCCTCACAGCTTTTCGCAGTTCCTGCTATGAAATAGCAAGGTAAATATTTATGACGAAGAATGCGGGAAGGTCTGGAGTAAAAAGTAGCAGCTCACCCAGTTTGGGGGGTTGTACATGGAGAATCCATCCCGTGGCTTAATGCGGATGAACTCCTCTTCCTCTCCTTTATATAAATCGGACTGTATTTTCGCTAGAGCGGCGGCGGAGTCCGGACCTTTACGGCCGCAGCGGGTGGCATCGTCTTCTCCATTGAAGTGCCACATGGGTTGTCCCCGATATTGAAGTGGCTGCACCCCTCACATTATACATATTGACATAACCTCGATTATTGTCAGTCCTGATTTGGCCAGCGTTTTTATCCGGCCCATCAGGTAAAGGACCTCTCTGTTATCTTCCTCCTGGGGGCTCCGAGGGTGCCAGCTGCAGCGTTTCTTCAAAGGGGCGTTGTTAAACTCAGGAAGGCCCATCCGAATAGGGTCCGGAAGGGGGACGTCCTCCATATAAAACCACTCCGAAGGCCAGCCTTCGGATGTCTTCTTCGGAGTACCGGACAGGTATCCGGTCCCGGCGATGCGCCATATTTCGGCTCCGCCCACTTGATATATTGACCCCTCCTGTGTACGGGGTACGAGGCAGAATAGCCTCTTCCATAGCTCGAAATGAGCTTCGCAGCCCAGAAACAGCTCGCAAAAGGCGACGTAGCCAGCGATGTGTAATATGGAGGCGGGAGTAAAGTTATGCAGCTGGAGGCCGTAGAACTCCAGGAGCCCGCGGAGGAACGGATGGATTGGAAATCCGAGTCCCCTTAATAAGTAAGGGACAAGGCATACCCGCTCCCCCATGGATGGGTTGGGAAAGCTCTCCGCTTGCTCCCCGCCATTGTAAGTGGCTAGTCCGGCTCGGACGGGGACCATATACGCAGGAGGGAGAAACCCCTGGGTCTGTAACTCTACTAATTGGCTGTGGGGGACGGAACACTTCTCCCAATTGCCTGGCTTAGTGCTACGGGAGCGAGAGGAGGAGCTGCGATGGCCGGCCATGATGGGATGGACTTTTCCGGGCGCGCTCCGATGGATACTCGCTGTGGGAGGATGGTGTGATCTGGATCTGAGGATCCCCGACTCTTTAAATAGACGATTTACTCACATGGTTAGGGTGGCAAATGTAAAAATGCCCCGACTTCTCGCATTCGCTCGACACGTGGAAGATAGCCATTATTAGGCGCAGAAGCCGAGGAGTGCAACATTCATGGGAAGCCGGACACTACTCGACAGGTACTCAGGATTTGGAGAAGAACCCGCCTTGCAATGCCGAAGACAATCTGCGCGCCGGACTCATCGTCATTGAAGCCTGGTTCAGGGGCTACTGAGGGAGTCTTGGATTAGGGGGTCCTCGGACAGCCGGACTATATACTTTGGCCGGACTGTTGGACTATGAGGATACAAGATTGAAGACTTCGTCCCGTGTCCGGGTGGGACTCTCCTTTGCGTGGAAGGCAAGCTTGGCAATTCGGATATGTAGATCTCCTCCCTTGTAACCGACTTTGTGTAACCCTAGCCCCCTCCAGTGTTTATATAAACCGGAGGGTTTAGTCCATAGGACAACAACAATCATAATCATAGGCTAGCTTCTAGGGTTTAGCCTCTACGATCTCGTGGTAGATCAACTCTTGTAATAATCATATCATCAAGATCAATCAAGCAGGAAGTAGGGTATTACCTCCATCGAGAGGGCCCGAACCTGGGTAAACATTATGTCCCCCGCCTCCTGTTACCATCCACCTTAGACGCACAGTTCGGGACCCCCTACCCGAGATCCGCCTGTTTTGACACCGACACAGGTACCTAGCGACTTCCTTCAAGTGTCGTCCAAAGGGTGTGTCTTCATCTAGTTGTGCAAACTTGTTCCTTGAGTCCGCCATCCTAAAGAGTAGAAAATGGAGAGGAGTCTGAAATGAGTAGAGAAGAGTGACCTATGGCTTAACTTAGTGGTCGTGTCCTACATTCAGCGTGTTCTCTAATACCATCTTGTAGTGATCCAACCTCAAACGGTCGAATCTCTGTGCTTAAGTGTCATCCCTGGATCGGTAATGCTGACACACACAGTACTTGAAGGATTTATAACAGAGTGCAATCACACACTTATTACATCGAATGTCTCAAAAGAGAACTTATTACAATAAATATGGCTTAAGGCCATCTAAATAAGATAACAACGGAAGGCTTGGAAGATAAAGTGAGTCCATCAACTCCAATGGCATAGCTGAGTGCATGACAAACGACCTAGCGCACCTTACTCTTCGTCTGAAAAGTCTGCAACATGATACATTGCAGCCCGGAAACGGGTCAGCACATAGAATATGCTGGCAATATAACACAGTAGAGCAATGAACAGGTAAATGCTATCACTACATGCATATATGGCTGGTGGAGGCTCTACGGTTATAATGTTTTTGCGAAAAGCCAATTTTTCCCTACAATAAAGGAATATTTTTTATTTAACTATCATGGTAGTTGAAACATTGAGAAGGTAAATCCCCATCTCAATCCCAATTAAACAAGTAATTAACAACCCAACAAATTAATTTAGAGTGATGAGATCAACATGATAATCCAAAAACCAGATACTCCAGATGTCCATTACCGGGGACATGACTAACCATGATTAGTTTATACACTCTACAGAGGTTTGCGCACTTTTCCCCACAAGACTCGATCTCCTCCATTGGATTTCTCGCACTACATGGTGTTTGAGAAACGGATGACCGAGACACAGTCTTTCAGAAATATTAGCTCTTTACTCTGGGTGGACAGTACCAACCTACATCCCCTACATCTGCTAGCCCACCATTGAAAGAGGTCATGCAACATACTCAACTATGCTAGAGCCCATAATAGCTTGTGGCTGCACACGGAAGTTTCTAGCATGAATAATCTTATGATCCCTTTCAGCCTGGGTGGCGAACCAAATGGACAGCACTGGTATATCCCCAGGTGCCCGCAACCAATCCACCCAGATGTGTGTTTAAGTAGCCACCTTAAGTTAACCATTAATTAACAATCTCACATCTGTCATGGATACACTCAAAACCAATCCACGTCTACGAGCATAGCATGGCAATATAAGCATAACGTAGAAGTAACTCCCAAGGTTTGATAATAAAACAGGTAATAGGTTCTACCTCATCAACTACTTCCCATTACCCACAAGTTAATCACATCCTAATCATGCAGTGTTTGAGGGTTGTAACTAATGCATAAAAACTGGGTATGAAAAGAGTATGATCAATGTGTTACTTGCCTTGCTGACGATCCGCAAACCCTAGAGACTCGTAGTAGCACGCTTCGCACTCCGGGAATTTTATCGCAAACAAACAATAGCATACATAAGCACTCCAGCAATGATGCACGGGTAAACTCAAATAAGAAGATCCAAACTGAAAGGTCAACTGAAGAGCTTCGAATTGCAAAAAGAATCAATCGAATCGGAGCTACGAAACTGAAACTACGGTCAAAAGAACTTCGAATTCAAATCTGCTTGAAACCAAATTTTAAATTGTCAAAATCATGTTCAATTTGATTAAATATAAAGAGGGACTCAAGACGAAGATTTTAGCGTTGGTTTCACTGGATTTGGACAAACGGTTGAAAAGTTATGAGGGTTTGAAGATCAGGGGCTAATCTGCAATAAAAGTAATCGCGGATAGGTCCCTGATAGAAAAAGAAAATAAAGAAGAAAAAACTACGGCGTGAACGTTCGTTAACAGGGACGATCGGGCGAACGCGTTCGTTAAATCGAACTAACGAGCGGACGCTCGCTAAATAACGAAAACCGAAAAAATTCGAACCGATCTAAATAAAAAACTAGGGTTTAAAAAAACGGGGCGGCTTTTTACCTAAAACCGGAAAAAAGGGCGGCGGAAACCGGCGAGATCCGGCGGAATTCCGGCGGGCGGGCGACGTGCGGCGGCGGCTCCGGCGCGACTCGGGCGGCCGGCAGCAGCGGCAGGCAGCGCGGGCGCCGGCTGCGGCGACGCTGGGTGGCGGTGTAGGGCGGTGTGGGGGGGTCGAGGGCGGCGGCGGCTCGGGCTTTAAAGGCCCGGGGGGTGTGGCGTGCGGGAGGGGCAGCGGCTCCGGCAGCTCGGGGTCGGACTCCCCGAGTCCGTCGTGAACACAACGACGGTAGGCGGCGGCGGCTGATGGGCCAGCTGGGCTTCGGCCCGGCTCGGTCCGAAACTTTTTTTAAATAAAATTCCACTGAAAGAAAATCCTAAATAAATATAAAAAATTCTAAAAATGCCAAAAACAATTTTCACCGCCTAAATAGAATATTTAGAACAAAGTGAACATTTTCTTGGCCTAAAAATGCAAGTTTGAAAAATGCATATTTTTTCTAATTCAAATGAAATAGCAATATAATCCAAATAAAATTATTTATTTGATTTTAATATTTTTCTTCCAATATTTCTTTTATTTTGGAGAAGTCATATTATCTCCTCTCATATATTTTTAATATGAAATATGTCGGAAAGAAAAATAATTAAAACGAAAATGATCCTCTTTTCAATATTCGAGAAAATTCAAATATGAAAATAGTGAAATCCCCAACTCTCTCCGTAGGTCCTCGAGTTGCTTAGAATTTCTAGGATCCAAAACCAAAATGCAAACGAAATATGATATGCATATGATGACCTATGTATAACATTCCAAATTAAAAATTTGGGATGTTACATGTTCACCATTGAAAACTATTCCATCTCACGTGATGATCGGACATGGTTTAGTTGATATGGATCACATGATCACTTAGATGATTAGAGGGATGTCTATCTTAGTGGGAGTTCTTAAGTAATATGATTAATTGAACTTTAATTTATCATGAACTTAGTCCTGATAGTATTTGCATATCTATGTTGTAGATCAATAGCTCGTGATGTAGTTCCCCGTTTATTTTTTGATATGTTCCTAGAGAAAAATAAGTTGAAAGATGTTAGTTGCAATGATGTGGACTTGGTCCGTCATCTGAGGATTATCCTCATTGCTTCACAGAAAAATTATGTCCTTGATGCACCGCTAGGTGACAGACCTATTGCAGGAGCAGATGCAGACGTTATGAACGTTTGACAAGCTCGGTATGACGACTACTTGATAGTTTAGTGCACCATGCTTTATGGCTTAGAACCGGGACTTCAAAAAGGTTTTGAACGCCACGGAGCATATAAGATGTTCCAAGAGTTGAAATTGGTATTTCATACTCATGCCCCTTGTCAAGAGGTATGAGACCTCTGACAGTACTTTGCCTACAAGATGGAGGAGAATAGCTCAACCAGTGAGCATGTGCTCAGATTGTCTGGGTACTACAATTTCTTGAATCAAGTGGGAGTTAATCTTCCATATAAGATAGTAATTGACAAAGTTCTCTAGTCACTATCACCAAGTTACTAGAACTTCGTGATAAACTACAATACGCAAGGGATGACAAAAGTAATTCTCGAGCTCTTCGCGATGCTGCAATCGGCAAAGGTAGAAATCAAGAAATAGCATCAATTGTTGATGGTTAACAAGACCACTAGTTTCAAGTAAAGGACAATGGGATAGAAAGGTAACTTCAAGAAGAATGACAAGCAAGTTGTCACTCCCGTGAAGAAACCCAAAGCTAGACTCAAGCCTGAAACTGAGTGCTTATACTGTAAAGGAAATGGTCAATGGAAGTGAAACTGCCCTAGTGACTTGGCGGTTAAGAAGGATGGCAAAGTGAACAAAGGTATATTTGATATACATGTTATTGATGTGTACTTTACTAGTGTTTATAGCAACCCCTCGGTATTTGATACTGGTTCAGTTGCTAAGAGTAGTAACTCGAAACAGGAGTTGCAAAATAAACAGAGACTAGTTAAGTGCGAGGTGATGATGTGTGTTGGAAGTGATTCCAAGGTTGATAAGATCACCATCGCACACTCCCTTTACCTTCGGGATTAGGGTTGAACCTAAAATAAATGTTATTTGGTGTTTGCGTTGAGCATGAATATGATTAGAACATGTTTATTGCAATACGGTTATTCATTTAAGTCAAAGAATAATTGTTGTTCTATTTACATGAATAAAACCTTCTATGGTCATACACTCAATATAAATGGTTTATTGAATCTCAATCATAGTGATACACATATTCATAATATTGAAGCCAAAAGATACAAAGTTAATAATGATAGTGCAACTTATATGTGGCACTGCCGTTTAGGTCATATTGGTGTAAAGCGCATGAAGAAACTCAATGCCGATGGACTTTTTGAATCACTTGATTATGAATCACTTGATGCTTGCGAACCATGCCTCATGGGCAAGATGACTAAGACTCCGTTCTCCGGAACAATGGAGCGAGCAACTGTCTTATTGGAAATAATACATACTAATGTATGCGGTCCGATGAGTGTTGAGGCTTGCGGCAGGTATCGTTATTTTCTGACCTTCACAGATGATTTGAGCAGATATGGGTATATCTGCTTGATGAAACATAAGTCTGAAACATTTGAAAAGTTCAAATAATTTTAGAGTGAAGTGGAAAATCATCGTAACAAGAAAATAAGGTTTCTACGATCTGATCGTGGAGGTGAATATTTGAGTTATGAGTTTGGTCTTCATTTGGAACAATGTGGAATAGTTTCGCAACTCACGCCACCTGGAACACCACAGCGTAATGGTGTGTTCGAACGTCATAATCGTACTTTATTAGATATGGTGCGATCTATGATGTCTCTTACCGATTTATCACTATCGTTTTAGGGTTATGCATTAGAGACAGCTGCATTCACGTTAAATAGGGCACCATCTAAATCCGTTGAGACGACACCATATGAACTGTGGTTTGTCAAGAAACCTAAGCTGTCGTTTCTTAAAGTTTGGGGCAGCGATGCTTATGTGAAAAAGTTTCAACCTGATAAGCTCGAACCCAAATCGGAGAAATGTGTCTTCATAGGATACCCAAAAGAGACTGTTGGGTACACCTTCTATCACATATCCGAAGGCAAGATATTCATTGCTAAGAATGGATCCTTTCTAGAGAAGGAGTTTCTCTCGAAAGAAGTGAGTGGGAGGAAAGTAGAACTTGATGAGGTAACTGTACCTGCTCCCTTATTGGAAAGTAGTTCATCATAGAAATCAGTTCCTGTGACTCCTACACCAATTAGTGAGAAAGCTAATGATGATGATCATGTAACTTCAGTCAAGTTACTACTGAACCTCATAGGTCAACTAGAGTAAGATCCGCACCAGAGTGGTATGGTAATCCTGTTCTGGAGGTCATGTTACTTGACCATGACGAACCTATGAACTATGAGGAAGCGATGATGAGCCCAGATTCCGCGAAATGGCTTGAGGCCATGAAATCTGAGATGGGATCCATGCATGAGAACATAGTGTGGAGTTTGGTTGACTTGCCCGATGATCGCCAAGCCATAGAGAATAAATGGATCTTCAAGAAGAAGACTGACGCTGACGGTAATGTTATTGTCTACAAAGCTCGACTTGTTGCGAAAGGTTTTCGACAAGTTCAAGGTGTTGACTACGATGAGATTTTCTCACTCATAGCGATGCTTAAGTCTGTCCGAATCATGTTAGCAATTGCCGCATTTTATGAAACCTGGCAAATGGATAACAAAACTGCATTCCTTAATGGATTTATAAAAGAAGAGTTGTATATGATGCAACCAGAAGGTTTTGTCAATCCTAAAGGTGCTAACAAAATGTGCAAGCTCCAGCGATCCATCTATGGACTGGTGCAAGCATCTCGGAGTTGGAATATATGCTTTGATAAGTTGATCAAAGCATATAGTTTTATAGAGACTTGCGGTGAAGCCTGTATTTACAAGAAAGTGAGTGGGAGCACTACAGCCTTTCTGATAAGTATATGTGAATGGCATATTGTCGATCGGAAATGATGTAGAATTTTCTGGAAAGCATAAAGGAGTGTTTGAAAGGAGTTTTTCAAAGAAAGACCTCGATGAAGCTACTTACATATTGAGCATCAAGATCTATAGAGATAGATCAAGACGCTTGATAAGTTTTTTCAATGAGTACATACCTTGACAAGTTTTTGAAGTAGTTCAAAATGGAACAGTTGAAGAAAGAGTTCTTGCCTGTGTTGCAAGGTGTGAAGTTGAGTAAGACTCAAAGATCGACCACGACAGAAGATAGAGAGAGAATGAAAGTCATTCCCTATGCCTCAGCCATAGGTTCTATAAAGTATGATATGCTGTGTACCAGACCTATTGTATACCCTGCCCTGAGTTTGGAAAGGGAGTAAAATTTTGATCTAGGAGTAGATCACTGGACAGCGGTCAAAATTATCCTTAGAGGACTAAGGAAATATTTCTCGGTTATGGAGGTGATAAAGAGTTCGTCGTAAAGAGTTACGTCGATGCAAGCTTTGACACCGATCTAGATGACCCTAAGTCACAATCCGAATACATATTGAAAGTGGGAGCAATTAGCTAAAGTAGCTCCGTGCAGAGCATTGTAGACATAGAAATTTGCAAAATACATACGGATCCGAATTTGGCGGACCCGTTGACCACACTTCTCTCACAAGCAAAACATGATCACACCTTAGTACTCTTTGGGTGTTAATCACATGGCGATGTGAACTAGATTACTGAATCTAGTAAACCCTTTGAGTGTTGGTAACATGGTGATGTGAACTATGGGTGTTAATCACATGGTGATGTGAACTATTGGTGTTAAATCACATGGCAATGTGAACTAGATTATTGACTGTAGTGCAAGTGGGAGACTGAAGGAAATATGCCCTAGAGGCAATAATACAGTTGTTATTTATATTTCCTTATTTCATGATAAATGTTTATTATTCATGCTAGAATTATATTAACCGGAAACTTAGTACATGTGTGAATACATAGACAAACAGAGTGTCCCTAGTATGCCTCTACTTGACTAGCTCGTTAATCAAAGATGGTTAAGTTTCCTAGCCATAGACATGTGTTGTCATTTGATGAACGGGATCACATCATTAGAGAATGATGTGATGGACAAGACCCATTTGTTAGCTTAGCATTAGGATCGTTTCAGTTTCATTGCTACTGCTTTCTTCATGACTTATACATGTTCCTATGACTATGAGATTATGCAACTCCCGAATACCGGAGGAACACTTAGTGTGCTATCAAACGTCACAACGTAACTGGGTGATTATAAAGATGCTCTACAGTTGTCTCCGATGGTATTTGTTGGGTTGGCATAAATCGAGATTAGGATTTGTCACATCATGTTTCGGAGAGGTATCTCTGTGCCCTCTCGGTAATGCACATCACTATAAGCCTTGCAAGCAATGTGACTAATGAGTTAGTTGCGGGATGATGCATTACGGAACGAGTAAAGAGACTTGCCGGTAACGAGATTGTACTAGGTATTGAGATACCGACGATCGAATCTCGGGCAAGTAACATACCAACGACAAAGGGAACAACGTATGTTGTTATGTGGTTTGACCGATAAAGATCTTCATAGAATATGTAGGAACCAATATGAGCATCCAGGTTCCGCTATTGGTTATTGACTGGAAGTGAGTCTCGGGCATGTCTACATAGTTCTCGAACCCGTAGGGTCCGCACGCTTAACGTTCGATGACGATCGGTATTATGAGTTTATGTGTTTTGATGTACCGAAGGTAGTTCGGAGTCTCGGATGAGATAACAGACATAATGAGGAGTCTCGAAATGGTCGAGACATAAAGATTGATATATTGGACCATGTTATTCGGACACCGAAAGTGTTCCGGGTGGTTTCGGGTAAAACCGGAGTGCCGGAGGGGTTACCGGAACCCCCTGGGGGAATTAATGGGCCACCATGGGCCTTAGTGGAGAGAGAGGAGGGCAGCCAGGGCAGATCGCCCCCCCTTGCAGTCTGAATAGGACAAGGGAAGGGGGGTGGCGCCCCCTTTCCTTCTCCCTCTCTCCCTCTCCTTCCTTCCTCGTCTCTTCCCTTGTTGGAAACCTACTAGGAATAGGATTCCTAGTAGGAATCCTACTTGGGGCGCGCCTCATGAGGGCCGGCCGGCCTCCCCTTGCTCCTTTATATACGGGGGCAGGGGCACCCTAGAACACACAAGTTGACAATTGTCTTAGCCGTGTGCGGTGCCCCCCTCCACAGATTTCCACCTCGGTCATATCGTTGTAGTGCTTAGGCGAAGCCCTGTGTCGGTAACTTCATCAACACCGTCACCACGCCATCGTGCTGATGAAACTCTCCCTCGACCTCAGCTGGATCTAGAGTTCGTGGGACGTTACCGAGCTAAACGTGTGCAGATCGCGGAGGTGCCATACGTTCGGTGCTAGGATCGTCGGATCGTGAAGACGTACGACTACATCAACCGTGTTGTCATAACGCTTCCGCTTTCGGTCTATGAGGGTATGTAGACAACACTCTCCCCTCTCGTTGCTATGCATCACCTAGATAGATCTTGCGTGATCGTAGGATTTTTTTTGAAATTACTGCGTTCCCCAACACCAGATGCGCATCATTGTTGCTCAGAGTGACATTGACAGACTTGGCGTCCTATCCTGGCTTCTTATACTTGTTTGCGCACTTGTTTGCCCAATGTTCCTCTGAACCACAAGTGAAGCAGCCATCTCTCTTTTTATCTTTCTTCTTACCCTTCTTCTTGAAGGTAGTATTCTGCTGGACAGAGTTCTTTCCCTTGAACTTGTGGAAGTTCTTCTGCACCACATTGGTGCTAGAAGAACCCTCTGCCCCTTTCACGTGTGAGTCCTTTACTCTCGAGTTCTGCTCAACACTTAGATGACCGATGACATCCTCAACAGAGAATTCACGTCTCAAGTGCTTGAGAGAAGTAGCAAAGTTCCTCCATCCAGGAGGGAGTTTTGCAATAATGCAACCCGCGGCAAACTTGTTCGGTAACTCACACTTCAGGAGCTCCAGCTTCTTAGCGATGCATTGTATCTCATGGCCCTGGTCCAATACAGAACGGTTATGAACCATTTTGTAATCATGGAACTGCTCCATAGCATACAACTCGCTTCCAACATCGGTTGTGCCGAACTTAGCTTCGAGCGCATCCAACAAATTCTTGGGAACGCGCATATGGAGATATGCGTCAAATAGCTTGTCTCCGATCACAGTAAGAACGGCTCCCACAAAGATGGTGGTTGCCTCCCTAAATGCATTCTCCTGTTCAGGAGCAATCGTTACCGTGGGAGACACACCACCAACCCAGAACACGTTCATTGCTGTGAGCCACAAGGTAGTCCTCGTCTGCCAACGCTTAAAATGCGTTCCAGTAAACTTTTCCGGTTTCAGAGTAGCGCCGAAGCCATGAGTCGAAAAGTGCCTAAAATAAGGTTTTTGGATTGTTGGAACTATAAGCACTTTCTCGATTAATCTAATCCATGAGTAGACTGTAAAAATGGCAAATACGGTATGCATGTCATACCGATACATAAGCATGTGAGCACGTACAGTACATAGAACCGAAACATCTATGAACAACATATATACGGCAAGCACATGAACGAGCAAATAGGAGATGAACGAGTCATACCCTCCAGTTGGCCAAGCCAATGCAGCGGCGGCAATAGCAGCCTCAGCATCGGCCGAGGCCTTCTTCTTAGCAGCTTTGTCGTCAGCCATGGAGTCGATGCAGGGGAAGTAGTGGAAGCAGAGGTGGTCGGTGAAGGGGACGGATCGGGAGTAGTCGTGTCGAGACGCTCCCCAAAAACCTTATTGCCGTTCTCCCGGGCAGCATCTTGAACGACAGGGTTCCAGAGGCACCTGCTCTCCCGACCAACCATGCACGCGGTCGTCGGGATGGGATCGCCGGAAGCAGCACAGAGAGAGGAACAGTAGATGACGGCTAGGGTTGTGCGAGAGGGAGTGAGTGAACTGAGTTAGGGTTCACTCCACTGGCCAACACCTTCTTATATAGGCCGTCGGGTAGATGGGTGTCGGTGTCAAAACCGGCGGATCTCGGGTAGGGGGTTCCGAACTGTGCGTCTAAGGTCAATGGTAACAGGAGACAGGGGACACGATGTTTACCCAGGTTCGGGCCCTCTCTATGGAGGTAATACCCTACTTCCTGCTTGATTCATCTTGATGGATATGAGTATTACAAGAGTTGATCTACCACGAGATTGTAATGGCTAAACCCTAGAAGTCTAGCCTGTATGACTATGGTAATGAGTATCTATTTTTCCAGACTAAGTCCTCCAGTTTATATAGACACCGGGAGGATCTAGGGTTACACAGGGTTGGTTACAAAGAAAGGAATCTACATATCCGGTCGCCAAGCTTGCCTTCCACGCCAAGGAGAGTCCCATCCGGACACGGGTGCAATCTTCGGTCTTCGTGTCATCACAGCCCATCAGTCCGGCCCATGGCTAACAGGCCGGACGTTCGAGGACCCCTTAGTCCAGGACTCCCTCAGTAGCCCCTGAACCTGGCTTCAATGACGAGGAGTCCGGCGCGCAGATTTGTCTTCGGCATTGCAAGGCGGGTTCCCTTCTTTCCGAACTCCAAGATAGTCTCCAGACGTGATGATTGTATCCGGACCTGTCACACACACCACACACAACCGCAGAGAGAATATAATATTCCACGAGTCCAATCCGTTGACAACTTTTACAACGTGACATCACGTCCGCCCGATCATAATTTTGAACCGTTTTGTGTTTGCCATTCCATGTTTCAAGACGCGGTTGCCATTGGCACGTCTTGTCGAAGCAGAGATCGTGTCCCCTTATTGCGGGATTCTCATCAATACGGGTATGGATAACCCAACCGTACCATTTACACAATCCTTGGGTATAGGCGAGTTTTGAGGCGAGTGGGGAGGCGTTCAATATTCACTGCCTTTATAAGGGGATAAGGATTATCCCTTCTTCTCCCATGCCTTCTCCTTCCTCTGCCCATCTTGGCGAAGGAAATCGCCCACCGTCTTCCAGCCCAGGGGCAAGTCGTCCCCACGCCGAAGCCCAACGAGAGGGTGGTGTTCATCCCTCATTTCCTCCGTGGGCTAGGGTTTCCACTCCACCCTTTCGTCCGCGGGCTGATGTACTATTACGGGATAGACTTCCATGATCTATCCCCGAAATCCTTCCTCAACATCTCGGCGTTCATCGTCGTGTGTGAGGCCTTCCTCCGCATCCAACCCCACTTTGGGCTGTGGCTCAAAGTCTTCAATGTGAAGCCGAAGGTAGTGGACGGCCAGCACGCCGAGTGCGGAGGAGCCATGGTGAGTAAGCTGGCCAATGTCTCCTGGCCAAAAGGCACTTTTGTGGAGACTGTCAAGGAATGGCAGAAACAATAGTTCTACATTACAGAACCCCGCGGCACCAATTGGGCCGCAGCTGCCGAATTTAACTCCGGCGCACCCATGCGACTCACCTCCTGGGTCGAGAAGAGCCCGGATTGGTGTTCGCCAGACGAGCTGATAGCGCTGCAGATGCGCGTTCAAAGCATGGTGGACAAGAACGTCAAACTTGTTAATGTAGTCCAAGTGATGCTGCTTCACCGGATCCTCCCTTGCCAAAGCCGAAAGCGCCCCCTTTGGGAGTTTAATCCGAGGAGACACCAAACCCTGAAGAGGCTCTTCGGAACAACTCACGAAGATGCCTAGAAGTTGCTCTTCAAGGGCGACGAGATACCGCCAGCTACAGATTCGGATCGTGGGCACGATATTAACCATCCCGCCAGCGAGGTAAGTTTCTAACGCGTCCTCTACTTGTTTGCTTCAAGGAGGGTATCTGAACTTTTATTGTCATTGCCTCTTCAGGAATGGATGGAGAGGGCGAAGAAGATCCAGTGCCCGGCTCCGCTACCTGAAGAACTAGTCATTACACATTTAGCGAAGATGCTGGTGCCGGCGCCCTATATAACGCCGGCGAAGAAGGCCAAGGGGGTCCGGAGTGGCCCCCGTCGTAAGAGCGCTTCGGATGTGACGTCCGAAGACAAGACCCGCTCTTCCGCCACCGAAGATGACGATGAGGAGGAGGAGGAGGAGGAGAACAACCCACCCTTGATGACGGAAGGAAGAAGAGGGCGGCCTCCATGAACCTGGAGGCGGGGACGTCCAAGAAGGGGAAGGGTTCCTTCGCGGACAAATCCGCGTGGGACGTCGACAGCAGTCCAGAGCGACACCCCCGCACCAAGCCTCAAGCTGCATCGTAAGTGCTACGACTCCCGCATACCCGTATGTCCAGCCTCTTTGCTTCAATGTGTTGACATGGTTAATTATGCTTTTGCAGTCCGGCCCACAACAGCTCCCAGCGATCCTCATCAAGAGGTTCGTTGGACTCAAAGGAGATGGCCAGCGAGTCTCTGCCGGCTGCTGACTCTCCCAAGGCCAAGGACGACACTGAGGTGCTGTCCCGAAGGGCTGCTCCTGTCCGGGGAGAGGCTCAGGCTGCTGTCAGGGAGGCGCTAGAGGGTGAGACCTCTACCACCGGACACATGGGGGAACAGATCCCCATGGAGACGGGCGAGGAGGGTCGTATTCAGTTCGGCCCTCAGCCGGATACAATTCCAGAGACCAACATCGCTCCGGAATCCGGTGAGCAACCTCCTTCGAAAGAGGGGGGTGCGCCAATTCCATCGGTGAACCTTGTCCAATCAGGGGCATCGGATAATCTGCTGGAAGCGCTGCGAGGCGCTTCCATTGTGGATGAGCATCGTGTTCTTATGAGCACGGTGATTGAAAGGGTTCAGTCCGTCAAGAGCGGACTAACCGAAGCCTGCGGTAGCCTGTTGACAAGTTTTGAGGTAAGCGACACAAATAACAAAAATCCTCATATAGACAGTAGCCCCTGAGACACTGTCCGGTGTTCGGAAAGAAAAGCCGGACAGAGGATCAATGTTTTATTGCAGGAAACTAACTAAATTTGTCTGGAATGAATGTGCAGGCGTCGCTGCTGGCCGCGGCCTCACATGCTGCCGAAGTCTCCGAACTTAAGCGGAGGCTGGAGCAGGCCGAGGAGGAGCTCGGCCAGGTGAAGCGGCAGCTCCGGGAGAACCAAGGTATGTAATGACCCAGGAAATATTCGAAAAGAGTAAGATGATATACACTTGACCAAAGTGTCATGATATGTATAGGAGCGACGACCGAGGTCGAGGCCCTGAAAAAGGCCCTGGGCGAAGCCGAGGGGAAGGCTGTCAAGGAGCAGGCTGCCCGTAAGAAGCTCAAGGCCCGGGTCAGCGAGGTCCAGCAGGAGCTCCAGGACACGGTGAGGAAGTGCGAGACCTTGGAGCGCGATGCGTCGGCTCAAGAGACCGAACTCGCCAAGGCTCGCCAGAGCGCGGAGACGGCCCGGAATGAGGCCCAGGGCGCCCTCCAAGAGATCCAGGAGGCCAGGAAGATCGCCGCGGGTAAGGCATTTAGTATGCAAAGCAAATATGTGGAAAGGAATTATCTTTTGCTAACCCGGATTCGGAGTTCTCCAGGGGCTTTTGCTGATCTGCCGCGAAGTGTGTCTGACGCCGCGGAGTTCTTTCGAGCCGAGGAAGGGAGCTCCATGGAGAGATTGTTCTGGTCGCAATATGTTGTGCCAGAGCATCCCGTGCCCTTCACCGATCAGCTGAAACAGCTGGTGGAGCTACATAGGGTTGCCGAACTAGCCATGAAGGATTTGATAATCCGGCTATGGCCAGCCGAAGCTATGCCCGACAGCTACTTCGGACTCGTGAAGCGGCTGGTGAACGCTTGTCCTCGGCTGGACGTCGTCAAGCGATCGGCCTGTATTGAAGGTGTGCGCATGGCCTTCGCCCGTTGCAAGATGTTGTGGGCGAAGATGAACGCCGTCGAGCTGGCCAGGGGGCCGCCAGAGGGCAAGGAGCACCGCACACCCGAGTGCTATTTTGCGGATGTCGTAGAAGGGTCTCGCATTGTGGCGACACAGTGTGGGCAGGACATTATTTTCGAATGAATACATTCGTGTTGTCTTTGCCTTGTATGATGAAACAAAGTCGGTTTGTAATATAATGCTTGTTATGTTTTAATTTTTTCCTCCTGTGCGGCCGTGTTGTATGGAATCTGAGGGTTGGCCAGTCGTCGGCTTCTGCCCCCACGTAGGTAGTACGGGGGTGTTCGGGATGGAATCTAAACAATCTTGATCCAATTGTATGGTCCTTGAAGGAGTTGTTTAGCGCAACGAACCAGGCAACCAGACTATGCGGCTTAAACGCCCTCACTTAGCCATAGGAGTTTTACAATAAAACATAGGCACAACCCCTAGTTTTCGAACCAGAGTGCTATGAGCGTCTGATCGGGAAGTACCGATCCTTCGCGTAATGCGGGAGAAATCTCCAACGATTTGTAACCTCCAAACAGCTGACCGGCTCTCACTGCATCATGACAGTTAGTTTTTGGCTTTCTCTACTGAGGTGCTCCTTTGGATAAACTATGGCACAATCGCAGTAGCTCTCTCTTTACTACCTTAGCCGATATAGCGGCACATAAGGTAGCAAGCACAGGATCCGGGCAACCCAACTATTGACCAAAGACATGATTCGGAGCCAATGCATATAATGCTAAATTCGGGGTGCCGAACTATACTATAAAGAGTGTTCGGACTTTGTTGCCGTATTGTTGGGCGTCGGGGAGCCCCTGGCAAATATGAAATGTACCAAAGTGTACGGGTGCTAGAAGATAAGTTATTAAAGGAAAACAGAAAGAAAGCAGAGGTGATATCTGGGGCCTTAAACTGGAGCCGCGAACTGCTTCCATTATAATTGGGTTAATGCGTCAAAGCGCATTAATACAAATAGTGCGATAAGCAACCGGCTATTTAACATGCCATGACCAAAGGCAAGCTGCGTGTGGGTCCTGACAACAGGTAGAGTGGTCGTTGAGTTGACCTCTAGAGCTTTCCCTATACATCTTTGCTTCTTGCCATCGTGGTTTTTTTATCCTTTGACAGGACCAGTAGTCGGGTCGTCAAAGAAGGCCTATGTAAAATAAACCTAGAAAAGAAAAAAGGAAATAGTGACAGTATATGTGTGTCCGGGATCGGTCGAGCCGAACTGTGGATCACAAGCTAGTTGTGCCTCCATCGATGCCCATGGGATTTCTAGTGCGTAATTATGCACGCGTGGTACGAATGCCACTACCTGATCGGGGCTGGGACGGAGGCCAAATTGCTAGTCGAGCTCTTGATGAGCCGCGCTGTCCTGGTGCAGCGTAGTCCGAACCCTCTTTGCGATGTCCGGGGGCTCGGCAGCCGGATTACGGTTCTGCTTGAGAAGGTCGCTCTGTACTTCTGCTGCTAGGGCAGCGGTGTGCTCCTCTGTACGAAGGGAGCGTTCCGTGTTTCCATTGACCGTTATGACGCCGCGTGGACCAGGCATTTTAAGCTTAAGATAAGCATAGTGCGGCACCGCATTGAACCGAGCGAGTGCCGTCCGTCCGAGCAGTGCGTGATAGCCACTGCGGAATGGGACGATGTCGAAGATTAACTCCTCGCTTCGGAAGTTGTTGGGGGATCCAAAGACAACCTCTAGTGTGATTGAGCCCGTACAGCGGGCCTCTATACCTGGTATGACTCCTTTGAAGGTAGTCTTCGTTGGCTTGATCCTTGATGGATTAATGCCCATTTTGCTCACTGTGTCTTGATAGAGCAGATTGAGGCTGCTACCACCGTCCATGAGGACTCATGTTAGGTGGAATCCATCAATGATTGGGTCCAAGACTAGTGCGGCTGATCCGCCATGCCGGATACTGGTCGGATGATCCCGACGATCAAAAGTGATCGGGCATGATGACCATGGGTTGAATTTTGGGGCGACTGGCTCTATCGCATAGACGTCCCTTAGTGCGCGCTTGCACTCCCTTTTGGGGATGTGTGTAGCATATATCATGTTCACCATTTTGACTTGAGGGGAGAACTTCTTCTGCCCCACTGAGTTTGGTTGCCGGGACTCTTCGTCATCGTCCTCACTTTGCGATCCCTTTTCCTTGTCCTCGGCGTTTAACTTGCCGTCCTGTTTAAACACCCAGCAATCCCTGTTGGTATGATTGGCTGGTTTGTCTGGGGTGCCATGTATCTGGCACGGACGACCGAGTATGCGGTCCAAGCTGGATGGTCCCTGACCACTCCTTTTATACGGCTTTTTCCGCTGACCGGACTTGGAGCCGCTGAATCCGGCATTAACTGTAGTGTCATCGGTGTTATCACCATTGCTTCGGCGCTTGTGTCTGTTACGTCAGAGCTTGCCGTTGTTGTTTTTGACCTCGGAGGGGCCCGCCTCGCTGGCTGTGTTTTTGCTACGAGCCAGCCAACTGTCCTCACCCGCGCAAAAGCGGGTCATGAGTGCCATGAGGGCTGCTATAGATTTGGGCTTTTCTTGGCCGAGATGGCGGGCGAGCCATTCGTCACGGATGCTATGTTTAAAGGCCGCTAGGGCTTCGGCATCCTGACAGTCAACGATCTGGTTCTTTTTAGTTAGGAATCTAGTCCAAAATTTCCTGGCTGACTCTCCAGGATGTTGGACTATGTGACTTAAGTCGTCGGTGTCTGGTGGCCGGACATATGTACCGTGGAAGCTGTCGAGAAAAGCTTCTTCCAAGTCCCCCCAGCTGCCGATGGAATTTTTAGGCAAGCTGTTTAACCAGTGCCAGGCTGGCCCTTCGAGTTTTAGTGGAAGGTATTTGATAGCATGGAGTTCATCTCTGCGGGCCATGTGAATGTGGAGAATAAAATCCTCTATCCATACCGCGGGATCGGTTGTTCCGTCGTATGATTCAATATTGACGGGTTTGAACCCTTCGGGGAATTCATGGTCCATTACTTCATCAGTGAAGCAGAGAGGTGATAACCCACAAGTATAGGGGATCGCAACAGTTTTCGAGGGTAGAGTATTCAACCCAAATTTATTGATTCGGCACAGGGGGAGCCAAAGAATATTCTCAAGTATTAGCAGCTGAGTTGTCAATTCAACCACACCTGGATAACTTAGTATCTGCAGCAAAGTATTTAGTAGCAAAGTAGTATGGAAGTAACGGTAACGGTAGCAAAAGTAATATTTTTGGGTTTTGTAGTGATTGTAACAGTAGCAACGGAAAAGTAAATAAGCGAAGAACAATATGTGAAAAGCTCGTAGGCATTGGATCGGTGATGGAGAATTATGCCGGATGTGGTTCATCATGTAACAGTCATAACATAGGGTGACACAGAACTAGCTCCAATTCATCAATGTAATGTAGGCATGTATTCCGAATATAGTCATACGTTCTTATGGAAAAGAACTTGCATGACATCTTTTGTCCTACCCTCCCGTGGCAGCGGGGTCCTAATGGAAACTAAGGGATATTAAGGCCTCCTTTTAATAGAGTACCGGACCAAAGCATTAACACATAGTGAATACATGAACTCCTCAAACTACGGTCATCACCGGGAGTGGTCCCTATTATTGTCACTTCGGGGTTGCCGGATCATAACACATAGTAGGTGACTATAGACTTGCAAGATAGGATCAAAAACTCACATATATTCATGAAAACATGATAGGTTCAGATCTGAAATCATGGCACTCGGGCCCTAGTGACAAGCATTAAGCATAGCAAAGTCATAGCAACATCAATCTCAGAACATAGTGGATACTAGGGATCAAACCCTAACAAAACTAACTCGATTACATGATAAATCTCATCCAACCCATCACCGTCCAGCAAGCTTACGATGGAATTACTCACACACGGCGGTGAGCATCATGAAATTGGTGATGGAGGATGGTTGATGATAACGACGGCGACGGATTCCCCTCTCCGGAGCCCCGAACGGACTCCAGATCAGCCCTCCCGAGAGGTTTTAGGGCTTGGCGGCGGCTCCGTATCGTAAAACGCGATGAATCCTTCTCTCTGATTTTTTTCTCCCCGAAAGTGAATATATGGAGTTGGAGTTGAGGTCGGTGGAGCGTCAGGGGGCCCACGAGGCAGGCGGGCGCGCCCCCACCCTCGTGGACAGGGTGTGGGCCCCCTGACGTGGATTCTTCTTCCAGTATTTTTAATATTTTCCAAAAATATGTTCCGTGGAGTTTCAGGTCATTCCGAGAACTTTTGTTTCTGCACATAAATAACACCATAGAAAGTCTGCTGAAAACAGCGTCAGTCCGGGTTAGTTCCATTCAAATCATGCAAGTTAGAGTCCAAAACAAGGGCAAAAGTGTTTGGAAAAGTAGATACGACGGAGACATATCAACTCCCCCAAGCTTAAACCTTTGCTTGTCCTCAAGCAATTCAGTTGATAAACTGAAAGTGATAAAGAAAAACTTTTACAAACTCTGTTTGCTCTTGTTGTTGTAAATATGTAAAGCCAGCATTCAAGTTTTCAGCAAAGATTATGACTAACCACATTCACAATAACTCTTAGGTCTCATATTTACTCATATCAATGGCATAATCAACTAGCGAGCAATAATAATAAATCTCGGATGACAACACTTTCTCAAAACAATCATGATATGATATAATAAGATGGTATCTCGCTAGCCCTTTCTGAGACAGCAAAACATAAATGCAGAGCACCCCTGAAGATCAAGGACTGACTAGACATTGTAATTCATGGTAAAAGAGATCCAGTCATAGTCATACCCAATATAAATTAATAATAATGGATGCAAATGACAGCAGTGCTCTCCAGCTGGTGCCTTTTAATAAGAGGGTGATGACTCAACATAAAAGTAAATAGATAGGCCCTTCGCAGAGGGAAGCATGGATTTGTAGAGGTGCCAGAGCTCGATTTTAAAGCAGAGATAAATAATATTTTGAGCGGCATACTTTCATTGTCAACATAACAACCAAGAGATGGCGATATCTTCCATGCTACACACATTATAGGCGGTTCCCAAACAGAATGGTAAAGTTATACCCCCCCTCCACCAACAAGCATCAATCCATGGCTTGCTCGAAACAACGAGTGCCTCCAACTAGCAACAGCCCCCGGGGAGTTTTGTTTGCAATTATTTTGATTTGATTTGCATAAAGCATGGGACTGGGCATCCCGGTGACCAGCCATTTTCTCGTGACTGAGGAGCGGAGTCCACTCCTCTTGAGAATAACCCGCCTAGCATGGAAGATACGGACAACCCTAGTTGATACATGAGCTATTCGAGCATACAAAACAGAATATCATTTGAAGGTTTAGAGTTTGGCACATACAAATTTACTTGGAACGGCAGGTAAATACCGCATATAGGAAGGTATAGTGGACTCATATGGCATAACTTTGGGGTTTAAGGGATTGGATGCACAAGCAGTATTCCCGCTTAGTACAAGTGAAGGCTAGCAAAAGACTGGGAAGCGACCAACTAGAGAGCGACAACAGTCATGAACATGCATTAAAATTAATAAACATTGAGTGCAAGCATGAGTAGGATATAATTCACCATGAACGTAAATATCGTGAAGGCTATGTTGATTTGTTTCAACTACATGTGTGAACATGTGCCAAGTCAAGTCACTTAAATCATTCAAAGGAGGATACCACCCCACTATACCACATCACAACCATTTTAATAGCATGTTGGCACGCAAGGTAAACCATTATAACTCATAGCTAATGTCGGGTGGTTGGTGCGACATATGCCAAAGGATGGCTTATCATTGTGGGAGCCAATAAAACATCGCCGGTGCCTGGAAACGGGATGAGGCGAAGACATGCACGCCGGCGAATCTTACCCAGGTTCGGGGCTCTCCGAGGAGATAACACCCCTAGTCCTGCTCTGCGGGGTCTCCGCATGATCACTAGATCGATAAAGAGTAGCTACAAGCGCTCCTTGAGCTGTTGGGATCAAGGGAGAAGAAGAACAAGGCTAGCTCTTGCTTCTCTCTATCTATGGTGTGTGTGCGTGTGCTACGCTTGGAAGCCAAACATGCCAGGTGCCCCCCCTTTGCATGGGTGCTCCGGGGGGTTTATATAGGCCTACCCCCCGGGAGTACAATGGTAATCCGACTGGGACCTGGCCCCGGCCGCCAGTGTCTACGCCTGCCGGCTTCTCCGCCGGCTGGTGGGTCCCGCCGGCTGCCGGCTACTCGGTCGACAGGCCGGCCCCACCGCCTAGGGTCTTGTCGGCGGCTGCTTACTGTAGCCGCGCCTCTGATGATGAGGGCTTTGTCGAGGTAAGCGTGGCTACAGTGATCCGCATCGGGGGCTATCACTGTAGCCTCACCTCGTCTTGTCTCCTTAATGGGGCTCCTGCTTCGAGGAAGGGAGTCGCCGGCTTCTGAAGGCCGGCTATGCTCCTGGCCGACTAGGAAAAGCCGGGCCGCCTTCACGCCTCTCTCTGGCTGAAGGGGCCCGCAGTCCTTGGGCCGTACAGGAGTGGGTCGTGGATGATGTCGTAGCGGGCGTGGCTACAGTGCCCGGCCGCACGGGGGACATCCCCCCCGTACGGCCTCCTGTGGCCATGCCCGCCTCGGGCTTAGGGGGTCGTGGGCCGCACTGTGGCCATGCCCCGTCAAGTCGTCGTTATGTAGGAGTGGTTGTGACCTTGGCCGACTTCTAGGAGTCGGCATCTTTTTTGGCCGGCTTCTCGGAGTCGGTGAGGCTGGGTCGCCTTCCGGGAGTCAGCTTTAGTGCTAGCCGGCCGGGGAAGGCGGCCCAAACGCTTGGAGTGCTTGAAGGCCCAAAGGCCTGATAAATTTTCTGAAGAGCCAGGGGTAGTCGGTTAGGCTACCCGTGGTCGTTTACCCCGACAGTAGTCCCCGAAGCTGATAGGGCTTCGAGGTGGAGTGGGGTTCGAGAAGCTCGGTCAGCTTCTTATCGTGACTAGCCGGCAGCTGGGAGCCGGCCTTGGTGCAGGCGCGCCGCCCTTAGTCGAATTCTTCTGGAGTCGGGAGGCGGGAACCCGCGGGCTCGTGCACCGGGCCGCGGGCCGGCCTCGGGCCGTGGCGTGCCACGTGGCCGGAAAGCCTGCCAGCCCACGCGCGTGATGGGACGTCGCCGCAGGGAGGGGGCCCGCCACGTCCGTGCCCCGGCCCAGGCGCGGATCCTTTGTATCCCGAAACCGCCCGCACGTTCCATGCGGCAGTTTCGGCTCGCACTTATGCGTAATAAACGCGAGACGTGGGGGGAGTGGGCGCAGTTAATCCCACGTCTCCCCCCATGTCCGGCCTCTTCGGCCGCGTGAGGCTATAAGTAGGGGGAGGTGGAGGGCGGCAGACCCTCGCACGCTCCTCCTACTCCCTTCGTCTTCTCGCCTTGCTCGTTCTTGCGACAGCGCCTCGCCACCGCGCTCTTCTTTCGCACACTCCTCCGCCGCCGTGCCAGTCTCTGCTATGCCTCCCCACGTAGAGCAGCTCGGCGGGGATTGGGACGGCTCCATCGTCCACAACGACCACATCGACTTCCTCCGCGACACCCGGCGCCTGCCCAGCGCGGATAAAGTGGAGGTCCGCCTCGCGCCGGAGAAGGAAATCAGGCCGGCGCCGCGGGATGGCGAGCGGGTGGTCTTCCGCTCGCACTTCCTGCGCGGCTTCGGCCTGCCAGTGAGCGCCTTCTTCCGCTCGTGGCTGGACTTCTATCAGCTTCAGCCGGATCACCTCACCCCCAACGCGGTGGTGCTGCTGTCGGCCTTCGTCACCCTGTGCGAGGGCTACCTCGGCGTCCTCCCCACCCTCGAGCTCTGGGGGGATTTCTTCCAGTCGATGCTGGGTACGCGCAGCAAGGGCGTGCCAGCCCACACTGGCGCCTTCATCGCGTCGCGGAGATCGGGCGCCGACAACCCCTTCCCCGTCATCACGCTGATCCAATCGGTGAAGAAGTGGCAGAAGTCATACTTCTACGTGCGGAACATCGCTCCACGGGGCGACTACATCAACGTGCCGGCTTACGTAGCCGGCCCACCGGCGGGGAGGCTGCCCCAGTGGTCCTTCCGGGCGGTGACGCTGTCGCAGGGAGGAAATGCCGCCATCGCCCGTCTGCGGGTGATGGTCCAGTCGGAGGGCCTGACGGGGCCCGACCTCCTGGCCGCGTTCGTCACGCGCCGGGTCCTCCCGCTCCAGAGCCGGCCTCATCTGATCTGTCAGATGAGCGGCCAGCTCGATCCGAGCCGGATGTGCACCAAGGAGATGCCGCAGCCTGACGCCGCCGACATGGTGAACTACCTCGCCAACTGCCAACTTTCCGACGACTGGCAATTCGGCAAGGAGCCATACAGCCGCGCCAATCCTCCGCCTATGGTACGATTCTCTTTTTCTCTTTCTCTCTCTCTCTCTCTCAGCTTGTCGCCGAGTTCCTCTGGGCCGACTCTAACTCAGTCGGCTCGCTCTTTTTGACAGAATCCTCTGCTTCGGCCGGCCGGCGGAGCGGACGTGGAGCGCCGCTTCGTCCCCGACCGGACCGAGCACGACCAGGAGGACCCCGACCTAGGGGCATTCCATATGGAGGACGCCACCGAGCCGGCTGGCGGTGAAGCAGGCGGCTCCGGGTTTACCGCTACCTTCGAGGACTGGCCAGACGAGGACGAAACCGAAGCCGTCCCGCCCCGCCAGCCGGCCCCTGGATGCGGCGCGGGCTCTTCCGGCGCACAGCCTGCTCGGGGTAGAGGCCAGAAACGTCGCGCCACCCAGGGCATGTTCGGCAGCCGGACGAAGAAGCCTAGGGGTGGGGCGGCGGCCACCAGGCGGGAAGAGGCGGCCGCAAAGGCGGCTCGCTTCCGCAAAGTGGTGAAGCAACCGCAGACGGTGTCGGCGTAAGTTTTCTCTTTCTTCGTACTGTCCTTCTTTCTTCCCTTTGGTGGTTCTTGAGTCTTCGTCTTCTTTTTCAATGGCCAGGGCTCCGCTATCACTTGAGCGGGCGGACGCCGGCTCCGTCATCGAGTCGCCAGGAGGCTCTGGGAGCACCACCCGCCGCGTAGATCCCCGCGCCGCCCTCCTGGAGGCGACAGAAAGGAACGCGCGGGAGGCGCGGGAGGAGCAGGAAGCGCGGGAGGCGGAGGCACGGAGGGCAGCCGCCGCCCAGGCGGCTCGGGAGGAGGAAGCGGCGAAGGCGCTCGCCGAGGCCGCAGCCAAGGCCCAGGCAGAGGCCGAGGCCGAAGCGGCGGCAGGGGAGGCCTTGATGGTCACCCCCCTGCGCACCATGGCGCCCGGGGACGCGGATCCCTCACCGGGGGGAGCCAGCGGTTCCCAGCCGGGGCTGGGAGGGAGCGGTGACGACGTCGTCATCTTGGGGGAGGCGCCGGGACCGACTCCTCCGACTAGGACGACCCAAGGCCGCCAGCCTGAGCCTGCGCCCGCACAGTCGGCGGGGGGCGAGCCGGCCGCGGAGGCTGAGGTGGCGGTCCGGGTTGCGCCAAGTCGGCGTGCGGGGAAGGCCGCGGCTGAACCGCAGAAGGCTGCGTCGGAGCCACAGCCGGCCGTGGGCTCCAGCTCGTCGGCCCGAGACGCGGAGGCGGCCAGCGCTACCCCGGGGTGGACGCCGGGTGGAGGGTCGGCCGTGGTGAACGTCGCTGCGCAAGACGTCCGGACCCGGCTGCAGAGCCAAGCCGCGGCGCTGAGGCAGTTCACCGACGAATTCCTCGCCACGCGGGCAGCCATCCGGGTTAGTATTCTCATCTTGCTCTTTTTGAACTTGATTTCTCTCGTGGGGGCGCGTCAGCGCACCCACTGGGTGTAGTCCCCGAGTTCCGAGTCGGCTGCTGAGCAGGCGGCTTGGAACTTCTTGGAGATTTTTGTTTTTGCTGCTTTGGTTCTTACGTCGGTCTTCTGTCCGTCTTGCAGGACTACCACAATCTCCGAGCGGCCGCCTTCAACTCCCAGGCTCGGGAGCTGACTCAGAAGACCGCCGATCTCACGGAAAGCCGAGGTATGTGACTTGACCTTTTTCTCATGTGGGGGCGCGTCAGCGCACCCACTGGGTGTAGTCCCCGAGATTCGGGCCGACTGCTGAGCAGTCGGCTCGGATCTTCCTTGATCATTCCTTATTGTTCTTCTTTTTCTTCTATCTCTGCAGCGGCCAACGCCAGTCTGAGGGCGCAGCTGGGGGAGTCCCAGACTGCTCTTCGTGCCAAGGACGCGGAGCTCGCCGCCTTGGTGCAGGAGCGCGACCGCCTGGTCAAGAAGCTGGCCGACCAGGAGGAAGGCCACAAGGCTGCGCTGAAAGCTGCGCAGGATCGCGAGGCCACCCTTCAGGCCGAGTTCGAGACGGAGGCGGCCGGCTGGGCAGAGGTCAAGCAGACTCTGGTCTCTGGCTATGGCCAGATTGAGGACCTGGTTGACGGTAAGTCATCTACCACCTCGTTCTTTCTTGCCATCCGCCATCCGACTTGTTTTCCTGATTTTGGTGTTTTTCTTTCCTTTTCTTCTTTGCACAGAGTACTTCCCTGGCTATTCTACTGCCGCCAACTAGGCCGTCGAAGCCCGTCGTCAGGCGAAGAGGCAAGCCGGCTTCGAGATCTCGCCAACCGCCGGCCGTTCGCTGGAGGAGCAGCTCCTGGCGATCCAGGCTCGCATCCAGCCGGCTCACAGGCTGCTCCGCCGGCTTCAGCGTTCCGGGTCGGCGGTCTTGGCCGCCCTCTGGCCCGGCCAAGTGGTCCCACGCACTCTCAGTCGGACCGCCGACTGGCTGGAGGTGGCCGTCGGCCGCTTCGAGGCTTGGAAGGCGTCAGCGGCTCGCTCCGGCGCCAGGCGGGCGCTGGAGTTCGTGAAGGCCTGGTATCCCGGCTTGAACCTGGACCAGCTGTCGACCTGGCGGCAGCAAGCCGACACGGAGCTGGAGCCGGCGCGGCCGTCCATCATTCGGCGAGCTTCGGCGATCGCCGACTACACCGGCACCAACGTCTTCGCCCCCGAGGTGGACGACAACGGAGTCGCCCAGCCGGAAGATTGGTTCGGGCTGGACCCGGCGCATGGCGAGGACTCGGCGGAGGAGATCGACTCCAGCGACGAGGGCGAGGAGGAGGAGGACGAGGGCGAAGACGCCGAGCCGGCTGGTGGAGAAGCCGGCCAGCCTGACCGCGCCTCCAGCACTACGTCGCGTGCGAGTGCGTCTCCTGCCACGGGAGGTGGTCAGGCCGGGACCAACTAGGCGGCCACTCCTTCAGTCGGCGAGCTGCCTTCACCGATCAGCTCGCCCTCCAAGTCGCACCTTAGTCTTCTTTCTTTTGTTTTCCTGTCTTGTTGCTTTGAACAATGTTTGGTTAAGTCTGCATAATTCCACCCACTGGGTGTATTGAAACTCAAGTCTGTTGCCAGCCTTTAGGCGGCTTTATGTATATAAGCTATGCAATCGGTTTTTCCTTGTACTTTTGCTTTTTGTCCTTCTGCTTTTTTCCTTTGCCGCCCTCCCTTGGTTGCCGCCTCCCTAGTCAAACAGTTGTTCTACAAACTGTAGCCGGGGAGTGCCTGGCCGATTGGGGAGGGGGAAGTACTTTTAGCTCTGCTGGACTTAAGCTAAGTTTTTTAGGAAGCCGGCCAGCCGGCTGCTGTGACAGCCGGCAGGCGTATATGGAGGCCGTCTCTTTGCTATATGGGTTAGTTGTTCCTTAGTCGTTTTTCGTGTGGGCGTCTTTTCTGTCTTTCCTCTTGCTAGTCGGACAATCGGTTCTTTGAGCTGCGACTTTCAACAAGGGAGGACTTGGGAGCCGGCACACTACTTTGCTGACTTTGGGAAGAACTTAGAATATAGCTCAAGGCGGCCAGTCCCCGGGCCGACTAGTCGGACCCGGTGCCGGACAAGAGTTCAAAATGTAATAATACATTTATGGATATGACACTCGTCATTCATAGATAAATAAAAGGCAGTCCCCGAGTACTGTTCGGGGGGCCTGTTGGTTTGTAACTTAATAAAAAAGGGGTAGCGTGATACATACTGCTTTTCAGCTGTAAAATCGTCTTAGGAGGTTTGCGTTCCATGGTCGCTCCGACTCCTTGCCGGAGTCGTCTCTCTTGCGTGCTCTTGGCTTTTGCGCGTCGATCAAGTAGTAGGAGTCGTTGCCGAGTGCCTTGCTGACGACGAAGGGGCCTTCCCAAGGGGCCGAGAGCTTGTGCTGGCTGGCTGTTCGCTGGATCAGCCGGAGCACAAGGTCGCCCTCTTGGAAGGATCTTGGCTTGACCTTGCGGTTGTAGTAGCGGCGCAGGCCTTGCTGGTAGATGGCGGACCGGCTGAGGGCTAACAGCCGGCCTTCTTCCAGTAGGTCGACGCCGTCTTCTCTTGCTTCTTTGGCTTCCTCCTCCGTGTACATGGTGATCCGAGGCGAGTCGAACTCGATGTCTGTTGGGATGACAGCCTCGGCACCGTACACAAGGAAGAATGGAGTGAAACCGGTTGACTTGTTGGATGTAGTTCACAGACTCCAGAGGACAGCCGGCAGCTCTTCGAGCCAGCAGCCGGCCGAACGCTCCAGTGGTACAACCAATCGGGGCTTGATGCCGGAGAGGATAAGTCCATTTGCTCGCTCGACCTGGCCGTTTGACTGCGGGTGGGCAACGGACGCTAAGTCCAATCGGATGCCCTGTGCCGCGCAGAAACGTGCCAGTGCGCCTTTGGCGAAGTTCGTGCCGTTGTCGGTGATGATGCTGTGCGGCACGCCGTACCGAGTAGTGATGTCGGTGATGAATGTAACGGCAGTCGGCCCGTTCAGCTTCTTAATTGGCTTGGCTTCAATCCACTTTGTGAACTTGTCCACAGCAACGAGTAGATGTGTCAAGCCGCCGCGGGCTGTCTTGAAAGGGCCCACCATGTCCAGTCCCCAGACGGCAAAAGGCCAGGTGAGGGGAATGGTCTTGAGGGCAGAAGCCGGCAGGTGTTGTTTGGAGCTGAAGACTTGACATCCTCTGCAGGTCTTGACTATTTCTTTAGCATCCTCCAAGGCAGTCGGCCAGAAGAACCCATGGCGGAAAGCCTTAGCCACGAGGGATCTTGAGGCGGCGTGATGGCCGCATTCGCCTTGGTGGATGTCTTTGAGGATTGCTACTCCTTTCTCTGGCTCGACGCAACGCTGGAAGACTCCAGTGACGCTGCGCTTCACAAGCTCCCTGTTGATTATTGTGTATGCTGTGGCTCGTCGTTGCACTAGTCTTGCGCGATCTCATCAGCCGGCAGCTCTCTGCTGACTAGGAACTTCAGGATGGGCTGGGCCCACGAGGGAGCTGTGACTTCTTCTGCTGTTAATGTGGCCACCATGACTCGGGTGGGTGGGTTGGGTGTTGCGTTGGGGTCGACCACCACTTCTTGCGTCGTTGCAGTCCTTGGGCCGACTGCTGCAGTCCCCGGGCCGGGCTCTGAGGTCCCTGGGCCGGGTGCGACTACGTCAGTCCCCGGGGCAGTCGTCGAAGTCCCCGTGCCGCCTGCGGGATTTCTTGAGCCGGATCCGGCTGTTTCTGGTGTAGGTGGTACAAAGATGGAATCCGACTCTGGAGATGGCTTGATGGACGGCTTGAGGAGGCGCTGGAGGGAGACGCCAGTCGGTATGGCTTGTCGCGTGGAGCCGATCCGTGCTAGGGCATCTGCTTGGTCGTTGTCAGCCCTTGGCACGTGAAGGAACTCGCACCCTTCGAAGTATCCGCTCATCTGCTGGACGAGGAATCGGTAGCTTGCCATGTTTGCGTCCTTGGCGTCCTAGTCGCCAGATGATTGCTGGACCACTAAGTCTGAGTCGCCGTAGCACAGGATCCGACGTATGCCGAGTTCTTTGGCTAGCCGGAGCCCATGTACGAGCGCCTTGTACTCGGCCACGTTGTTGGAGGCGGCGAAGTGGATCTGCAGGGTGTACTTGAGCTCGTCGCCTTTGGGAGAGGTGAGGACGATGCCGGCTCCCAAGCCAGTGCGCATCTTGGACCCGTCAAAGTGCATCCGCCAATGGGTGGAGTCGGGAGCCGGCGGTAAGTACTGGGTCTCGGCCCAGTCGACGAGGAAGTCGGCCAATGCTTGCGACTTGATGGCGGTGCGGGGTTGATAGAAAATTGTGTAGGGCGCCAAGGCAATGGCCCATTTGGCCACCCGGCCGGATGCATCCCTGCTGCCTATGATCTCGGCGAGCGGGGCGGTGCACACGACCGTGATGGGGTGCTCTTGAAGTAGGGCTTCAATTTCTTGGCAGCGAAGTATACCCCATAGCACATCTTCTGATAGTGCGGGTAGTTTTGCTTTGAGCTGGACAGTACTTCGCTGAGATAGTAGACCGGCCTCTGGACCAGCTGAGCTCGGCCTTCCTCTGGGCCCTGGACCACAACAACAGTGCTGACGACTCGGCTTGTCGCGGCGATGTAGAGGAGCATGGGCTCCTTCTCAGTCGGCGCAGCCAGGACAGGCGGAGTGGTCAACATTTTCTTCAACTCATGGAAGGCTTGGTCGGCCTGATCATTCCACTCAAAGTGGGTGGACTTCTTCATGAGTCGGTACAGGGGGAGGGCCTTCTCTCCTAGTCGGCTGATAAAACGGTTCAGGGAAGCTAAGCAGCCAGTGAACTTCTGCACATCTCGCAGCTTGGTGGGTATCTCCATCCTCTCGATGGCCTTGATCTTGACAGGGTTGCACTCAATGCCGCGTTAGGATACCAAAAAGCCTAGCAGCTGGCCGGCTGGCACTCCGAACACGCACTTCTCGGGGTTGAGCTTGATCTGGAATCGGCGCAAGTTGGCAAATGTTTCCTTCAGGTCTTCCAGCAGGGTACCGCGCTTCTTTGTCTTCACCACAATGTCGTCTACGTAGACGTGGGCATTTCTGCCGAGTTGTTTCAAGAGACATTTCTGCATGCAACGCTGAAAAGTGGCACCGGCGTTTCTCAAGCCGAATGTCATTGTCAGGTAGCAGAAAGCTCCAAAGGGTGTGATGAAGGCAGTCTTCAGGCGGTCAGCTGGGTCCAACTTGATCTGATGATACCCTGAGTATGCATCCAAAAAACACAACAGCTCGCATCTGGCTGTGGAGTCTATCACTTGGTCAATCCGTGGCAAAGCAAACGGATCCTTTGGGCAGGCCTTGTTCAAGCTTGTGTAGTCTATACACATGCGCCACTTGTTATTCTTCTTCAAGACCAGAACTGGATTGGCAAGCCATTCTGGAAAGAACACTTCCATGATGAAGCCGGCTGCAAGGAGCCGGGCTATCTCTTCTCCCACGATTCTTCGCTTCTCTTCTGATAGTCGGCGGAGGGGTTGCCTGACCGGCTTCGCATCAGCTCGGACATGTAATTTGTGCTCGGCGAAATCCTTCGGGACACCCGGCATGTCCTTTGGGGACCATGCAAAGATGTCTCGATTCTCACGAAGGAAGTCGGCGAGCTCGCCTTCCTATTTGCTGTCCAAGTTCGCCCCAATCACGGCGAACCTCTCCGGGTGCTCCGGGTCTAGAGGTATCTTCTTCGTCTCTTTGGTGGGCTGGAAGGAGCCCTGCGCATCACAGTCCTTGGGGTTGGGGGACAAGGCCGGCTGCTTGCCGGCCATGGCCACAACCCGTTCCAACATCTTCTTCTCTTCTGCCACCACGAGGGATTCGGCCAGCCGGCTACTGGCCATGGCGCACTCGATGGACTTCTTGTAGTCGCCGGCTACCGTGATGATCCCGTTTGAGCTCGGCATCTTCATCTTCAGGTAGGCATAGTGGGGCACAGCCATGAACTTGGCCAAAGCAGGTCGGCCAAGTAGTGCATGATAGGGGCTCTCCAAATCCACCACCTCGAACCATATTGCTTCCCGGCGGAAGTGATCTTTGTCTCCGAAGAGGACATCCATCTTGATCTTGCCGATTGGAGAGCAAGATAGGCCGGGTACGATACCATGGAAGATAGTGCGGCTCGGCATGAGCTGCTTTGCTTTGATGTTCAGCTTGTCCATGGTGTCGCGGTACAGTATGTTGATACTGCTTCCGCCGTCTATTAGGACGCGGGAAAATCTGGCGGCTCGCCTCTCCGTCGCAAGGGTGACGTCCAAGACCATAGCATAGGAGCCAGGCGAAGGCATCACCTCTGGGTGGTCGGCCTGGCTCCAGCTGATGGGCTTTTCCGACCAGTGCATGAATTCGGCGGTGCTAGAGGCGACTGCGTTTACTTCTTGGTGTTGCCGGCGTCGGCTGCGCTTGTCGTCGACTTGACTCGTGAACACGACATAGGCGTCATGCGCTTCGCGGAACTCGTCTTGGATGGCGCCGACTGCCGGCCGGGCCGCCGGCTGCTGGGGAGCCGGAGGCGGCGGGCCGGAGGCGGAGGCGGCACCATCCCTTCGCCCTGGTGATGCGGGCGGGCCAGTGGCATTTTCGTGTTGTATGGTTGGACGGCTTCGCGCTGCTGTGGAACTTGCAGGGGGCATCGAGTGCTTGCTCGTAGGAGAAGGACGGCTGCCAGGGCGGGCGGCCTCCCTTCTTCTTGGGAGCGGGCCGCTCCTCGGGCTGCTCGTCTTCAACTGTGGCCACCTGCCGACTGGAGGAAGTCAGCATGGGGCCCTTGCGCTTGTGGTCGTTCTGGTGGGGGCGCCGGTTTGGGTCGCCAGCCAGCGTCCTGGGAGCCGGAGCGACTACCTTCCCCGAGGCGTCCACTCGGAGCTCGGTCTTCATGGAGGAGTCGGCAGTGGCGTACTTGTCGGCGGTGATCAGCAACTCATCAAGGGTAGCCGGCTCGTCGCAGAGGAGTCGGTGCTTGAGGAGGGTGCCCTCTCGGCACCCGGCAGTGAAGTACTCGATGGCCTGGACCTCGTGCACTCCCTCGCAGGAGTTGCGGAGCTCGGCCCATCGCGTGAGGTAGTCGCGGGTCGACTCGTTGGGCCCTTGGACACAGAGGGAGAGCTGGCGAGGCTTGGGAGGCCGCTTGTAGGTGCTGGTGAAGTTGCGGACGAAAACCTCGGTGAAGTCCAGCCAGCTGTTGATGCTGTATGGCTTGAGGCTGTTGAGCCACGTGCGCGCCGTCCCTTCCAGCATCAAGGGGACGTACTTCACGGCGACGCGCCGATTGCCGTTGGCGATGCTGACGGCTGTGGAGTAGTCGATGAGCCAATCTTCCGGCTTCACCGAGCCGTTGTACTTGGGTGTGTCTCTGGGGAGCGAGAACCCTTTGGGGAAGGGCTCGTCGCGGATGCGGGGGCCAAAGCATGGCGGGCCGACATCGTCTTCTTCTTCTAACGCCAAGGACCGAGCAAGGCGGTCGATCCTGTGGCGGGCGTCACTCTCGCCGACTCCTTCTCGGCGGCCGAGTCGGTCGCCAAGAGTCGGATGCGTGATGGGCGGTGGAGTGAGGCGTCTTTCTCTTCGAGGCGGGGGAGGCGGCAGGTTTCCTTGGTGTTCGACCGCCCGAGGGCGGCCATCCGCGTCGCGCTCGATAGTGACGCGAGTCCGGCTGCGGCTGGCAGCCGGCTCCTTGTCTTTCTTCTGGTACGCACCGCTCGCAGTCGGCGAGTGGGACGTCGCAGCGTGCTCCCGGCGCGGGGGATGGCTATCAACTCGGGCGCCGGCTTCGTGCCGTTCTGCAGCCGCGTCGATCAGCTGCTGGATCCGTCTTGTCATGTAGGGGAGCTCATCGGCCCCCAGCCCATTGAGCTCCTCTGCAGCCGCCTGAGCGGCTCGCAGATTCTCGAGCGGGGTGGCGTAGACGGGGTGATCTGCGCCCAGCATGCTGGCAACGGCTGCGCCGCGCTTCTGGACGAAGCCGGCTCGGCTCGGACCGCTGGGCGGCGGCGTCCCGAAGGCGGCGCGGTCGACTTCGCGCTGGTGGGCCTCAACGAGGCGTCTCATCGAGGCTATCTTCTTGCTCTCCGTGATGAGGGCAAGACGGCATGCCTCCAGGGTCTCGGCGTCGGCGTCGGCTGGGATGGGGATGGAGAGGTCGTGCATCGCCACTTGCTGAGCGTCGCGGGCGCTCCCGCCCGAGTTGGAGACGTGGCTGATGACCAGCACGTCGGTGACAGCGCTGCTGCCGCTGTCAGCTCGAGGGAGTGGGTCATCGAAGACCACCACGTCGGAGGGGTAGGCGTCGAGCGACGCGGCGTCGGAGTCGATGAGCATCGGGTCGGTGGAGCCGACGGACTCCATGTCCGCAGCAGGCTCGCTGGAGACGTGAAGTTGGTCGAGGAGGCTGACGAGGCGGCTCTCGGGGTAATCGGTGCCTGCGTCGGACGCAGGCTTGTCGGAGATGCGAGTCTCGCCGAGCAGATCGGCGAGGCGGCTCGCTGTGCAGGCGTCGTCGACGCCTTGCAGCGCGTCGGGGCAAACGCCATCGGGCGCAGCAGGCTGGCTGCGCTCGCGGGGAAAGAAGAGGGTTCCCGTCCAGAACAGATCTCCAGACGACGGTGCACCTGGCCCCACGGTGGGCGCCAAATGTCGGGTGGTTGGTGCGACATATGCCAAAGGATGGCTTATCATTGTGAGAGCCAATAAAACGTCGCCGGTGCCTGGAAACGGGATGAGGCGAAGACATGCACGCCGGCGAATCTTACCCAGGTTCGGGGATCTCCGAGGAGATAACACCCCTAGTCCTGCTCTGCGGGGTCTCCGCATGATCACTAGATCGATAAAGAGTAGCTACAATCGCTCCTTGAGCTGTTGGGATCAAGGGAGAAGAAGAACAAGGCTAGCTCTTGCTTCTCTCTATCTATGGTGTGTGTGCGTGTGCTACGCTTGGAAGCCAAACATGCCAGGTGCCCCCCTTTGCATGGGTGCTCCGGGGGGTTTATATAGGCCTACCCCCCGGGGGTACAATGGTAATCCGACTGGGACCTGGCCCCAGCCGCCAGTGTCTACGCCTGCCGGCTTCTCCGCCGGCTGCTGGGTCCCGCCGGCTAGTGGGTCCCGCCGGCTGCCGGCTACTCGGTCGACAGGCCGGCCCCACCGCCTAGGGTCTTGTCGGCGGCTGCTTACTGTAGCCGCGCCTCTGATGATGAGGGCTTTGTCGAGGTAAGCGTGGCTACAGTGATCCGCATCGGGGGCTATCACTGTAGCCTCACCTCGTCTTGTCTCCTTAATGGGGCTCCTGCTTCGAGGAAGGGAGTCGCCGGCTTCTGGAGGCCGGCTATGCTCCTGGCCGACTAGGAAAAGTCGGGCCGCCTTCACGCCTCTCTCTGGCTGAAGGGGCCCGCAGTCCTTGGGCCGTACAGGAGTGGGTCGTGGATGACGTCGTAGCGGGCGTGGCTACAGTGCCCGGCCGCACGAGGGACATCCCCCCCGTACGGCCTCCTGTGGCCATGCCTGCCTCGGGCTTAGGGGGTCGTGGGCCGCACTGTGGCCATGCCCCGTCAAGTCGTCGTTATGTAGGAGTGGTTGTGACCTTGGCCGGCTTCTAGGAGTCGGCATCTTTTTTGGCCGGCTTCTCGGAGTCGGTGAGGCTGGGTCGCCTTCCGGGAGTCGGCTTTAGTGCTAGCCGGCCGGGGAAGGCGGCCCAAACGCTTGGAGTGCTTGAAGGCCCAAAGGCCTGATAAATTTTCTGAAGAGCCAGGGGTAGTCGGTTAGGCTACCCGTGGTCGTTTACCCCGACAGCTAATCAAGCATGGCACGAGCAACTATAATTTCTAATTGTCATTGCAAACATGTTTATTCATACTAGGCTGAATCAGGAACGATGAACTAATCATATTTACAAAAACAAGAGAGGTCGAGTTCATACCAGCTTCTCTCATCTCAGTCAGTCTATCATATATCATCATAATTGCCTTTCACTTGCACGACCGAACGATGTGAAAATAATAAGAGTGCACGTGCATTGGACTAAGCTGGAACCTGCGAGCATTCAATAAACAGGAGAAGACAAGGCAATATGGGCTCTTGGTTAAATCAACAATAATGCATATAAGAGCCACTTCAATAATTTAATCATGGTCTTCTCCTATCAACTCCCAAAGAAAAGAAAAGAAATAAAACTGTTTACACGGGAAAGCTCCCAACAAGCAAAAGAAGAACGGGAAATCTTTTTGGGTTTTCTTTTTAATTATTACTACTACAACAAGAAAAGTAAACTAACTAAAAGCTACACTAATTTTTTTTTGTTTTTCTTAAGGTTTATTAAACACACAAGAAGAAAGCAAGAAAAAGAGAATAAACTAGCATGGATATTACAGTGAAAAAGTATGAGCACCGACATCTAGCAATGATTGTGTGAACATAAATGTAATGTCGGTGAGAAATACGTACTCCCCCAAGCTTAGGCTTTTAGCCTAAGTTGGTTTATTGCCACGGATGGCCCGACGGATATCCATAGTTGTAGCCGGGGTCGTACTGAGATGAAGAAGACTCTGATTGCCACTGGTTGGAAATCAACTCCGGATCCCACTGGTAATTAGACTATCGTGGAGGTTCAAATTGTGGTTCCGGCTCCGTGGCTGGTGTAGGGTTCCGGTAGGCGTGAATGGCCGCTAACGGAACGAGATACGGACCTGCAGATAAATTAAACAAGGAGGGAGCAGGCAAGGTAATAGTCTCAGGGTGATGTTTATCAAAGAACAATTTGTATTTAAGCGCCCCTTCCCTATTCTTAACAATAAAGTCATGCGCTACCATACTCTTATAATCTAAATAAGCAGTGGGCAACAATTTTTCTTCTTTTTCATAGTGCCTAATAGTCTGTTATAGTGTGCAGCAAGGCGTGAGGCATAAATACCTCCAAAGATGGGGCCCTTTGTACGGTTCAGACTTAACCGTTTGGCAATAATACCGCCCATACTAACAGTGTTATCGCAGAATAAACCATGGAACAGAATGATAATATCAGGAACACTAAGGTTTCCACAGTTTCCGCGACCAATTAAGCAACGACTAGCAAATATGGCAAAGTAGCGTAAAACAGGGAAATGTATGCTAGTGATTCTTGCATCAGAAACCTTCCTAGTTTCCCCTACAGTGATAGTGTCAATAAACCCATCCACATCTTTACGATGAGGTTCCTCTAAACTACCCTCGAAAGGTATTTTGCAAATCTTGCAAAATTCATCTAGTGGCATCTTCTTAGCCACATCATATAAATGAAACTCTACTGAAGGAGGTGTTTCCTTAGGATAATAGTAGAAGTTTTGCACAAAAGTATTGGTGAGTAAGATATACTGTTTGCGTTGGTCGAGGAGGAAGTCGGTGAGGCCTGCATTCTCAGCCAATTCATAAAAATCATCATAAATCCCGGCTTCTCTCAAGAAATCATCGGAAGGCCATTCACACGGCCAAACCTCCGCGGTGCGAGGCAGATTATATTTGGGCCTCTGTGCTTCTTCACTTTGCTTTTCCTTCGACCTTCGGCTCGATGAGCCCCTCAAAAATCTTTTCATTATTTTCTGAAAAATTCTGAAATTTTTAGTAACTTCAAATAAAAGTAAACCAAGCTCAACAAAATTGATAGCAACTACTCCTACAAGTGCCTAGAGCCTATATCAAGCATTAGAACTACTTGGAACCATATAAATTTGACATGCAAGCTCAAGAACATGGTCACCTAGGCAGCACAAATTTGCAATGAATAAAGCACTTGAACAAAAACTAGTTGGACCAATGGAGGAGTCACATACCAAGGAACAATCTCCCCAAGCAGTTTTGTGAGAGGTGCTTTGAGCAAGGAGATCGAAAATCGCAGCAAAATGAGCTAGAACTCGTACTTGAGCTGGATGGTGATTTTTTTGGGAGGAAGAAGAAGTGTGTGGGTGCAGGAATAAGTGGAGGGGAGCCACCATGGGCCCACGAGGCAGGGGGCGCGCCCTGGACCCTCATGGCCAGGTGCTTGCTCCCCCTGCTGTGTTCTCAGTGCTAGATATTCTCAAATATTCTAGAACAAATCATATTCCATTTTCAGGGCATTTGGAGAACTTTTATTTTAGGGGTATTTTTATATTGCACGGATAATTCAGAAAACAGACAGGAAAAATACTATTTTTACTTTATTTCAAATAAATAACAGAAAGTAAAGAGAGGGTATAGAAGGTTGTGCTTTCTAGTTTCATCCATCTCATGCTCATCAAAAGGAATCCACTAACAAGGTTGATCAGGTCTTGTTAACAGACTCATTCCGAATAACATGGAACCGGAGAAATTTCGAATAACACTATGTTACCTCAACGGGGATATGCACATCCCCGATAATAAGAATATCATATTTCTTCTTGACAGTAGGAAGAGGAAATTCAAAACCTCCAAAAATAATCGATGGAATTTTTCCAATAGAATTGATACTGTGGACTTGGGGTTGTTTCCTCGGAAAGTGTACCGTATGCTCATTACCATTAACATGAAAAGTGACATTGCCTTTGTTGCAATCAATAACAGCCCCTGCAGTATTCAAAAAAGGTCTTCCAAGAATAATAGACATACTATCGTCCTCGGGAATATCAAGAATAACAAAGTCCGTTAAAATGGTAACATTTGCAACTACAACAGGCACGTCCTCACAAATACCGACAGGTATAGCAGTTGATTTATCAGCCATTTGCAAAGATATTTCAGTAGGTGTCAACTTATTCAAGTCAAGTCTACGATATAAAGAGAGAGGCATAACACTAACACCGGCTCCAAGATCACATAAAGCAGTTTTTAACATAGTTTCTTTTAATGGAGCATGGTATAGTTGGTACTCCTGGATCTCCTAGTTTCTTAGGTATTCCACCCTTAAAGGTATAATTAGCAAGCATGGTGGAAATTTCAGCTTCCGGTATCTTCCTTTTATTAGTAACAATTTCTTTCATATACTTAGCATAAGGATTCATTTTAAGCATATCAGTCAACCGCATACGCAAAAAGATAGGTCTAATTATTTCAGCAAAGCGCTCAAAATCCTCATCATCCTTTTTCTTGGATGGTTTGGGAGGAAAAGGCATGGGTTTCTGAACCCATGGTTCTCTTTCTTTACCGTGTTTCCTAGCAACAAAGTCTCTCTTATCATAACGTTGATTCTTTGATTGTGCGTTATCAAGATCAACAGCAGGTTCAATTTCTACATCATTATCATTACTAGGTTGAGCATCATCATGAACATCTTCATTAATATTTTCACTTGGTTCATGTTCATTACCAGATTGTGTTTCAGCATCAGAAATAGAAATATCATTTGGATTCTCAGGTGTTTCAGCAATAGGTTCACTAGAAGCATGCAAAGTCCTATCATTTTTCTTTTTCTTCTTTTTAGAAGGACTAGGTGCATCAATATTATTTCTCTGAGAATCTTGCTCAATTCTCTTAGGGTGGCCTTCAGGATACAAAGGTTCCTGAGTCATTTTACCAGTTCTAGTAGCCACTCTAACAGCATAATCATTATTATTACTATTTAATTCATTGAGCAAATCATTTTGATCTTTAAGTACTTGTTCTACTTGAGTGGTAACCATAGAAGCATGTTTACTAATGAGTTTAAGTTCACCTTTAACTCTAGACATATAATCACCCAAGTGTTCAATCATATAAGCATTTTGTTTTAATTGTCTACCAAAATAAGCATTAAAATCTTCTTGCTTAACCATAAAGTTATCAAACTCATCCAAACATTGGCTAGCAAACTTAGTAGGAGGGATTTCAGCTTTATCATATCCATAGAGAGAATTTACCTTTACTACCCGTGTCGGGTTATCAAGACCATATTTTTCTTCGATAGGTGAAGGATTAGGATCATATGTTTCTTCAACATGCGGTAAATTAAGACCATGTATTTCTTCAATTGGAGGTAAATTCTTAACATCTTCAGCTTTAATACATTTTCTTTCATAGATTTCTTTGCCTCTTGCATATCTTCAGGACTGAGAAATAGAACACCTCTTTTCTTCGGAGTTGGTTTAGGAATAGGCTCAGGAATTGGCTCAGGAAGTGTCCAATTATTTTCATTTGTCAACATATTATTTAATAGAATTTCAGCTTCATCCGGTGTTCTTTCCCTGAAAACAGAACCAGCACAACTATCCAGGTAATCTCTGGAAGCATCAGTTAGTCCATTATAAAATATATCAAGTATTTCATTTTTCTTAAGAGGATGATCAGGCAAAGCATTAAGTAATTGGAGAAGCCTCCCCCAAGCTTGTGGGAGACTCTCTTCTTCAATTTGCACAAAATTGTATATATCCCTTAAAGCAGCTTGTTTCTTATGAGCAGGGAAATATTTAGCAGAGAAGTAATAAATCATATCCTGGGGGCTACGCACACAACCAGGATCAAGAGAATTAAACCATATCTTAGCATCACCCTTTAATGAGAACGGAAATATTTTAAGAATATAAAGGTAGCGAGATTTCTCATCATTAGTGAACAGGGTGGCTATATGATTTAATTTAGTAAGATGTGCCACAACAGTTTCGGATTCATAGCCATAAAAAAGATCAGATTCAACCAAAGTAATTATATCAGGATCAACAGAGAATTCATAATCCTTATCAGTAACACCGATAGGTGAAGTAGCAAAAGTAGGGTCAGGTTTCATGCTAGCATTAAGAGACCGCTGCTTCCATTTAACTAATAATTTCTTAAGATCACATCTATCATTGCAAGCAAGAATGGCTCTAGCAGATTCTTCATCCAAAACATAACCCTCAGGCACAACAGGCAATTCATATTTATTAGGGGGAGAGTCTTCATCATCACTATCTTCAATATTATCAGTTTCAATAATTTCATTCTCTCTAGCCCTAGCAAGTTGTTCATCAAGAAATTCACCAAGTGGCACAGTAGTATCAAGCATAGAAGTAGTTTCATCATAAGTATCATGCATAGAAGAAGTGGCATCATCAATAACATGCGACATATCAGAATTAATAGCAGAAGCAGGTTTAGGCATCGCAAGCTTACTCAAAACAGAAGGTGAATCAAGTGCAGAGCTAGATGGCAGTTCCTTACCTCCCCTCGTAGTTGAGGGATACATTTTTGTCTTAGCATCTTTCAAGTTCTTCATAGTGACCAGTAGATATAAATCCCAAGTGACTCAAAGAATAGAGCTATGCTCCCCGGCAACGGCGCCAGAAAATAGTCTTGATAACCCACAAGTATAGGGGATCGCAACAATTTTCGAGGGTAGAGTATTCAACCCAAATTTATTGATTCGACACAAGGGGAGCCAAAGAATATTCTCAAGTATTAGCAGCTGAGTTGTCAATTCAACCACACCTGGATAACTTAGTATCTGCAGCAAAGTATTTAGTAGCAAAGTAGTATGGAAGTAACGATAACGGTAGCAAAAGTAATATTTTTGGGTTTTGTAGTGATTGTAACAGTAGCAACGGAAAAGTAAATAAGCGAAGAACAATATGTGAAAAGCTCGTAGGCATTGGATTGGTGATGGAGAATTATGCCGGATGCGGTTCATCATGTAACAGTCATAACATAGGGTGACACAGAACTAGCTCCAATTCATCAATGTAATGTAGGCATGTATTCCGAATATAGTCATACGTGCTTATGGAAAAGAACTTGCACTTTTGTCCTACCCTCCCGTGGTAGAGGGGTCCTAATGGAAACTAAGGGATATTAAGGCCTCCTTTTAATAGAGTACCGGACCAAAGCATTAACACATAGTGAATACATGAACTCCTCAAACTACGGTCATCACCGGGAGTGGTCCCGATTATTGTCACTTCGGGGTTGCCGGATCATAACACATAGTAGGTGACTATAGACTTGCAAGATAGGATCAAGAACTCACATATATTCATGAAAACATAATAGGTTCAGATCTGAAATCATGGCACTCGGGCCCTAGTGACAAGCATTAAGCATAGCAAAGTCATAGCAACATCAATCTCAGAACATAGTGGATACTAGGGATCAAACCCTAACAAAACTAACTCGATTACATGATAAATCTCATCCAACCCATCACCGTCCAGCAAGCCTACGATGGAATTACTCACGCACGGCGGTGAGCATCATGAAATTGGTGATGGAGGATGGTTGATGATGACGACGGCGACGGATTCCCCTCTCCGGAGCCCTGAACGGACTCCAGATCAGCCCTCCCGAGAGGTTTTAGGGCTTGGCGGCGGCTCCGTATCCTAAAACACGATGAATCCTTCTCTCTGATTTTTTTCTCCCCGAAAGTGAATATATGGAGTTGGAGTTGAGGTCGGTGGAGCGTCAGGGGGCCCACGAGGGAGGGGGGCGCGCCCCCCACCCTCGTGGACAGGGTGTGGGCCCCCTGACGTGGATTCTTCTTCCAGTATTTTTAATATTTTCCAAAAATATGTTCCATGGAGTTTCAGGTCATTCCGAGAACTTTTGTTTTTGCACATAAATAACACCATAGAAAGTCTGCTGAAAATAGCGTCAGTCCGGGTTAGTTCCATTCAAATCATGCAAGTTAGAGTCCAAAACAAGGGCAAAAGTGTTTGGAAAAGTAGATACGACGGAGACGTATCAAGAGGGTGTGCGACGCCTCTATATCTGGCTGCATTGCGCCGTAGCTCCGAATTCATGGAGTTCATGGAGTTTCATGGAGTTCGTCTGCGGTTATCGGCTCGGGTGTGACTAGGTTTGTCACGCCCGAGTAGGTAGCCATCATCGTGTATCGAGGGACGTCCTCGCGATCCATAAATCGATTGGGTATGTCCTGCTCTACTATCCAGGGTCTGCCGGAGGTCGTATGTGTGACCCTGAGCTGTTTCGTCTCTGTTTTTACGAGGCGGTGGGGCATGCTGCTGTTCGGCCTGAGCTGCCGCTCTATCCCGACCACGTGGTGGTCGGTCCGCCGCACTGTCCCGACCGCGTGGTGGTCGATCGGCCGCGTTACGCGAGGGGGGTTTGAGCTCTGGTGCCTCTTCATCAAACTGGGGTAGCAACCTTCGCTTTGGGTAACTCTTGGCTGGGCGTCTGAGGCCGTATTCTTCGGCTGCCAGGACATTGGTCCATCTATCGACGAGCAGATCTTGGTCAGCTTGAAGCTGTTGTTGTTTCTTTTTCAGGCTCCTCGCCATTGCTATTAGCTGGCGCTTGAAGCGCTCCTGCTCGAGATGTTCCTCAGGCACGATGAAATCTTCGTTGCCGAGGCTTTCCGCATCCTCGGAGAGCGGACGGTAACTACCGTCCTCCGAGTCGTTGGGCCTGGCCTGTTCATCGGGGCTGGCTTGCCTGTTTTCTTGCTCCTCCTGCTCGGATGTTACCTCAGCAAGGTCTTCATTGTTTTCGGTATCGTCTGGAGTATTATTTTCACCGGTGCCAGCATTGCTGTCTTTTGAACGACGTGACTTAGAGCGGCGCCGAGGACGCCGATGTTTTTGCTGTGTCTCAGGAGGTTTATTCTCGACTGGATTTTCTTTGTCGTCGTCGTTGGTTGTTTTGGGTGTATCCACCATGTACACATCGTACGAAGAAGTGGCCGTCCAGCGTCCGTTAAATGGCGGATTTTGGTCTTGCTCCTCATCGGCATCGTCGTCCATACCGTCGATGTCTTCGGAGTCGTAATCAAGCGTGTCGGTTAGGTCCTCGACAGTGGCAATAAAGTGGGTGGCGCGTGGGAAGCAAAATTCTCGATCATCAGCCCCCAGTCCAGACTAGACCGAGTTCGGCTGTGAGTCCCCCGCCAAGGACAGGCTTTTTAATGAGTTTAGTATATCGCCCAGAGGCGAGTGCTGGAAGATGTCTGCAGCGCTGAATTCGAAGATCGATGAGTGATCGAGTTCGGCGTCCACAGGCTCACATGGTTCGGAACTTATAACCAGAGACGAGTCCGGAGTTCTGGTGACACAGATATGGTGTGGGGTTAAGTCCATGTGCGGCTCCAACACCGGGGGATCTGTGGCCTCCGTGGTGGGGTCGAGCCACCGATCCATGGATGCCGCAGTGTGCTTTGGATCTAAGGCCAGAGTGCTCACTGGAGCTATCTCCTGGATGCGGTCTGATGACAGATTTAAGTCATGTTTGTCAAGGTGGCCAGGAGCGGTCGCCGCGGTCTCGAATCCGGCGAAGATCAAATCTCCATGGATGTCCGCAACATAATTCAGGCTCCCAAACCTGACCTGATGGCCAGGGGCGTAGCTATCGATCTGCTCCAGGTGGCCAAACGAGTTGGCCCACAGTGCGAAGCCGCCGAACACGAAGATTTGTCCGGGGAGGAAGGTTTCTCCCTGGCCAGCGTCATTTTTGACGATTGAAGGGGCCATCTAACCTTTCGTCGATGGCACAGTGGAACTCTCAATGAAAGCACCAATGTCGGTGTCAAAACCGGTGGATCTCGGGTAGGGGGTCCCGAACTGTGCGTCTAAGGTCGATGGTAACAGGAGACAGGGGACACGATGTTTACCCAAGTTCGGGCCCTCTCTATGGTGGTAATACCCTACTTCCTGCTTGATTAATCTTGATGGATATGAGTATTACAAGAGTTGATCTACCACGAGATCGTAATGGCTAAACCCTAGAAGTCTAGCCTGTATGACTATGGTAATGAGTATCTATTTTTCCGGACTAAGTCCTCCGGTTTATATAGACACCGGGAGGATCTAGGGTTACACAAGGTCGGTTACAAAGAAAGGAATCTACATATCCGGTCTCCAAGCTTGCCTTCCACGCCAAGGAGAGTCCCATCCGGACACGGGTGCAGTCTTTGGTCTTCGTGTTATCACAGCCCATCAGTCCGGCCCATGGCTAACAGGCCGGACGTCCGAGGACCCCTTAGTCCAGGACTCCCTCAATGGGCCTGGGCTCAGACCCACGACCGAGTCCGCGAACAGCCCACGGTCCAACGTCTCGGATAGTGGCACTTCCGTAAGCGACTCATTAATTAATCTGAGATTAATTAACCATTCCTGACCGGCAAAAATAAGCTTCGGCTCGGCTCATTCCAGACGAGGCGAGGCGTGGCGTGGCGAGGCGGGCGGCGGAGGAGGAGGAGCGCACGTGTACAACTCCTATTCCCAAGCTCCCAATAGCAAGTGATGGAGCAACTCTTATAAAGAGGTCTCACTCTTCTTACTGTAGCAGTATGGTACTAAACTTCCCACACTTCCCACCACATGCCGTGCACATGCATGGGCCTTAGAGATTAACCAGGGATTATTGTCTTATATGGGCCTAAGCCCATCCATAATCCAACAGTTAGGTACTTAGGTTAGAGCACGAATGTGGTTGCTTTCCATGTTCTTCCTCCTTTCTCATGCTCGTGTCCTCGTCTCCCACCATCATTCTACCAAACAGTCCATGGTCTCCGATTTTCTATGGCCTTCATCAATAGGACACCACCCTCGTCATTGACGACTCGAAGTTCATCGATGCCAATCCCTTCCCCCTCTCCGCCCTAGCCCACTCTCCTTCGTCCTCCTAATGTGCACCAGCAATTTGTGCCATAAGGCTTCACTCCTAAATTTTAGAATAATGTTTCTTTCTTTGTTTTATCAGCATACAATAGAAGAACACTAGTCAAAATTAAGTACACAAGACATTGTACATTGTCTACAAGGGCAACCTATTCGCTCCTAACCACATGAGAAAAATCAGAACCCAAAATGCGCCTAAGCTGCTTAATTACCATCCAGGTGGGAGTCCGAGAAGAACACCACCTCCACTCTCGCACGCCCTTGTAACTCCAAGAGCTCCTGAAAACCATGCTCGAGAGCATGCCATGACAGTTTCAAACTAGTGTTATCATTGCTCCTAGTGGTCGTCCGCCATGGCGGCCGCTGATCCATCGTTAGAACTCTTGTCGGTTGTTGAATCTTCACTTCCTTTTCATTTATTCTTATTTGCATTTTTCTACGGTGTTCCCGTCAGATCCTATTCCACATGAACATTCTCCGTAGCAGAAATTTAAAATTTTCTACGTATCACCAAGATCAATCTATGGAGTCATCTAGCAACGAGAGAGAGGGGAGTGCATCTACATACCCATGTAGATCGCGAGTGGAAGCGTTCAAGAGAACGGGGTTGATGGAGTCGTACTCGTCGTGATCCAAATCACCGATGATCCTAGCGCCGAACGGACGACACCTCCGCGTTCAACACACGTACGGAGCGGGGACGTCTCCTCCTTCTTGATCCAGCAAGGGGGAAGGAGAAGTTGACGGAGATCCAGCAGCACGACGGCGTGGTGGTGGAAGTAGCGGGATCCCGGCAGGGCTTCGCCAAGCGCAAGCGGGGAGGAAGAGGTGTCACGGGAGGGAGGGAGGCGCCAGGGCTTGGGGTGCTGCTCCCATGCGCCTCCCCACTATATATAGGGGTGGAGGGGGCTGGTTTCTTGCCCTCCAAGTCCATTGGGGCGTTGGCAAAGGTGGGGGGAAGAAATCCCATCATTTCCCTTCCCCACCGATTGTTATCCCCCTTTTTTAGGGATCTTGATCTTATCCCTTCGGGATATGATCTTATTCCTTCTAAGGTGGGATCTTGGTGCGCCTTGACCAGGGGTGTGGGGCCTTGTCCCCACCACCCACGTTCATGTGGGTCCCCCCATGCAGGTGGGCCCCACTTCGGAACCTTCTAAAACCTTCCCGGTACAATGCCGAAAAATCCCGAACATTTTCCGGTGGCCAAAATAGGACTTCCCATATATAAATCTTTATCTCCGGACCATTCCGGAACTCCTCGTGACGTCCAGGATCTCATCCGGGACTCCGAACAACTTTCGGTTAACCGCATACTAATATCTCTACAACTCTAGCGTCACCGAACCTTAAGTGTGTAGACCCTACGGGTTCGGGAGACATGCAGACATGACCGAGACGACTCTCCGGTCAATAACCAACAGCGGGATCTGGATACCCATGTTGGCTCCCACATGTTCCACGATGATCTCATCGGATGAACCACGATGTCGAGGATTCAATCAATCCCGTATACAATTCCCTTTGTCAATCGGTACGTTACTTGCCCGAGATTCGATCGTCGGTATCCCAATACCTTGTTCAATCTCGTTACCGGCAAGTCACTTTACTCGTACCGTAACGCATGATCCCGTGGCTAACTCCTTAGTCACATTGAGCTCATTATGATGATGCATTACCGAGTGGGCCTAGAGATACCTCTCCGTCATACGGAGTGACAAATCCCAGTCTCGATTCGTGCCAACCCAACAGACACTTTCGGAGATACCTGTAGTGCACCTTTATAGCCACCCAGTTACGTTGTGACGTTTGGTACACCCAAAGCATTCCTACGGTATCCGGGAGTTGCACAATCTCATGGTCTAAGGAAATGATACTTGACATTAGAAAAGCTCTAGCAAACGAACTACACGATCTTGTGCTATGCTTAGGATTGGGTCTTGTCCATCACATCATTCTCCTAATGATGTGATCCCGTTATCAATGACATCCAATGTCCATGGTCAGGAAACCATAACCATCTATTGATCAACGAGCTAGTCAACTAGAGGCTTACTAGGGACATGTTGTGGTCTATGTATTCACACATGTATTACGGTTTCCAGTTAATACAATTATAGCATGAACAACAGACAATTATCATGAACAAGGAAATACAATAATAACCATTTTATTATTGCCTCTAGGGCATATTTCCAACAGTATCCCACTTGCACTAGAGTCAATAATCTAGTTCACATCACCATGTGATTAACACTCAAAGTTCACATCGCCATGTGATTAATACCCAAGAGTTTACTAGAGTCAATAATCTAGTTCACATCACCATGTTATTAACACTCAATGAGTTCTAGGGTTTGATCATGTTATGCTTACGAGAGAGGTTTTAGTCAACGGATCTGCAACATTCAGATCTGTGTGTGATTTACAAATCTCTATGTCATCTTGTAGATGCAGCTACCACGCGCTACTTGGAGCTATTCCAAATAACTGCTCTACTATACGAATCCGGTTCACTACTCAGAGTCATCCGGATTAGTGTCAAAGTTTGCATCTACGTAACCCTTTACGACGAACCCCCTTTCCACCTCCATAATCGAGAAAATTCCTTAGTCCACTAGATACTAAGGATAAGTTCGACCGCTGTCATGTGATCCCTTCCTGGATCACTATTGTACCCCTTGACTAACTCATGGCAAGGCACACTTCAGGTGCGGTACACAACATAGCATATTGTAGAGGCTACGTCGACGACCTTCGTCCTTTCTCTTTCTTCTGCCGTGGTCAGGTCTTGAGTCTTACTCAATACTCACACCTTGTAATACAGCCAAGAACTCCTTCTTTGCTGATCTATTTTGAACTCCTTCAAAATCTTGTCACGATATGTATTCATTTCAAAGTACTATTAAGCGTTTTTGATCTATCCTTATAGATCTTGATGCTCAATGTTCAAGTAGCTTAATCCAGGTTTTCCATTAAAAACACTTTTCAAATAACCCTGGATGATTTCCAGAAATTCTACATCATTTCTGATCAACAATATGTTAACAACATATACTCATCAAAAATTCTATAGTGCTCCCACTCACTTCTTTGGAAATACAAGTTTCTCATGAACTTTGTATAAACCCAAAATCTTTGATCATCTCATCAAAGCGTTCATTCCAACTCCGAGATGCTTACTCCAATCCTTAGAAGGATTGCTGGAGCTTTGCATACTTGTTAGCATCTTTCAGGATTGACAAAACCTTCTGGTTGTATCACATACAACCTTTCCTCAAGAAAATCGTCGAGGAAACAATGTTTTGACATCCTATCTGCAAGATTTCATAAATAATGCAGTAATGACTAATATAATTCTAACAGACTCTTAGCATCGCTATGAGTGAGAAAGTCTCATCGCAGTCAACTCCTTGAACTTGCCGGAAAACATCTTAACGACAAGTCGAGCTTTCTTAATGGTGACACTTACCATCATTGTCTGTCTTCCCTTTAAAATCCATCTGTACCCAACAGCCTTACGACCATCAAGTAGTTCTTTCAAAGTCTATACTTTGTTTTCATACATGGATCCTCTCGGATTTTATGGCCTCGAGCCATTCGTCGGAATCCGGGCCCACCATCGCTTCTCCATAGCTCGTAGGTTCATTGTTGTCTAGCAACATGACTTCCAAGACAGGATTACGTACCACTCTGAAGTAGTACGCATCCTTGTCGTCCTATGAGGTTTGGTAGTGACTTGATCTGAAGTTTCATGATCACTATCATAAGCTTCCACTTCAATTGGTGTAGGTGCCACATGAACAACTTCCTGTGCCCTGCTACACATTAGTTGAAGTGACGGTTCAATGACCTCATCAAGTCTCCACCATCCTCCCACTCAATTCTTTCGAGAGAAACTTTTCCTCGAGAAAGGACCCGTTTCTAGAAACAATCACTTTTGCTTCCAGATCTGAACTAGGAGGTATACCCAACTGTTTTGGGTATTCTATGAAGATGCATTTATCCGCTTTGGGTTCGAGCTTATCAGCCTGAAACTTTTTCACATAAGCGTCGCAGCCCCAAACTTTTAAGAAACGACAGCTTAGGTTTCTCTAAACCATAGTTCATACGGTGTCATCTCAACGGAATTGCGTGGTGCCCTATTTAAAGTGAATGCGGTTGTCTCCAATGCCTAACCCATAAACAATAGTTGTAATTCGATAAGAGACATCATGGTATGCACCATATCCAATAGGGTGCTTATGATGTTCGGACACACCATCACAATATGGTGTTCCAGGCGGTATTAGTCGTGAAACAATTTCCACAATTTCTTAATTGTGTGCCAAACTCGTAACTCAGATATTCATCTCTATGATCATATCACAGACATTTTATCCTCTTGTCACGACGATCTTCAACTTCACTCTGAAATTACTTGAACCTTTCAATAATTCAGACTTGTGTTTCATCAAGTAAATATTCTCAGCATCTACTCAAATCATCTGTGAAGTAAGAACATAACGATATCCACTGCGTGCATCAGCACTCATTGGACTGCACACATCAAATGTATTACTTCCAACAAGTTGCTCTCTTGTTCCATCTTACTGAAAACGAGGCCTTTCAGTCATCTTGCCCATGTGGTATGATTTGCATGTCTCAAGTGATTCAAAATCAAGTGAGTCCAAATGATCCATCTGTATGGACTTTCTTCATGCATATATACTAATAGACATGGTTCGCATGTCTCAATCTTTTCAAAAACGAGTGAGTCCAGAGATCCATCAACATGGAGCTTCTTCATGCGTTTTATACCAATATGACTCAAGTGGCAGTGCCACAAGTATGTGGTAATATCATTACTATCTTATATCTTTTGGCATGAACATGTGTATCACTACGATCGAGATTCAATAAACCATTCATTTTAGGTGCAAGACCATTGAAGGTATTATTCAAATAGACAGAGTAACCATTATTCTCCTTTAATAAATAACCGTATTGCGATAAACATAATCCAATCATGTCTATGCTCAACGCAAACACCAAATAATAATTATTCAGGTTTAACCCCAATCTCGATGGTAGAGGGAGCATGCGATGCTTGATCACATCAACCTTGGAAACACTTCCAACACATATCTGAAGGAAAAATGCCCTAGAGGCAATAATAAAGTATTATTTATTTCCTTGTATCATGATAAATGTTTATTATTCATGCTAGAATTGTATTAACCGGAAACATAATACATGTGTGAATATATAGACAAACAGAGTGTCACTAGTATGCCTCTACTTGACTAGCTCGTTAATCAAAGATGGTTATGTTTCCTAGCCATAGACATAAGTTGTCATTTGATTAACGAGATCACCTCATTAGGAGAATGACGTGATTGACTTGACCCATTCCGTTAGCTTAGCACTCGATCGTTTAGTATGTTTCTATTGCTTTCTTCATGACTTATACATGTTCCTATGACTATGAGATTATGCAACTCCCGTTTACCGGAGGAACACTTTGTGTGCTACCAAACGTCACAACGTAAATGGGTGATTATAAAGGTGCTCTACAGGTGTCTCCAAAGGTACTTGTTGGGTTGGCGTATTTCGAGATTAGGATTTGTCACTCCAATTGTCGGAGAGGTATCTCTGGGCCCACTCGGTAATGCACATCACTATAAGCCTTGCAAGCATTGTGACTAATGAGTTAGTTGCAGGATGATGTATTACGGAACGAGTAAAGAGACTTGCCGGTAACGAGATTGAACTAGGTATCGAGATACCGATGATCGAATCTCGGGCAAGTAACATACCGATGACAAAGGGAACAACGTATGTTGTTATGCGGTCTGACCGATAAGGATCTTCGTAGAATATGTGGGAGCCAATATGGGTATCCAGGTCCCGCTATTGGTTATTGACCGGAGACGTGTCTCGGTCATGTCTACATAGTTCTCGAACCCGTAGGGTCCGCACGCTTAACGTTACGATGACAGTTTTATTGAGTTTTGATGTACCGAAGGAGTTCGGAGTCCCGGATGAGATCGGGGATATGACGAGGAGTCTCGAAATGGTCGAGACGTAAAGATCGATATATTGGACGACTATATTCGGACTTCGGAAAGGTTCCGAGTGATTCGGGTATTTTCCGGAGTACCGGAGAGTTACGGGAATACGTATTGGGCCTTATTGGGCCATACGGGAAAGAAGGAAAAGGGCCTCAAGGGTGGCCGCACCCCTCCCTTGGTCTGGTCCGAATTGGACTAGGGAAGGGGGGCGCCCCCTTCCTTCCTTCTCTTTTTTCCTTCCTCTTTTCCTATTCCATATGGGAGGTGGAATCCTACTAGGACTAGGGAGTCCTAGTAGGACTCCACACTTGGTGCGCCCCCTCCTAGGGCCGGCCTCCTCCTCCCTTGCTCCTTTATATACGGGGGCAGGGGGCACCCCATGGACACAACAATTGATCCTTGAGATCTCTTAGCCGTGTGCGGTGCCCCCCTCCACCAAATTACACCTTGATAATACCGTTGCGGAGCTTAGGCAAAGCCCTGCGTCGGTGGAACATCATCATCGTCACCACACCGTCGTGCTGACGAAACTCTCCCTCAACACTCGGCTGGATCGGAGTTCGAGGGACGTCATCGAGCTGAACATGTGTAGAACTCGGAGGTGCCGTGCGTTCGGTACTTGATCGGTCGGATCGTGAAGACGTTCGACTACATCAACCGCGTTGTGATAACGCTTCCGCTGTCGGTCTACGAGGGTACGTGGACAACACTCTCCCCCCTCGTTGCTATGCATCACCATAATCTTGCGTGTGCGTAGGAATTTTTTTGAAATTACTACGTTCCCCAACAATATCGTCATCTCACCTTTAGCTAGTCTCCGTTTATTCCGCAGCTTTTATTTCGAGTTACTAACAGTTAGCAACCGAACCGGTATCTAATACCCTGGTGCTACTAGGAGTACTAGTAAAGTACACATTAATATAATGTATATCCAATATACTTCTGTCGACCTTGCCAGCCTTCTCATCTACGAAGTATCTAGGGTAGTTCTGCTTCAGTGACCGTTCCCCTCATTTCAGAAGCACTTAGTCTCGGATTTGGTTCAACCTTGGGTTTCTTCACTAGAGCAGCAACTGATTTGCCGTTTCATGAAGTATCCCTTCTTGCCCTTGCCCTTTTAGAAACTAGTGGTTTTACTAACCATCAACAATTGACGCTCCTTCTTGATTTCTACTTTCGCGGTGTCAAACATCGCGAGTTGCTCAAGGATCATCATGTCTATCCCTGATATGTTATAGTTCATCACGAAGCTCTAATAGCTTGGTGGCAGTGACTATGGAGAACCATCACTGTCTCATCTGGAAGATTAACTCCCACTCGATTCAAGTGATTGTAGTACTCAGACAATCTGAGCACATGCTCAACGATTGAGCTTTTCTCCCTTAGTTTGCAGGCTTAAGAAACTTGTCAGGGGTCTCATACCTCTTGACGTGGGCATTAGTCTAAAATCCCAATTTCAGTCTTTGGAACATCTCATATGTTCTGCGACGTTTCAAAACCGTCTTTGGTGCCACAATTTTAAACCGTTAGCATCACACACTGAACTATGACCTAGTCATCAAAACGTGTATGTCAGATGTTTCGTAACATCTACAGACGACGCTCGAGGTTCAGCACACCGAGCGGTGCATTAAGGACATAAGCCTTCTGTGCAGCAATGAGGACAATCCTCAGTTTACGGACCCAGTCCGCATAATTGCTACTATCAACTTTCAACTAAATTTTCTCTAGGAACATATCTTAGTAGAACTAAAGCGTAAGCTACGACATTATTTGCAAAGACCTTTTGACTATGTTCACGATAATTAAGTTCATCTGATTATTTAATGAACTCCCACTTAGATAGACATCCCTCTAGTCATCTAAGTGATACATGATCCGAATCGACTAGGCCGTGTCCGATCATCACGTGAGACGGACTAGTCATCATCGGTGAACATCTCCATGTTGATCGTATCTACTATACGACTCATGTTCGACCTTTCGGTCTCTTGTGTTCCGAGGCCATGTCTGTACATGCTAGGCTCGTCAAGTCAACCTAAGTGTTTTGCTTGTGTTCCGAGGCCATGTCTGTACATGCTAGGCTCGTCAACACCCGTTGTATGCGAACGTTAGAATCTATCACACCCGATCATCACGTGGTGCTTCGAAACAACGAACCTTCGCAACGGTGCACAGTTAGGGGGAACACATCTCTTGAAATTTTAGTGAGGGATCATCTTATTTATGCTACCGTCGTTCTAAGCAAATAAGATGTAAACATGACAAACATCACATGCAAATCATAAAGTGACATGATATGGCCAATATCATCTTGCGCCTTTTGATCTCCATCTTCGAGGCGCGGCATGATCACCTTCGTCACCGGCATGACACCATGATCTCCATCATCATGATCTCCATCATCATGTCTTCATGAAGTTGTCTCGCCAACTATTACTTCTACTACTATGGCTAACGGTTAGCAATAAAGTAAAGTAATTACATGGCGTTTTTCATTGACACGCAGGTCATACAATAAATTAAGATAACTCCTATGGCTCCTGCCGGTTGTCATACTCATCGACATGCAAGTCGTGATTCCTATTACAAGAACATGATCAATCTCATACATCACATATATCATTCATCACATCCTTTTGGCCATATCACATCACATAGCATACCCTGCAAAAACAAGTTAGACGTCCTCTAATTGTTGTTGCATGTTTTACGTGGCTGCTATGGGTTTCTAGCAAGAACGCTTCTTACCTACGCAAAAGCCACAACGGTGATATGCCAATTGCTATTTACCCTTCATAATGACCCTTTTCATCGAATCCGATCCGACTAAAGTGGGAGAGACAGACACCCGCTAGCCACCTTATGCATCAAGTGCATGTCAGTCGGTGGAACCTGTCTCACGTAAGAGTACGTGTAAGGTCGGTCCGGGCCGCTTCATCCCACAATGCCGCCGAATCAAGATAAGACTAGTAACGGTAAGCAAATTGAACAAATCGTCGCCCACAACTACTTTGTGTTCTACTCGTGCATAGAATCTACGCATAGACCTGGCTCATGATGCCACTGTTGGGGAACGTAGCAGAAATTTAAAATTTTCTACGTATCACCAAGATCAATCTATGGAGTCATCTAGCAACGAGAGAGAGGGGAGTGCATCTACATACCCTTGTAGATCGCGAGCGGAAGCGTTCAAGAGAACGGGGTTGATGGAGTCGTACTCGTCGTGATCCAAATCACCGATGATCCTAGCGCCGAACGGACGGCACCTCCGCGTTCAACACACATACGGAGCGGGGACGTCTCCTCCTTCTTGATCCAGCAAGGGGGAAGGAGAAGTTGATGGATATCCAGCAGCACGACGGCGTGCTGGTGGAAGTAGCGGGATCCCGGCAGGGCTTCGCCAAGCGCAAGCGGGGAGGAAGAGGTGTCACGGGAGGGAGGGAGGCGCCAGGGCTTGGGGTGCTGCTCCCATGCGCCTCCCCACTATATATAGGGGTGGAGGGGGCTGGTTTCTTGCCCTCCAAGTCCATTGGGGCGTTGGCAAAGGTGGGGGGAAGAAATCCCATCATTTCCCTTCCCCACCGATTGTTATCCCCCTTTTTTGGGATCTTGATCTTATCCCTTCGGGATATGATCTTATTCCTTCTAAGGTGGGATCTTGGTGCGCCTTGACCAGGGGTGTGGGGCCTTGCCCCCACTACCCATGTTCATGTGGGTCCCCCCATGCAGGTGGGCCCCACTTCGGAACCTTCTAGAACCTTCCCAGTACAATACCGAAAAATCCCGAACATTTTCCGGTGGCCAAAATAGGACTTCCCATATATAAATCTTTACCTCCGGAACTCCTCGTGACGTCCGGGATCTCATCCGGGACTCCGAACAACTTTCGGTCAACCGCATACTAATATCTCTACAACTCTAGCGTCACCGAACCTTAAGTGTGTAGACCCTACGGATTCGGGAGACATGCAGACATGACCGAGACGACTCTCCGGTCAATAACCAACAGCGGGATCTGGATACCCATGTTGGCTCCCACATGTTCCACGATGATCTCATCGGATGAACCACGATGTCGAGGATTCAATCAATCTCGTATACAATTCCCTTGTCAATCGGTACGTTACTTGCCCGAGATTCGATCGTGAGTATCCCAATACCTTGTTCAATCTCGTTACCGGCAAGTCACTTTACTCGTACCGTAACGCATGATCCCGTGGCTAAATCCTTAGTCACATTGAGCTCATTATGATGATGCATTACCGAGTGGGCCCAGAGATACCTCTCCGTCATACGGAGTGACAAATCCCAGTCTCGATTCGTGCCAACCCAACAGACACTTTCGGAGATACCTGTAGTGCACCTTTATAGCCACCCAGTTACGTTGTGACGTTTGGTACACCCAAAGCATTCCTACGGTATCCGGGAGTTGCACAATCTCATGGTCTAAGGAAATGATACTTGACATTAGAAAAGCTCTAGCAAACGAACTACACGATCTTGTGCTATGCTTAGGATTGGGTCTTGTCCATCACATCATTCTCCTAATGATGTGATCCCGTTATCAATGACATCCAATGTCCATGGTCAGGAAACCATAACCATCTATTGATCAACGAGCTAGTCAACTAGAGGCTTACTAGGGACATGTTGTGGTCTATGTATTCACACATGTATTACGGTTTCCAGTTAATACAATTATAGCATGAACAACACACAATTATCATGAACAAGGAAATACAATAATAACCATTTTATTATTGCCTCTAGGGCATATTTCCAACATCCACCATATGAGCAGTATTTTCCACCGGTATGATACGATAGCCCACTATTGATAGGTGGTGTAGCGGCCTCGTTATTTGCTGGTAGGGTATTAGAGTCATGTGCAGTTCTCTTCCCTAGAACAAAAAATCTTCCGTGCAGACGTCTTCTCTTGTATTTACTGCATGAGTTCCGTAAGATCCACCATTGCCATCTTCCTGGTACACCATTCCAACACCAGTTTCCACCTGGAAAAGTACCATCTCTTCCACAACCATGCCCATAGACCGATCCAGCAAGGCATGCACCTCTTACTCTGCCAAAGGGACCTCAATCTGTTCCATCAAAGTCATCCCCACATTTTGTATTGCTTGAACCACGGCCACACCGCGTCCTGGTCTACGACCGCCACTGCGGCCATGATCCCTACGTCGTCCACCATATGCTAGAATAAAGTCACCCCTTTCCAGATTAGCCTCATCATGCACGTTGTCCCCGTATTCCTGATGCCAGTGCCCCATTAAACCGCAGTTGCCCCATAAAATAGGGAGCTTCTCATATTTGACCTAGTACCACTCTTCTGTCCATCCTTTGTTACCAAGACAAATCTTATCAGTTCCGTATGCACCTTAAGTTTCAACCTAATCCAGACGAATTCACCTATAAACCGTGCTTGCATCTTGAATTGCACCTCTAGAATCTCTCCCATCGACCAGGACATAGCTCGGGGTGCATGATCAAACAATAAATTATCAGGTAATTTATGCACCAGAGCCCATACAGTCAGTTTATCCAATACAACTGATATAGGGTTTGCAAAACCAACATACTCTTCAATCAACAAAGCCTGATTTCTAAACAACCATGGCCCCATGTTCATTGGTTTGTTCCAATCACCTAGAGCAACCGAGTTGAACAGTGACAAGATTTTCACCAATTCTTCTTGATATCACATCCTTCGTAGGGTTCCATGCTGACCGCATGTCCGCAAAGAGTGAACTAGGGCTAAATCCTCATATGGGCATTTACGATTGCTAACCACTTGGCCTTCTCTCGCGACTCAAAAATTTCATCTTCGCAAACCGAAATTGTCATCATCTTCCTCATGCAGCGTTAGCCGTCCCAACAAATCATCAACTTGATCATTTGTAACACTGCTTGACTTGCCTCGTTCTCCCATGGCCGCGGACAAAACCGATCTATCTGCAACAAACCCTGACGTTGCCTCTGTCGGGCCGGGGGAATCCAGCGCAGGCAAGGCTGGGAAGATGTGGATCGGGAGTCGAGAAACTCTCAACGGGTGGGTTGTTACCAGAGGTAAAGGAACCCTTGATTTTTCGCAATTTTTCTCCACTAGTAGTTTGATAAGAAGCATTGGTGTACTGGTAGTCGGGGCTTAGTTTGGGGGGAAATCCATGGCTAATGAGGATGTTGTGCGATTGGTGATTAGGGAGGAATCGAAGCGTACAATCTTCCTTTAATAGTAGAGATATATAACAACTCCAACAAGTTCCTCTCCATAAAAAACCGTCGTTCATGAAAAGTTGGGGCAAAAAAACCTCTCCAACAGTTCCCATAAACCATTCATAATTTTAGGGGATCATGTAAATTAGGCCCTTTCTACCCTAGGTTTACCGGGATATGATCTTCTCGTATAATTTTGGCGGGCTAGAAACCGCCAAAAGCTTCACCGGCGCCCCGCCGGAACACCGCCGCCACCCGCGTCACCGCCCGCACCGCCCCTCTCCCGCGGCTGTCCCGCACCCGCGCTGCCGCCCACCGCCACGCCGCCTCGCACCGTCCCTCGCCGACGGCCATCACGCATGTCACTGTGTGGCGGGTTCTAAGTCATTATCTATTTTCGTTTAATTAAAAATGACTGCTTTTTGTCCTTGTGCATCATAGAAAGCGTGTAGGACGAGGGAACAGGAGCTGCGTGGCATGCATGCCCGCCAAACATCTTGCATGCTCTCTGTCCTTGTGCATCATAGAAAGCACATAGGGACGAGGAGGGCTGCCTGGCATGCATGCCCGCCAAACATCTTGCATGCTCTCTGTCCTTGTGCATCATAGAAAGCGCATAGGGACGAGGAGGGCTGCCTGGCATGCATGCCCGCCAAACATCTTGCATGCTCTCTGTCCTTGTGCATCATAGAAAGCGTATAGAGACGATGGGAGCTGCCTGGCATGTGTGCCCGCCAAACATCTTGCATGCTCTCTGTCCTTGTGCATCATAGAAAGCGCATAGGGACGAGGGGAGTTGTCTGGCGTGCATGCCCGCCAAACATCTTGTATGCTCTTTGTCCTTGTGCATCATAGAAAGCGCGTAGGGACGAGGGGAGCTGCCTGGCATGCATGCCCGCCAAACATCTTGCATGCTCTCTATCCTTGTGCATCATAGAAAGCGCGTAGGGACGAGGGGAGCTGCCTGTCATGCATGCCCGCCAAATATCTTGCATGCTCTCTCTCCTTGTGCATCATAGAAAGCGCGCAGGACAAAGGAACAGGTCAAGCTCCGCCAGCTGGAAAGAAAGCAAGCAAGCGAATCGTTGGACTCGATCACATAAGTTTCACATGAGTTTTTTACGGGAGTCGTTGGACTCGATCGATCTAAACATACAGGCCAGACCACTCGTCTCGTCATGTAACCATCGCCGCCTCCAAGTGTGCCGCTATGGACGCTCCTCTCCCTTCGCCGGCGGAGTGGAGGGACTGGGCGGGGCTGCCCAGTAACCTCAGCCGGCTCCCACAAGCCGACGTCCTCCGCGAGGCGGGAGTTGGACTCGCGTGCAAACCGTGGCGGCGGGCAGCCGTCGAGGAGGACCTGCTGTGGCGGCGCATCGATCTGGCCGCCCCCGAGGACGCTGACCGGGACGCCCCGGCGGGATGGAAGGCCATGGCCCGCGCCGCCGTGGACCGCAGCGCCGGCCGGTGCGAGTCCTAGCGCGGCCGCGCCGACGCTGATTTCCTCGTCATTCTCGGCGACAGGTACCAATATATAAATCCCTTCCTTTACGTACGTAATTAAGCGTCAGTATGATTATTACTCCCTCCATCACAGTATATAGGGCGCCGATGGCGTCGCTCTAGGACCAAGGTGCCTTCTGATAGGCAGGGATTAAGGAGTCGGTTGTGCTGCGAAATTGATGGCAAGGCGCCTAATGAATCGCTAAAATGAAGCTTGGTAACCTCCCCGTCCAATAAAAACTGAAACAGAGTGCATGCATTGGTGGAGCCGTTTCTGAGCGAAATTTTAGCGGGTTTCTTCCTCCTCCCGCGCCATTCCTTTCTCCCCCGCTCGGTTTCCATCTCCCGCCGATCTGCTGCCAAATACAAAACGAAAATTTCGGAGTTCAAAGCTCCCGCCGATCCGCTCTATAATTAGCTGCGGCGATGGAGGGACACGTACAGACGGCATCTTCTCTCCTCCCTCCTCTCTCCAATGGCGCCGCCGCAGCAATGTGCAGATCGCCGGCCTCCTCCTCTTGGCCTCCGTGGGCTTTCTAGGGTTGCTTTCCAGCCGAGATCGCCGCCGCCCGGAGGTCTTCCTCCTCTTGGTCTCACCGGACGCTCTGGTGCTCCTTCCTTCTCCATCGGCACGGCAGGTTTCGAGCGTCTTCCTCCTCCTACAACTTTGCCTCGACGGCGCGTCGGCCTCACACGCCCATCTCGCGCTCCGGCACCTAATGAGGCCGGTTCCTCGAACTGGAGTGCCTCCGTCGGCGAGGCCGGTACAGGCAGCGGAGGGTTCGTGGGGTTTCACCTCATCAATGGCAGCGGCGGGATCTCGTTTGGCGGTGGCGGTGGCGGTGGCAGCGGGATATCGTTTGGCGGCGGCGGCAGCGGGAAATTAGACGAATAACGAGTGAATTGAAGCCTGCCTTGACTGCTGCAAATGAAAGGGCTCGTGTGGAGTATGCTCTAAAGCATCTTGAGCCATGTAGCCTAACGTCCCTAGGCGGTATCAAACCCACATTTAGGGCTGATATGGATCTGGTTCATATAGATGAGAAATGGTTTTATCGCACGCGGAAGACCCAGAACATGTATTTGAGCCATAGAGAGAATGCACCACACCGGGAATGTAAACATAAAAACCACATTCAAAAAATTATGTTCTTGTCCGCAATGGCTAGACCGAGGTATGCTGCTCAAGGCAATTGTGTTTTTGATGGCAAGATTGGGGTTTGGGCTTACACAGAAATGGTGCAAGCTCAAAAGAAGAGTCAAAACAGCTCCGCACTTGTTTTTGTTACTACTCCTACTTTGTGCTAAAATTTTATGTGCACATTATTTACTTTGTTTCTATATCCATAAGGTTGAGAGGGACATGGGAGCTCAAGCCTTGCCATACAGTGGACAGGGAGAAAAGTCGGGAATACTTAGTGAAATACGTACTGCCGGCTATAAAGGAAAAGTGGCCTGAGAGCGATAGATGGAACACTATCTACGTACAGCAAGACAATGCTAGGACTCATATAAAACCAGATGATCCACTTTTTTTGCAGGAAGCTGCTAGGGGTGGTTGGGATATTAGGATGATATACCAACCACCTAATTCTCCCGACACAAACATATTAGATCTTGGTTGGTTTGCCTCAATTCAAGCCATGTTCCATAGAAAGATGCCCAAGACCCTAGCCGAGATTGTCCAAAAGGTCTTGCAATGTTCCATTTGAGTATTTATATGTTATTTGTGATACATAGCTATTTGCTTATGTAATGATTTGAGTTTTCTTGCTGTTATGTGTCATAGGTTAATCAATCCCTAGCTGAGTACCCCCATCAAAAGCTCAACAGGATCTGGTTGAGTCATCAAGCGTGCATGAGAGAGATCATCAAGCACAAAGGGTCTATCCACTACGCAGTTCCTCACTTGAAGAAAAAAGCATTAGAGAGACAAGGACTTCTCTCGGTTCGTTTGACGATTGATCTAGAATATGTTGAGCAAGCAATTGAGTTCTTGAACTCAACATGATTTGTACTGCCTCATGTGATGGTGCTACTATTCGAGTATTAGTTTCATTAATCTTATCAAAAAATTTGTGGACTGTTTTGAACTGAAAATTTACACCGTAGGGTTTATCATGGAACCATTTTCATATAACGTTACATGACAAGATCATATAAAACAGCTCTTCATATAAGATCATATAAAACCATATTCATACTCATTTTCTTACATAAGATCATGTAATGTTATAAACTTGAAACATATATAACCATTACAACTCACTTTTTTTCATCATCTGGCAAATCTAAACTTGACTATTCGGCACATTATGCGCTTTCTTTTCCTCCTCGAGATAGATAGATGGGTTGCGACGACACCTTATGCATATCCCATCTTTGTTTATCGCCGTCGTAATCGCACAATCCTTGCACCAATAATTGTCACACAGGCAAGGATTTCCACACGAGGAGCAAGAACGTAAATCTTTTGGAACCGGGAGCCTACACCCCGAGCAAAGGAATATAGAAGCCTCACCACGGATGCCACACTTGAGGCACAAAGCCTGATGAATGCACACCTCACAAGTTGAGGTCGGGTTGGAGTAGGTTTTGCGTACCATCTCTTGCTCTTGCACCATCTCCTTCATGGCATGAACTTCCACCACGCCTTGCACCTCCTCCATAGTAGCAACCTCCACCATGCCTTGCACCTCCTCCATGGCAGCAACCTCCACCACGCCTTGCACCTCCTTCATGGAAGCAACCTCCACCACGCCTTGCACCTCCTTCATGGCAGCAACCTCCACCACGCCTTGCACCTCCTTCATGGCAGCAGCCTAGGGAGCCGAAGGAGAGAGAGAGGGAGAAACTGAAAGAGAGCAAACTCCACCACGCCTTGCACCTCCATGGCAGCGGTTTTATACATGTTGCATGCGGGAGCCGAAGGAGAGAGGGAGGGAGAAACTGCATGCGGGAGTAGGCTCATGTTCACACTTGCATGCCTCACATGCACTCATGTTCACACCTGCATACAGGAGGCAAAAGAATTCATGTTCCCACTAGCCAAACCATGCATGCGGGAGTACTAATGCTAAGTAATTAATAGCCTAATTAAGGAGGTGCGCCCTATTTCAAAGGGATTGTGAAAAAAATCTGGTTTTGAAACTGCGCCCTATATACTGTGATGGAGGGAGTATCAAACCTCCGATCGATCGAGCTAACTGATCGCCATGCCTGCGTACATCCATGGATGCAGCGCGCCTTCGCTGAGGAGCCTCCATGTGACGAGCGCGCTCTACAGGGGTGAGGGAGACCTAGTCACGGCGGCGATCAAGAAGCTCCCGCTGCTGGAGCAGCTGGTGCTGTCGCGCGGCATCGTGAAAAAGGAATGGCCGGTGGCCCTCCTCGAGCATTGCCCGCGCCTCGAGCTGCTCGACGCTGGCGACTGTGTGGCCCTTGAGCTGATCGGCAAGAGGCTCGTGGAGAGGTGCGAGAGCAGGATCAGTAAGGAACTCCGGTGGCCACAACGGGGTGATGGCGTGTGCCCTTGCTGCGCCATGCGTGCTCAGATATACGTCGACGAACACGATGAGTGAGCGGTTTTGGATCGATCTTTAGGTTTTGATGATTGCTTTGATCCTTTGTTGTTATTTTACTTTCGACCGCACATTCAAATAATGGAGGCACAAATCCAGTCACGGCTCAAAGTACCAATTATGAAGGCTCGGAGTAGAAGTGGGATGAGGCGCCATTACGTTGCCTAGCATGGTGGTGGTCAATCTGATGAACTTTCCAGCATGCTTGTTGCAGTGTCATGAATTGTCACTTCATCACTATACACTTCGATCTAAGTATTAGTTTATTCTTTGCCATGTTTAAATGAATGATCTACATGTGGGAGTGGATGCAACCGTCCTCAAGCCAGGGCTCGCGTTGGTTCTTTGTTACAATCAACATCCACTATGCTGCGCAGACAAAAAAGCTTCCCTTCGCAAAATTCCATGACCTGTAATCCTCCATTTGGCGTGTAAATTAACTGATAGATAAAATTACCTCGATGCCAATAGTGATAAAATGTTGCATGATCTTTTACCGGGCGCATGATGTCGAGTTAGGGAGGATTAGCTCATGTACCGTTCGACACGTGATCGTACTCATGTTAAGTCCCTCAGGAGCCAATTATGCGCACAAGCATCCGTGGTTTTGCCATCCCCAATTCCATGAATAAGGCCATGGACTAATTTTTTGGCTTCATTAAAAAAAATCCCACTTTTTGAAAAGGATGAGATCCTTTCATGTTCGCATGATCCGTTGTTAGGGCTCGTTGAGCCTTTTTTAGTGACCCCAAGTATCTCGAAGCCATGAAGAAGCCACGACAAAGATTAAGTTTAAATTAAGTTGTGAAGCGTTTTTTGACGATCAAAACACAAAACTAATGATGATCTCCAAGTTCTCATCATGTGAGGAGGAGGTTGAAAACATGAGCATTACCTCTCCTCTATTTGAAAAGGGCAAGAAAATAAGAAGACACTAACTAGAAGGACATCATGTAAAAAATTATATGCAATAAACAAAAAAAAATCCTACTAGAAGTGCAACATGCCAGAGTTTGTACAATTTTGTAGTTTGTAAAAAGCATGCACCCGAGTTTGCTACAAAGGAAATCAATATTACTCCCTTCTGACAGGTACTTAGTGAAAGAAAAATGCCCTAGAGGCAATAATAAAGCTGTTATTTATATTTTCTTATATCATGATAAATGTTTATTATTCATGCTAGAATTGTATTAACCGGAAACTTAGTACATGTGTGAATACATAGACAAAACAGAGTGTCCCTAGTATGCCTCTACTAGACTAGCTCGTTAATCAAAGATGGTTAAGTTTCCTAACCATAGACATGTGTTGTCATTTGATGAACGGGATCACATCATTAGAGAATGATGTGATGGACAAGACCCATCCGTTAGCTTAGCATAATGATCGTTTAGTTTTATTGCTATTGCTTTCTTCATGACTTATACATATTCCTCTGACTATGAGATTATGCAACTCCCGAATACTGGAGGAACACTTTATGTGCTATCAAACGTCACAACATAACTGGGCGATTATAAAGATGCTCTACAGGTGTCTCCGATGGTGTTTGTTGAGTTGGCATAGATCGATATTAGGATTTGTCACTCCGTGTATCGGAGAGGCATCTCTGGGCCCTCTCGGTAATGCACATTACTATAAGCCTTGCAAGCAATGTGACTAATTATTTAGTTGCGGGATGATGCATTAGGGAACGAGTAAAGAGACTTGCCGGTAACGAGATTGAAGTAGGTATGATGATACCGACGATCGGAATCTCGGGCAAGTAACATACCGATGACAAAGGGAATGACGTATGTTGTTATGCGGTTTGACCGATAAAGATCTTCGTAGAATATGTAGGAGCCAATATGAGCATCCAGGTTCCGCTATTGGTTATTGACCGGAGATATGTCTCGGTCATGTCTACATAGTTCTCGAACCCGTAGGGTCCGCATGCTTAACGTTCGATGACGATTTATATTATGAGTTATGTGATTTGATGACCGAACTTTGTTCGGAGTCCCGGTTGAGATCACGGACATGACGAGGAGTCTCGAAATGGTCGAGACATAAGAATGATATATTGGACAATGTTATTCGGACACCGGATGAGTTCCAAGAGGTACCGGATAACTATCGGAGTGTCGGAGGGTTATCGGAACCCCCCGGGGGAACTAATGGGCCTTCATGGGCCTTAGTGGAGAGAGAAAGAAGGGCCACAAGGGGCTGGCCACGCACCCCCCTTGCAGTCCGAATTGGACTAGGGGAAGGGGCGACACCCCCTTTCCCTTTCCCTCTCCCTCTCCCTTCCTTCTTCCCCCTTCCACCAAGTGGAATCCTACTAGGACTTGGAGTCCTAGTAGGACTCCTCTCTCTTGGCGCGCCCTACAGGGGCCGGCCGGCCTCCCCCTCTCCTCCTTTATATACGGGGGCAGGGGGCACCCTAGAACACACAACAGACAATCTCTTAGCCGTGTGCGGTGCCCCCTCCACAGTTTAACACCTCGGTCATATCATCGTAGTGCTTAGGCGAAGCCCTGCGCCGGTAACTTCATCATCACCGTCGCAACACCGTCGTGCTGACGGAACTCTCTCTCGTCCTCAACTGGATCTAGAGCTCGAGGGACGTCATCGTGCTGAACGTGTGCTGAACACGGAGGTGTCGTACGTTCGGTACTTGGATCAGTTGGATCGTGAAGACGTTCCACTACATCAACCGCGTTACTAAACGCTTCCGCTTTCGGTCTACGAGGGTACGTGGACACACTCTCCCGTCTCGTTGCTATGCATCTCCTAGATAGATCTTGCGTGATCGTAGGTAAATTTTTTGAAATACTGCGTTCCCCAACAGTGGCATCCGAGCCAGGTCTATGTGTAGATGATATGCACGAGTAGAACACAAAAAGTTGTCGGCGATAATAGTCATACTGCTTACCACCAACATCTTACTTTGATTCGGCGGTATTGTTGGATGAAGCGGCCCGGACCGACATTACATGACCGCATTCATGAGACTGGTTCTACCGACGTGCTTCGCACACAGGTGGCTAGCGGGTGTCTGTTTCTCCAACTTTAGTTGAATCGAGTTTGACTACGGCCGGTCCTTGTTAAAGGTTACAACAGCACACTTGACGAAAAATCGTTGTGGTTTTGATACGTAGGTAAGAACGGTTCTTGCTAGAAGCCCGTAGCAGGCACCCAAAACTTGCAACAACAAAGTAGAGGACGTCTAACTTGTTTTTGCATGGCATGTTGTGATATGATATGGTCAAGACATGATGTGATATAATTTGTTGTATGAGATGATCATGTTTTGTTGAAGTTATCGGCAACTGGCAGGAGCCTTATGGTTGTCTCTTTATTGCATAAGATGCAAGCGCCATATAATTTCTTTACTTTATCGCTATGCGATAGCAATAGTTGCAAAAGCAATAGTTGGTGAGACGACCATGTGACGACACATTGATAGAGATCAAGATGATGGAGATCATGGTGTCATGCCGGTGACGATGGAGATCATGACGATGCTTTGGAGATGGAGATCAAAGGCACAAGATGATGATGGCCATATCATGTCACATATTTTGGTTGCATGTGGTGTTTATCCTTTATGCATCTTATTTTGCTTAGTACGGCGGTAGCATTATAAGATGATCCCTCACTAAATTTCAAGGTATAGGTGTTCTCCCTGAGTATGCACCGTTGCTATAGTTCATCGTGCCGAGACACCACGTGATGATCGGGTGTGATAAGCTCTACGTTCACATACAATGGGTGCAAGCTAGTTTTGCACATGCAGAATACTCGGGTTAAACTTGACGAGCCTAGCATATGCAGATATGGCCTCGGAACACTGAGACCGAAAGGTCGAACGTGAATCATATAGTAGATATGATCAACATAGTGATGTTCACCACTGAAAACTACTCCATCTCACGTGATGATCGGACATGGTTTAGTTGATATGGATCACGTGATCATTTAGATGACTAGAGAGATGTCTATCTAAGTGGGAGTCCTTAAGTAATATGATTAATTGAACTTTAATTTATCATGAACTTAGTCCTGATAGTATTTGCATATCTATGTTGTAGATCAATAGCTTGCGATGTAGTTCCCCGTTTATTTTTTTGATATGTTCCTAGAGAAAAATAAGTTGAAAGATGATAGTAGCAATGATGCAGACTGGGTCCGTGATTTGAGGACTATCCTCATTGCTGCACGGAATAATTATGTCCTTGATGCACCACTAGGTGACAGACCTATTGCAGGAGCAGATACAGACGTTATGAATGTTTGACAAGCTCGGTATGATGACTACTTGATAGTTTAGTGCACCATGCTTTACGGCTTAGAACCGGGACTTCAAAAACATTTTGAATGCCATGGAGCATATAAGATGTTCCAAGAGTTGAAATTGGTATTTCAGACTCATGCCCGAGTCGAGAGGTATGAGACCTCTCAAAAGTATTTTTCCTACAAGATAGAGGAGAATAGCTCAACCAGTGAGCATGTGCTCAGAATGTCTGAGTACTACAATCGCTTGAATCAAGTGGGAGTTAATCTTCTAGATAAGATAGTGATTGACAAGAGTTCTCTAGTCACTATCACCAAGTTACTGGAACTTCGTGATGAACTATAATATGCAAGGGATGACAAAAATGATTCCCGAGCTCTTCGTGATGCTGAAATCGGCGAAGGTAGAAATCAAGAAAAGCATCAAATGTTGATGGTTGACAAGACCACTAGTTTCAAGTAAAAGGGCAAGGAAATGGAACTTCAAGAAGAATGGCAAGCAAGTTGCCACTCCCATGAAGAAGCCCAAAGCTAGACCCAAGCCTGAAACTGAGTGCTTCTACTGCAAAGTAAATGGTCACTGGAAGCGGAACTGCCCCAAATACTTGGCAGATAAGAAGGATGACAAAGTGAACAAAAGTATATATGATATACATGTTATTGATGTGTACTTTTTACTAGTGTTCATAGTAGCCCTGGGTATTTGATATCGGTTCAGTTGCTATGATTAGTAACTCGAAATAGGAGTTACAAAATGAACAGAGACTAGTTGAGGGAAAGGTGACGATGTGTGTTGGAAATGATTCCAAGGTTGATAAGATCACCATCACATACTCCCTCTACCTTCGGGATTAGTATTGGAACTAAATAAATGTTATTTGGTGTTTGCGTTGAGCATGAATATGATTGGATCATGTTTATTGCGATACGGTTATTCATTTAAGTCAGAGAATAATTGGTGTTCTGTTTACATGAATAAAACCTTCTATGGTCTTACATCCAATGTAAATAGTTTACTGAATCTCGATCGCAGTGATACACATAATATTGATGCCAAAAGATGCAAAATTGATAATGATAGTGCAACATATTTGTGGCACTGCCGTTTTGATCATATTGGTGTAAAGCGCATGAAGAAACTCCATGCAGATGGGCTTTTGGAATCACTTGATCATGAATCATTTGATACTTGCGAACCATGCCTCATGGGCAAGATGACTGAAACTCCGTTCTCCGGAACAATGGAGCGAACCACTGACTTATTGGAAATAATACATACCGATGTATGCGGTCCAATGAGTGTTGAGGCTCGTGGCGGGTATCGTTATTTTCTGACCTTCACAGATGATTTGAGCAGATATGGGTATATCTACTTAATGAAACACATGTATGAAACATTTGAAAAGTTCAAAGAATTTCAGAGTGAAGTGGAGAATCATCGTAACAAGAAAATAAAGTTTCTGCGATCTGATCGCGGAGACAAATATTTGATTTATGAGTTTGGCCTTCATTTAAAACAATGTGGAATAGTTCCACAACTCACGCACCTGGAAAACCATAGCGTAATGGTGTGTCCGAACGTCGTAACCGTACTATATTGGATATGGTGCGGTCTATGATGTCTCTTACCGATTTTCCACTATCATTTTGGGGTTATGCATTAGAGACAGCTGCATTCACGTTAAATAGGGCACCATCTAAATCCGTTGAGACGACACCGTATGAACCGTGGTTTGGCAAGAAACCTAAGCTGTCGTTTCTTAAAGTTTGGGGTTGCGATGCTTATGTGAAAAAGCTTCAACCTAATAAGCTCGAACCCAAATCGGAGAAATGCATCTTCATAGGATACCCAAAAGAAACTGTTGGGTACACCTTATATCACAGATCCGAAGGCAAGATATTCGTTGCTAAGAATGGATACTTTCTAGAGAAGGAGTTTCTCTCGAAAGAAGTGAGTGGGAGGAAAGTAGAACTTGATGAGGTAGTTGTACCTTCTCCCGAATTGGAAAATGATTCATCACAAAAATCGGTTCCAGTGATGCCTACACCAATTAGTGAGGAAGTTAATGATGATGATCATGAAACTTCAGATCAAGTTATTACCGAACCTCGTAGGTCAACCATAATACGTTACGCACCAGAGTGGTACAGTAATCCTGTTCTGGAAGTCATGTTACTAGACCATGACGAACCTACGAATTATGAGGAAGCGATGATGAGCCCAGATTCCGCGAAATGGCTTGAGGCCATGAAATCTGAGATGGGATCCATGTATAAGAACAAATTGTGGACTTTGGTGGACTTGCCCGATGATCGGCGAGCCATAGAGAATAAATGGATCTTCTAGAGGAAGACAGACGCTGATGGTAGTGTTATTATCTACAAAGCTCGAATTGTCGAAAAAGGTTTTCGACAAGTTCAAGGTGTTGAATACGATGAGATTTCTCACTCGTATCGATGCTTAAGTCTGTCCGAATCTTGTTAGCAATTGCCGCATTTTATGAAATCTGGCAAATGGATGTTAAAACTGCATTCCTTAATGGATTTATTAAAGAAGAGTTGTATATGATGCAACCAGAAGGTTTTGTCGACCCTAAAGGTGCTAACAAAGTGTGCAAGCTCCAGTGATCCATCTATGGACTGGTGCAAGCATCTTGGAGTTGGAATATACATTTTGATGAGTTGATCAAAGCATATAGTTTTATACAGACTTTTGGAGAAGCCTGTATTTACAAGAAAGTGAGTGGGAGCATTACAGCCTTTCTGATAAGTATATGTGAATGACATATTGTTGATCAGAAATGATGTAGAATTTTCTCGAAAGCATAAAGGAGTGTTTGAAAGGATTTTTTCAAAGAAAGACCTTAGTGAAACTACTTACATATTGGGCATCAAGATCTATAAAGATATATCAAGACGCTTGATAAAAATTTCAATGAGCACATACCTTAATAAGTTTTTGAAGGAGTTCAAAATGGATCAGTCAAAGAAGGAGTTCTTGCCTGATTGGTAAGGTGTGAAGTTGAGTAAGACTCAAAACCCGACCACGACAGAAAATAGAAAGAGAATGAAAATCATTCCCTATGCCTCAGTCATAGGTTCTATGAAGTATGCTATGCTGTGTACCAGACCTATTGTGTACCTTGCCATGAGTTTGGCAAGGGGGTACGATAGTAATCCAGGAGTGGATCACTAGACAGCGGTCAAAGTTATCCTTAGTTACCTAAGAGGACTAAGGAAATATTTCTCGGTTATGGAGGTGATAAAGAGTTCGTCATAAAAAGTTACGTCGATGCAAGCTTTACATCAATCCAGATGAATCTAAGTCTCAATCTGGATACATATTGAAAGTGGGTGCAATTAGCTAGAGTAGCTCCATGCAGAGCATTGTAGACATATAAAATTTGCAAAATACATACGGATCTGAACATAGCAGACCCGTTGACTAAACCTCGCTCACAAGCAAAACATGATCACACCTATGTACTCTTTGGGTGTTAATCACATGGCGATGTGAACTAGATTACTGACTCTAGTAAACCCTTTAGATGTTAATCACATGGTGATGTGAACTATTGGTGTTAAATCACATGACGATGTGAACTAGATTATTGACTCTAGTGCAAGTAGGAGACTGAAGGAAATATGCCCTAGAGGCAATAATAAAGTTGTTGTTTATATTTCCTTGTATCATGATAAATGTTTATTATTCATGCTAGAATTGTATTAACCGGAAACTTAGTACATGTGTGAATACATAGACAAAATAGAGTGTCCCTAGTATGCCTCTACTAGACTAGCTCGTTAATCAAAGATGGTTAAGTTTGACATGTGTTGCCATTTGATGAACGGGATCACATCATTAGAGAATGATGTGATGGACAAGACCCATCCGTTAGCTTAGCATAATGATCATTTAGTTTTATTGCTATTGCTTTCTTCATGACTTATACATATTCCTCTGACTATGAGATTATGCAACTCCCGAATACCGGAGGAACACTTTGTGTGCTATCAAACGTCACAACGTAACTGGGTGATTATAAAGATACTCTACAGGTGTCTCCGATGGTGTTTGTTGAGTTGGCATAGATCGAGATTAGGATTTGTCACTCCGTGTATTGAAGAGGTATCTCTGGGCCCTCTCGGTAATGCACATCACTATAAGCCTTGCAAGCAATGTGACTAATTAGTTAGTTGCGGGATGATGCATTACGGAACGAGTAAAGAGACTTGCCGGTAACGAGATTGAACTAGGTATGATGATACCGACGATCGAATCTCGGGCAAGTAACATACCGATGACAAAGGGAATGACGTATGTTGTTATGCGGTTTGACCGATAAAGATCTTGGTAGAATATGTAGGAGCCAATATGAGTATCCAGGTTCCGCTATTGGATATTGACCGGAGATATGTCTCGGTCATGTCTACATAGTTCTCGAACCCGTAGGGTCCGCATGCTTAACGTTCGATGACGATTTGTATTATGAGTTATGTGATTTGATGACCAAATTTTGTTCGGAGTCCCGGATGAGATAACGGACCTGACGAGGAGTCTCGAAATGGCCGAGACATAAAGAATGATATATTGGACGATGTTATTCGGACACCGGATGAGTTCCGAGAGGTACCGGATAACTATCGGAGTGCCGGAGGGTTATCGGAACCCCCCGGGGGAACTAATGGGCCTTCATGGGCCTTAGTGGAGAGAGAGAAGGGCCACAAGGGGCTGGCCACGCCCTCCTTGTAGTCCGAATTGGACTAGGGGAAGGGGGCGACGCCCCCCTTTCCCTTTCCCTCTCCCTTCCTTCTCCCCCCTTCCACCAAGTGGAATCCTACTAGGACTTGGAGTCCTAGTAGGACTCCTCTCTCTTGGCGCGCCCTACAGGGGCCGGCCGGCCTCCCCCTCTCCTACTTTATATACGGGGGCAGGGGGCACCTTAGAACACACAACAGACAATCTCTTAGCCATGTGCGGTGCCCCCCTCCACAGTTTAACACCTCGGTCATATCGTCGTAGTGCTTAGGCGAAGCCCTACGCCGGTAACTTCATCATCATCGTCGCCACGCCGTCATGCTGACGGAACTCTCCCTCGTCCTCAACTGGATCAAGAGCTCGAGGGACGTCATCGTGCTGAACGTGTACTGAACATGGAGGTGCCGTACGTTCGGTACTTGGATCGGTTGGATCGTGAAGACGTTCCACTACATCAACTGCGTTACTAAACGCTTCCGCTTTCGGTCTACGAGGGTACGTGGACACACTCTCCCGTCTCGTTGCTATGCATCTCCTAGATAGATCTTGCGTGATCGTAGGTAAATTTTTTGAAATACCGCGTTCCCCAACACTCAGGGTGTGCTTGTGCTTTTAAATCATCAATTTATTTGGCCAAATATGTGTATATCACACCAAAAGCATATAATTGAATTCATATATGGATGAAGGTTCAAAACATATATTTTTCGTCACATACACCACATATTTGATTAATCAAATTACCGACCTAGAGGCTCACACACATACTATATACCTTTTGGAGGGACTATATAATCAATATCATTACATACTCTTGTTATCTATTTGTTATACCCCTATATAGTGTGCAAAAAACTTTGAATATTGGTCATTGAATGAACAATTCGACAGTACAGAGGTGGCAAACCCGAGCACTACTGGCCATTGGATATCATCTTCACTCCATCGGATCATGCCAAAATTCCATGGTTGAGCTTAAGCAAAATACACAAACCTCAAAACACAAACAGTCCTCCTCTATTCTAGAATCTTCCAAGTTTTAATTATTAAAAAAGAATTCTTCTAAATGAATTCCCATTCTTTATTTTTATTTTTTCTTTAAGTTTTGCAATGCACAATAATTACATGAACTCAAAAGCCAAGAACTTTTTTTAGAATCTTTCATACATTAATTATCCTTTTTCTTAGTTCTAAATCAATTATCATCCTCTTTTTACTCTATGATTTACACTTCACAATATGAGCAAACATCTACACAAACACTTCTGCTTTGTTCTAGAATGTTCGTACTTTAATTATGCAAACTTGTTTCTTCTAAATGAACAACCATTTCTTTTTTTCATTTACGATTTACAATGAACAATATGCGCAAACCTCACATCACGAACATTTCTCATTTGTTGTAGACTCTTCTATACTTTGAATCCACCCCTCCCTGGAAATTCTTCTAAAAGAATTTCCATTCACACTTGAATTTATAACTTTTTTATTCAAGGCTATGACATGACATTCATAAAACCCATTTGTTTTGAAGATGCAACTAGCTATTCAAACTGCAATATGAGATACCTAAAGACAAATGTGTTGGATATATTCACACGAGTTTAGTGTAGTATTATACCATGTAGTCTTCGAATATTTTGTAGCTATAGTTTGATTTTGAATAGGATGCACTACGTGAATTAATTCAACATCTACGTCATATGCATATATGACTCCAAGCTTACATGTCTACATGTTATAATGTGATATGTCGATATTCATTCATATCTTTGTTAGCAAAACTCCTAAGTGTACCTTACTAGTTTTCTTTAGTTATCATCATGGATTAATTATGTATTAGTATTTCCTTCCTCGAGGCACTTCGAGTGCATTATATCTTTGGTTATATCATATGCATTAAACATGTATTTAGATATAGCTCCTCCAATGAATTGTATCTTATTGTTGTGTCTAAAAGAGCTATAATGTAATGTGTTTTATGAGAGAGAAAAATACAAGTTGTGTTGGTATTGATGCTAAGTGCTATATTTGGATTAAGACATGACAACTTTCCCTTTCCTCGTTAAAAATGGTGACACAACAGATTTTTGCTCGGATGTCATAATTAAAATACAGTCAAGGGTGGAGTATTGGGACTACCCTTATTTGTGTATGTACAAAGTGAAGATTATATAATCAATGTGATTAATTACCTTTGCTATTTTTTATTTATCATCATGCATTGATTACGTACTCCCTCCATTTTTATTTACTCTGCATATTAAAGTTGACTGAAGTCAAAGACCAAGTTTATAGAATTTTTTTTAACCATAACAAATCTATATGATGTGGTAGTACATTCAACAATGAATATAATGGTATTGATTTGTTATTGTATATGCCAATATTTTTGTCTATAAATTTGGTCAAAGTTTATAAAGGTTGACTTTGACCAAAACTAATATGCGAAGTAAATAAAAACGGAGGGAGTATTATTTTATTTTTTGTGAGGTGAAGCTCAGACATAATCAATATCATTAATTGCGATTATGATTTTCTTATTTAATTGTGTGCATTGATTGCAAATTATTTCCTTCCTCATTTGTACGAGGCGATGACGAGGAAGGCGTACACCCATCGTGACGGTGATGCCCGCAGACTCGTGTTAATAACGATCAAAGAAAAAAAAAGAATTATGGTTCATATTTACGCATAATATATGTACCTAGAAAGAGCATTCAATGATTTGCACAAATGCACATATAGAATAGATCCTTGGCTATTTTGATAAGGATAGTATTCTTTAATAATTCCTCTATTTTTATTACTCCTACTTGACCTATGAATTTTAAAGCTATGTCTATTCTATATTGGAAAGATGATTGATGAACACACTTGTCACGAGGTAAGTTCTATTCTATTTTATAGTAACATATTTTATTCATTTTCTTTGATTTTTAAACATAAGAGTAAAAGCATAAGTAGAAGAATAAAGTTAAACTTCGTAAAATTTGACCAAATTTATATTTTAAAACATTAACATCTACAATACTAAAATTAATTTCATAACGCATCTAATGATACTGATATGGTATTGTGAGTGTTGATATTTTTCACATAAACATGGTCAAACTTTATTATGTTTGACTTATATGCGAAGTAAAAAAGAAACGAAGGGAGTACGTGGTACCTCGGTAGTCGACGAGGCGATCCATCCCACTCTTCTACTAAAGTTGTGCAACTCTACATAGCTCTAAGTCAAAAGGTCTAAGTTATTTTTTTTGAGGGGTTCAAGAGGTCTTGAGTGCCAAGACCCACTAGTTAACAGTACAGTGGTTTTGAGTATGCAGAGTAAAAAAGAAATAGAGTGAGTACATCACGCTAGCTGATGAGCACGGCAGGTAATGTTCATGTTTTCTACCTTCTCTCCACACGATAGGAAGTAGGAGATCATCATTAGTTTTGCGTTTGATATGCCCGTCTCATGATGTACCACGACCCTCTGTGATTGTTCAAGAAAAAATGATGTACCACAACCTAATCAAATACTATCTTCGTCTGAAAAAGTTTGTTCCTCAAATGGATGTATCTAGTATCAAGTTAGTGTTAAATACATTTATTTGAGAAACAAGTTTGGCATAAGTTTTTTCGGACAGAGGGAGTAGGAAATAACGCTTCTTGAGTGTCACGGTATGGCTCGTCGTGGCTTCGTCACGTCTCCAAGATACTTGGGGTCACAACTTAAAAAGATTTTTTACTTGGGGTCACCAGGTGGGTCAGCTCAATTAGCCCGGACTAAACACAATTAGCCCTGACTAAACAACGGGTCACACGAACACCAAAGGATCTCCCCTTTTCAAAAAGGGCAAGAAAAACATAGTAGAAATGGAGGTGGCCTCCGAAAGGGTGTGAAACGAACGCAGAGAGCAAAACGGCGGAGGCGGAGAGAAATGATTCATTACTCCCAAATTTTCCTTTTGGAAAAGAAGCTACAAGGCCCCGGAAAGCAGCTAGCTGGCGAAGCGAGAGAAGGAGAAGGAAAAAAAAAAACGGCAGGGCGAACGCGCCGTGTGAAACGGGGCGATCCCGCGCGGCCGGCGACCGGGCACGAGGCCAGAACCAAAAGGCCCGACGCGACGCGATCGATGCGAACCAAACGCAACGGCAACGCGACGCAACGGTGCGGACGCGACGCGGGCCGGGGAGGGAGGGAGGGAGGGACGGGCTGCTGACCGGCGCACCAAACAAAGGTAGAAGAGTGGTAGAGGAGGAGGGAGGGACGGGCCAGGAGGGGAGAGGAGGAGAGGGATTGGAAGGGGAGACGCAACGCGCACCGCACCGCACCGGCCCGGCGAGACGCCTCCACACGTCTCTCCCTCCCCCTTCGCCTTCGCCCTCGCCGTCCTAGTCCAGTGACCCCAGCGGCACGCACGCACGCGGCCGGCCCATCACCACCCCCCTGCGAGCGAATCCCGGTCGATGCGGACGGGGTAGGGAAGAGGAGGAGGAGGAGGCCGAGGATGGAGCGGGAGCGGCGGCGCGCGGCGGGGTGGGAGGACCGCATCTCGGAGCTCCCGGACGCGCTGCGCCTGCAGATTCTCAGCCTGCTGCCGCTCAAGTGCGCCATCCGCACCGGCGCGCTCTCCTCGCGGTGGCGGGACCTCTGGGAGCAGCGCTGGCCGGTGCCCTCCTCGCTGCGCCTCCGCGTCCCGCCGGGCCCCTCGGGCGCGGCGGGGGCCCAGGCGCAGCTCGCGGCCGTCGACCGGCGCGGGCGGCGCCGGGTCGACGTCTTCTCCCTCGCCTTCCACGCGGGCCAGCTCACGCAGGCCGACCTCAAGCGCTGCGTCGACTACGCCGCGGCCTGCGGCGTCGAGGACCTGCAGCTCCGCCTCGATGGCGGCGGCGCCCGCGGCGCGCGCGGGGGCCAGCGCCGCGCCGGCGCGCTCGCCGTGCACTTCCCCGTCGGGAGCCCGCTCCTGGCGCGCCTCTCGGTGCGCGGGCTCCACCTCACGGCCTCCGCCAACGCCATGGTCGCCACGCTCGAGGTCATCCACCTCCACTCCGTCTCCATCACCGACGCCGCGCTGCGCCGGGTCGTCGCCGCCTGCCCCTGCCTCCGCGACCTCGAGCTCCGCTACTGCCGCCACCTACGCCGCATCGACTTCACCACCGTCGGGGCCGCCAACCTCAGGAGCCTCACCGTCGTGGACTGCTCCCGCACCACCGAGCTGCGGGTCCCGGCGGCGCCCCGCCTCCGCTCGTTCCGGTTCAGCGGCCCCTTCCTCTGCAGCAACCTTTTCTCTGGCGTCGGTGACTCTTTCCAGGATCTCTACCTCTGCTCGGGCGGGCCAGAGGCCGGCTTGCCGCCCACCAATTTGCCCTCGGCGGTTCCTCACCTTGCCAACATCACCACCCTCACCATATGCAGCATTGCCCTCCAGGTTCGTCTTTGGCATCCATTCCATTTCCTTGTGAAACACTTTCCATTGGCTATGCGCTTATACTTTGTTCTACCTCTACCTCTAGTACGTGTCTGCGTCACTGGCCACCATCCTCAAGGAGACCAATCTCCGCAGGTTGAAGGAGCTTCAATTGCTCATGTTCGGGATGGCCAACTCCAATCTCGCAGACATTTTTAGCTTCCTCAAGACCTGTTCCTGTCCTCAGTTGGAGAGGCTCTTCGTGCAGGTTGTTATCTTTACGCGCAATGTATTTGGTCATAGTCCATTCATTATATGTACTATGCATGATGTCTGGATGTTTTGATTCTCAATATATGGCACTTGATGTGACAGCTACCAACAAACACCCATGATTCATTCACGAGGAATTACTTGGACGTGGCAGAGGAAGAACAGCCTGAAGACGGATTAGAAAACCTTCGGTTGGCCAAGATGACAAACTTCAAGGGGCATCACAATGAGATGCGTCTGCTGGACTTTCTGCTGACAAAGGCCAGTTGCCTTAAGAAATTGTTCCTGGTTGCTCCTAAAGAGGATCACCCACAAGGGCTAAGAAAGATTCAGCCAGATGTGCTGCCCCTTTCTCGAAAGGCAGAAATTCTTGAAAGAGCTTCAGCAGGCACCCAGATAGTTTTCAGTGGGCCTGATAGTTCTCACGCTCAGCCATTGCACTCGGAAGTCTTCATCAGATTTTAGCTTGAAATTAGCAACAGTGCTGTAGTCCGATTATTTCTTCTAAATCATTACATTTATAGCTGTTAGGCAACAAGCATGAAATACAAATCTGGGACACATACAGAGTATGGTAGAACATTTTCGCAAATTTGTACTTCAGATATTCTGGCAAGATGGTTAAAATGTGAGGTGTTAAGATCTGCGTCTTTGCCTCTTCTACTACTACTACTACCGCTTTTCTCTCTAAATAGCTTTGCGATTAGCCTGATCAGCCATCTCTTTGTAGTTAGCTTATGTATAAGTTGCTGCTGGGAAATCATGTATACGAAACAAATATGCTTACACCATAGGAAAACGAATGACTTCATTCTTTGAGGGACAAACTGGACAACTGATTTCAGATCCTGGACCGTGCATAGATTGGTAAGTTGTTGCCTGATATAAGATACCTTGGTGTTGTCCGCTTGAGGTGAGCTCCCTTGGTTAGTCTCAAAATCACTATTGCCTTATCTCGTCTAGGTTTCTTGATTTCTACTCCCTCCGCCCCAAATTACTCGCAAAAATGGATAGAAATGAATGTATCTAGAACTAAAAATACGTCTAGATACATCCATTTCTGCGACAAGTAATTCCGGACGGAGGGAGTACTATATAGGTATAGTTTGTACAGGAGCATTCTGATGGAGCAAGGTTCTCTATAATCTACTATTGCCCTACCATTAAAGTTATGTTATGGCAGATAAAGCCGTATAAACTACAGCTGTCATGGACCTTATCTGTTTTTTTCATTGGTCATATAAGTAAACTTATGTTTTGGGCTTAGATAGTACTACATGCAGCATCGAAATGTACTTTCCTATCATGAAGATATGAATCATGTGGTCATGCGAACTTCATTACAATATAGCCACTCTTTCAGACTGTTGCAATGATGTATGTGCAATCTTTCGAAGATGATGTTTTCTTGTTTGGCGAATCTTCCTTCAAGTATGTGTTCTCCCTTTGCAATGCTATCTTGTTTTCCTCAGCATAGCATGTTAGATTATGAAAGAGCTTTTTTAAGTAAGTGGTACTAATTTTTACAGAAACCACTATCTTCATGGTCAGATTCTGTGTGTATGTTCCGTCTTGATTGATGGTAGTAATAGGTGAACATATTTCAGTATGCAGTTTGGCTGGAGTAGTGGTATAGAAAGTATTTCAACATGGAACTTTGTGAACACCCTTGCTTTCACTGTATCAGTATGCCGATTCTTTGTTCAGTTGAGCTGGTGCTAAGGGCAGCAATGTGGCAGATCTTCCCTTCATGCCGACATATAGAAGCTTGGGTGCTGATTTCATGTATGCTTGCTCCTATTGGGCTTCGAGATCATGGAAATTTTGTACAATGTTTATGCATTTCTAATTTTCTATCTAATGTGGAGCCTGTAGAGGTAATTAGCTAATTCTCCTACTTCTTGCTTTTCTAACCAATATATTTAGTTGCATGATCCCGTGTTATCCTGTTTTTTGTGAGACAGATACTGTGTGTCTGTACAGATAAAACAATGATGTTGTCTTTTCATGGAAGAAGAATTGCAGATGGTGGGAGCTAGCTCTATAGTGGCAACAGTTACTTTCCTGATAATGGTAGATTTGAGACGGTGCACTGATGATATCTGTGCAACAAGTCGATATCTAGGAAATGGCTATCTAGCAGGAATGCTAAAAAATGTTAAAAGTGTGACTGGGTTATAATTGATTATTGGTGGTATCAAGGTCTGTCTTTTAATGTTTAGGTCATTCAAAATCGTAAGTGGCTCCGAGGAATGAGATTGATTGTGCAACTTTTTCAGCTAGCTTATTTTTGGCTTGAAAGTGGTGGGAGCTGCGGGCATGGCGGTGTTCAGATATTCAGCGAATGATGATTTCCTGAAATAATCTAATAGTGCACCCAAGAAGTTGGTGTAGTTTATGGGGCTAACCTGGGAGACCTGGGTGGGACATCTTTATGAAAATTCTAAGGTGCTCTTATATGAAAGTGGAAAAGTCGTACCACATCTCAGTGCTTTGGTTTTGCACCTTATCCTGCAAGCATGCCACGCGGAACTGTAGAGCCACACAACATTGGGATTTGTGAAAGGATGTGGATAATGATGTGAAGGTATCCACTATCTTACACCTATCTTCTGCACTTGCATGCTTAAAAGCAGTGATACTTGTACATTTGTTTGATTCTGCTATATTTAATACTCTCTAGGATGGGATCATGTCTCTTGAATTTGGCAAATGTTGATATAGAGCTTTGCTTGGGCTTTGTACTGACGCCCAGCTATCTGGAATCAGCTGATCATACTTGCTCTCATGTGGGTGTCGAATAATACTTGCTCTTTTTTAGATGCTATTTTTCATTCTAAGAAACTGATTGTTTTCAAGGTTGATGAAATAAATAATTGTATCCGCGTTCTCCTAAAAGGAGCAGCAGTTAAATTGCTGCAACATGTTGGAACAGGAATTACTTGGGTATGTTATTTAGTTGTGACCTTGTGGGGAGAAATTTTTGATGAACTATCAGACATTTGAATTTGTTCTTAGAAATAACTGTCTTTGTTTTGTGGCAGTTCAAAGATGTCGCTATATGGTTACCTTGTCATGCTCATATAGCTGTCTGGGATCTATGGTATAACCTTCTTCAACTCTTGTGTTAAAACATTACTACATTGGTTTGTGTCGATGTCTGAGTGCAGCATACTTGTTGGTCTGCTATCTAGCATTATGCACCATGTATCCTTTTGTGGGCAACTGGCTCGTGAAACCAAGTTTAACTTAATTCTTATCCAACATGTAGCAAAATGGTAAACTAACAGATAACGAGTTCACAGCTTAGCCAAAAGCATCTGTATTCATCTGATCGTTTCAATCACTATAAAGTTGTTCACAAAGGCAGGACTGGAAGTTAACCTTTCTGGCAATGATATCATTCACGAGGTAGATCCTTTCTTCATGAATTTACACATGACTCTTTACACATGGACACTCTTGTTTGCAATACTAGATAATAGTTCTTGTGCATTGTGCTTGCTAACTTCTGTATGACTTGATGAAGAAATCTGTGTTGCGAAGATGTATAATTTACCCCACCTGGCTAATAAGATATCTTTGCACATAAGTTGAGGCTACACTAAACTAAAACTTTGGACATTTTCTTGGCGGTGATTTTGTTGTAGTTAGTCATCATATATTAGTTATTCTGTTTACAGATAACTAGTTGAGATATAAGAGCATACGCTCATACACATACATTTCTGGATATGCACTATCTGGTGTACTTGTGCAAAACTCTCCTATGTCCTTTTGCCATTTACAGGATGAGTTGAATGTGTTCATTTTCCTGTGGTGCAGTCATAAATGCTTGAAGAATGGATGATTCACATTTCGCTGAATGTACTTATGTGTACTCAAGTAAGCCTGAGGAGCAAGCAATATTGTGATAAAGCTGTAGTACTAGCATGTAATAACTGTGAAAAGAACTCACCAGATATAGCTGGTGAAACATCTTTACCAAGGTTTTATTTTTCTTTTGGGCTGCTGGTATTGGGACTCTCTGATTTTTGGATTTCATCGTGACAAGTAGGTACATTGTTGGAGTTCCGATACGGGCATGCATTGGGTCGCATCAACTTCCCAGGTCATCTCTAGTTCTCTATTTCCAACCTTCCATGCATAGTGCATCTTTTCACTTCTATTTTTCTGTACTAAAGTTATGGGCAACCAATTATATGTCAAGTTTTAAATGTAGGAGTGCTCATTTTCCATTTTTTAAACGTTTCTGTCCTTTTCAGTTCGCTGTTCTACTTGCTATTCCTTAGTCGTTTAATTGCATTATATTTGTTCATTGCATCAGAACAGCAGATTGCAGACTGTGTCTGAGTCCAGTGTGTTGCCTGAGTGCAGATTGCAGACTGCTTTCTCCGTACGCATCAGAACAGTATGGACATAGACAAACAAAAAATCGTTAGTGGTGATTTAGAGTAGCAATCAGTCCTCGTCTCCTCGAAGTCGAGTGTACAAGATGTGTCTAGGTAAGGTAGCGTTGCAAAACCTCCTTCGAAAAGGTAGGCTAGAAAGTTGTGGGTGAGCTTGTAAATTAAACAAGACTACCTAATTGCCTGCAGTCTTTAATCATATCGATGTTCTCTTTACTCGCTTGGTGACCCATTTCTTTAAACTATTCTCCCGCAGTTGCCCCTTTACCTTTTAGGCATATTTATTTTCCTTGCTCTTCAAAGCAAACCTGGTCCCAAAACAAAATGGGTGATTTGTGAAGAACATTCTTGTTATTACAGTCTCCTTCAGTGGGTGATTTGCGATGAACTCTGGGGCATACTGATGAAATCTTTGAAATAGGTCATATCCATCATTTGTTTTGCATACTGTACTTATTATTCCTTTGGGCAGCAAAATGAATCTGTAGCAGGTACGCTGGACGCCGCAATTTGATTTGCTCATTCAAAGAGATTAGTCATCGAAGAATTATATCCGAATAGCAATGCACGAAGTTTCTGTCTGTTCACTAAATCATAGTTCTAGCCCCAAATTTCAGTGCTTGGGGTTTCTTTTAGCTAGAAAACATAGTTCTACATTTGGTGGAGCTGCTGCATTGTTTCCAATTCTTTTTGTGGACAATAGAGGAGATTCCGCATTCCTTCATTCGTGGTTACAAACCGTCTAGCTAGCAGTCAGTCACCTATGGTTACCATTACTTGCTTCTCTTTCCATGTTCTTGGTGCAGAGGTTCCTTGGGGTCGAAGGATGGTAGTAAAAACGCTGTAAGCTCTGAATTCTCTTATCGTTCTGCAGGATTAAAATGTCATTATGTCAGAACTTATCCATTCTGGAGCTGTATTGTCTTGAGCTCTGAATTCCCTTATCGTTCTGCAGGATTGAATGTCATCTTGTCGAGCTTATCCGTTCAGGAGCAAGGAGCAGGGTACATCATCACATCACATGGGGTGGTGGTGTGCGGTGCGCCACCGGGCTACCGATACTGCTAGAGTACTAAACAAATTTTAATAGGTGGTACCGCAGTCCCCACTTGCATATCAGCATATGGTCCATTTCTGCTCTCGCACCAACCGAATGGACGGCCCTTTTTCCATCACGTGCGTGCTTCCTATTAACCTTCGCATGGACGCCATCTCTTCTCCTCTAACTAACTTCTCAACTGATGTGAAAAACGTGGTTGATAGCTGCTCTCATCATTCACCGTTTGCATTTCGCAGTTCTTACCTTTTTTTTTAAACAAGGCAAAAGACATTTCATTGATTAAGGAGAAAGTTTAGACAGAAACCGCAAAGCGGCGAATAAAAGGACTACTCCCGCGACATTACAACACCCAAATGTTTCGCTCCGGCCAAAGCCCAAAGCAACACCTCCTATTTGATTTTGTTGATGATGACCATGCAAGGGGTCGCCGAGTTGCGGAAGACTCTAGCATTGCGCTCCAACCAAACCTCCCAAGAGATGAGCATCGTAAAGGAGGCAAGCGCCTAGGGCAAGCCAAGACAGATCTAAAGGTTACCATTTCACCATTCTCTGACCGAAGCCCTTGTCACCCAAGTAGACGTGGTGATGTGATGCATACCGAGCCGGGGGGGGGGGGGGGGGGGGGGGGGACGTCATTCCAAATGCGTATGGTGTAGCGGGCACTGGAAGAGAAGATGAGTTGTCGTTTCTTGGGTTTGCTTCCAAAGAGGGCATAGACCGCAATTAGGCCAACCGTGGCGGGTCAAGCGGTCTGAAGTCCAAATCCTATCTTGAAGAACAAGCCAAGCAAAAAACTTGCATCGAGGGGGCGCCCACACCGTCCACACAGAATGGACAAGGTCCGAGATGGCGAGGCCTTCAAACTGAGCCTCGTAGACCGAGGATGCAGAATATACCCCATCTTTGGTGAACTTCCATATAATAGAGTCTTCAACGTCGTCACCAAGAGCCATGTTATTAGTTTGTCCCAAAGGTTAGCAAACTGTTGGATGTGTTCAAGGGAGAGGTCATTTGAACTGTCAATATTCGCAATTCACTAGTTGTTGGCCATAGCTTGCTGAACTGAGGAGTTTTTCTTGCGAGAGAGATCGTAGAGACATGGAGCGATGTCACGAGGGCACAATCCTCCTAGCCAAGATGAAGTCCAGAACCTCGCCGTCCTTCCATTTCCCACGGTGACCGTGGTGGCTGCCGCAAAGAAATGGCGGCCGTCTTCCGTGCATGGCACTCCCATGCCAATCCATGGCTTGCTCTTATCTTTCCACTCAAACCATAACCATCGAAGTCTCAGGGCCTTCGCAAATTTGTTCAGATTGAGCACCCCCAAGCCACCCTTGTTCTTTGGTTTGCAAACGATGTCCCAGTTTACCTTGCATTTCCCTCCAGAAACCTTGTTCGTGCCCGCCCAAAGATATGCACGGTGGATGCTATCAATTTTTTGAAGGACCTCCACCGGGATGCCAAGAGGGGTGAGATGATATATTGTGATGGCCGTTAGGACAGCCTTGACAAGGATCGTTCGGCCTGTAGCAGCCACATGCCTTCCTTGCCAAGGGGGTAGCTTGCCCGCGATCTTATCTTCAAGATGCTGGAAATGGATTCTCTTGAGACGCTTAATAGACAGAGGAAGGCCAAGATAACGCGTCGGAAACGATGAACGGACCGCCGGAAAAGCATGAAGAACGTTGTCCAGATTGATACCATCACATCGAATAGGAGCAACAAGACTTTTAGCATAGTTATTGACAAGACCAGTTGAGGGAGTCCTGGACTAAGGGGTCCTCGGGCGTCCGGCCTGTTATCCATGGGCCGGACTGATGGGCTGTGAAGACATGAAGGCCGAAGACTGTACCCGTGTCCGGATAGGACTCTCCTTGGTGTGGAAGGCAAGCTTGGCGATCAACTATGAAGATTCCTTCCTATGTAACCGACTCTATGTAACCCTAGATCCCCCGGTGTCTATATAAACCGGAGGGTGTAGTCCGGAAAGGATATATTCATTACAATAGTCATACATGCTAGACTTCTAGGGTTTAGCCATTACGATCTCGTGGTAGATCAACTCTTGTAACACTCATATTCATCAAGATCAATCAAGCAGGAAGTAGGGTATTACCTCCATAGAGAGGGCCCGAACCTGGGTAAACATCGTGTCCCCTGTCTCCTGTAACCATCGATCCTAGACGCATAGTTCGGGACCCCCTACCCGAGATCCGCCGGTTTTGACACCGACATTGGTGCTTTCGTTGAGAGTTCCACTATGCCGTCGACGAAAGGTTCGATGGTCCCTTCGATCGTCTATAACGACGCTGTCCAAGGAGGAACCTTCCTCCCCGGACAGATTTTCGTATTCGGCGGCTTCATACTGCGGGCCAACTCGCTTGGCCATCTGGAGCAGATCGATAGCTACGCCCCTGGCCACCAGGTCAGATTTGGAAGCTTGAACTATGTCGCGGATAGCCGTGGAGACTTGATCTTCAATGGATTTGAGACCGCGGCGATCGTTCCCCCTCGCTCCGATGAACATGACTTAAATCTGTCATCGGACCAGATTCAGGAGATGGTTCCTGTACCTACTACGGCCTTAGATCTGGGGCAGATTGCACCATCTGAAGCCACAGAGTCCGCGGCGTTGGAGCCGCACACAGACTCAACACCAGGGAATATCTGCATCAACGGAATTCTGGACTCGTTTCCGGCTATAAATTCCGAAGCGCATACGCCTGCAGACACCGAGCTGGATCGGTCCTCGATCTTCGAGTTCAGCGCCGCAGACGTCTTCCAACACTCGCCCTTGGGCGATTTGCTAAATTCATTAAAAAACCTGTCCTTGGCGGGGGACTCACAGCCGAACTATGTCCGGTTCGAACTAGAGGCTAATGATGGGGAATTTTGCTTCCCACCCGCCACCCACTTCATAGCCACTGTCGAGGACTTAACCGACGTGGTTGATTATGGCTCCGAAGACATCGACGGTATGGACGACGATGCCGATAAGGAGCAAGGCCAAGACCCTCCATTCACTGGACGTTGGACGGCCACCTCTTCATACGATGTGTACATGGTTGACACACCTAAAAAAGCTAGCGACGATGACAAAGAAGATCCAGTCGCAAATACACCTTGTGAGACACAGTCCAAGCGCCGGCGCCCTAAACGCCGCTCTAAGCCACGTCGCTCAAAAGATGGCAACACTGGCACTGGAGAAAATAGTACTCCGAACGACGCCGAAAACAATGAAGACCCTGTTGGAGTAGCACCCGAACAGGAGGAACAAGGCAACAGGCAAGTTAACCCTGATAAACAGGCCATGCCTAGTGACCCGGATGACGATAGTTATCGTCCACTCCCCGAGGATGAGGAGAGCCTCGGCAACAAGGATTTCATCGTGCCTGAGGCACCCCTCGAGCAGGAGCGCTTCAAGCGCCAGCTAATAGCTACCGCAAGAAGCCTGAAGAAAAAGCAGCAGCAGCTTCAAGCCGATCAAGACCTACTCATTGACAGATGGACCGATGTCCTGGCAGCCGAAGAATACGGCCTCAAGCGCCCAGCCAAGAGTTACCCGAAGCGCAGACTGCTACCTCAGTTCGATGAGGAGGCACCGGAGCCCATACCTCCCTCGCGCAATGCGGAACGACCACCACGTGGTCGGGATAGTGCGGCGGACCGACCACCATGCGGTCGGGATAAAACGGCAATTCAGGCCGAACAACAGCCCGCCCCACCGCCTCATAAAAACAGAGACAAAACAGCTCGGGACCATACATACGACCTTCGGCAGGACCTGGACAGTCGAGCAGGACACACCAGATCAATCTACGGATCGCGAGGACGCTTCTCGACTCGGGATGACGGCTACCTATTCGGACGTGACAAACCTAGTCACGCCCGGGCCGATAACCGCAGACGGACTCCATCGGAGGTGCGTCGCGACGCGGCCCAATACAGAGGCGCCGCACACCCTCTCTGCTTCACAGATGAAGTACTGGATCACAAATTCCCCGAGGGGTTCAAGCCCGTCAATATTGAGTCATACGATGGAACAACCGATCCCGCAGTGTGGATCGAAGATTTTATTCTCCACATCCATATGGCCCGAGGAGACGACCTCCACGCCATCAAATACCTCCCATTAAAATTAAAAGGGCCAGCTAGACACTGGCTAAATAGCCTGCCTAAAAATTCCATCGGCAGCTGGGAGGACTTGGAAGAAGCTTTTCTTGACAACTTCCAAGGTACTTATGTCCGGCCACCAGATGCCGATGACTTAAATCATATAGTTCAACAACCTGGAGAATCGGCCAGAAATTTCTGGACTAGGTTCCTAACCAAAAAGAACCAAATCGTTGACTGTCCGGATGCCAAAGCCCTAGTGGCCTTCAAACACAGCATCTGTGACGAATGGCTCGCCCGCCACCTCGGCCAAGAAAAGCCGAAGTCTATGGCAGCCCTCACGGCACTCATGACCCGCTTTTGCGTGGGTGAAGATAATTGGCTGGCTCGTAGTAAAAACACAGCCAACGAGGCAGGCCCCTCCGAGGCCAAAACAGCACCGGCAAGACCCGGCGCAATAGACACAAACGGCAATGTAATGGCGATAACACCGATGACACTGCAGTTCACGCCGGATTCAGTGGCTCCAAGCCTGGCCAGCGAAAGAAACCTTATAAAAGGAACAGCGAGGGACCATCCAGCTTGGACCGCATACTCGATCGTCCGTGCCAGATACATGGCACCCCAGGCAAACAAGCCAATCATACCAACAGAGATTGTCGGGTTTTCAAGCAAGCCATCAAGTTAAATACCGAGAGCAAGGAAACGAGATCGCAAAGCCAGGACGACGACGAAGAGCCCCGGCAGCCGAACACTGGGCGGCAGAAGAAATTTCCCCCTCAAGTCAAAACGGTGAACATGATATATGCTACACACATACCCAAAAGGGAGCGCAAGCGCGCACTCAGGGACATCTACGCGACAGAGCCAGTCGCCCCAAAATTCAACCCGTGGTCGTCGTTTCCGATCACCTTTGATCGTCGAGATCATCCAACTAGTATCCGTCATGGCGGATCGGCCGCACTGGTCCTTGACCCAATCATCGACGGATTTCACCTAACGTGAGTCCTAATGGACGGTGGTAGCAGCCTCAACCTGCTCTATCAAGATACAGTGCGGAAGATGGGCATTAATCCCTCACGAATCAAACCCACAAGGACTACCTTTAAAGGAGTCATACCAGGCGTAGAGGCCCATTGTACGGGCTCAATCACGCTGGAGGCGGTCTTCGGTTCTCCGGACAACTTCCGAAGCGAAGAGTTAATCTTCGACAGCGTCCCCTTCCGCAGCGGCTACCACACACTGCTCGGACGAACCGCGTTTGCTAGATTCAACGTAGTGCCACACTACGCTTATCTCAAGCTCAAGATGCCCGGTCCACGCGGCGTCATAACAGTCAATGGAAACACGGAACGCTCCCTCCGTACTGAGGAGCACACAGCCGCCCTAGCAGCAGAGGTACAAAACGGCCTTCTCAAGCAGAACTATAATCTGGCTGTTGAGCCCCCGGACATCGTTAAGAGGGTCCGGACTACACTGCAACAGGACAGCTCGGCTCGTAAAGAGCTTGATTAACAATTCGGCCTCCGTCCCACGCGTACATAACTACGAGCCCAAAAAATATGGACGGAGGCATAGCTAGCTCGCGATCCACAGTGCGGCTCGACCGACCCCAGGATTCGCGTACCTTTTCTTTTCCATTTCAGGTCAATTCTCTCTTTTCGAGATTTCTTCTGACAACCCGTCTGTCGGACACACCAAGGAGGCAAGGAGCTTTGACGCACAAGGGAACCCCCAGGTGGCCTCCGTTAACGATTGCTATACCTGTTTTACATACCCGCACGCAGCTCGCACTTGGTCTTGGCATGTTAAATAGACTTTTTTGCTTATCATATTGCACGTACAAATACGCCTCGACGTATTAATCACATTATAAAAATAAAGGGCGGCGTCAGTTTTTACTCAATCTTCCCCTTTCTTCCTTTGTATTTATTACTCGTTGCATGCGTATATTCTGGTACGTATCACTGCGCCAGGGGCTTCATCACGCCCCGCATTGTGGCAACAAAAGTCCGAACACTTTTACAGTACTGTTCGGCGCCCCGAACTTATAGCATTATATGCATCGGCTCCGAAGCATGTCTTTGGTCAATAGTTGGGTTGCCTGGCTCCTGTGTTTGCTACCTTACGTTCCGCTATATTGGCTAGGGTAGTAAAGGGAGAACTACTGCGATTGTGTCCCGGTTCGTCCGGACGAGCACCTCAGTAGAGAAAGTCGAAAACTGACTGTCATGATGAGGCGAGAGCTGGTCAGCTGTTCAAGAGGTCTCAAATCCCTAGAGATTTTTTCCGCTTTATGCGAGGAATCGGTTTTTTCCGATTAGGCGTATATAACGCCCCCAGTTCGGCCTTCTGAACACCAGGGGCTTTGCTGAAATTTTCATGGTCAAACTGCTATGGCTAAGTGAGGGTAATAAAGGCCGTATAGTCTGATTGCCTTGTTCGTTGCGCTAAACACCTCCTTTAAGGACCAGAATGTGGAGTAAAGAGTGTTTAGATTTATCCCGAACACCCCCGTAATCTACGTGGGGGCAGAAGCCGAGGACTGGTCAACCCTCAGATGTTAATAAACGGCCGCACAGGAGGTAAAATTTAATCACAAGCATCATATTACATACCAATCTTGTTTCATATTACAGGACAACCCGAATGTTTTCATGAGAATATCACGTCCTTCGCACATTGCTCTGCCACAAGGCGGGATCCCTTCGGGACACCGTCGAAATATAGCTCGGGTCGCCGATGCTGCTTGCCCTCAGGTGGCCCTTCGGTCATCAACTTCTTGGCATCCATCTTCGCCCAGTGCGTCTTGACACGCGCGAATGCCATCCGCGCACCCTCAATGCAGACCGACCGCTTCACGACTTCAAGCCGTGGACAGGCACTCACAAGCCGATTTACAAGTCCAAAGTAGCTGCCGGGCACGGGCTCGGCAGGCCACAGCCGGACTATCAGGTCCTTCATGGCTAACTCGGCCAACTTGTGGAGCTCGACCAACTGTTTCAACTGGTCGCTAAAGGGCACCGGATGTTCTGGTCCAAGATATTGGGACCAGAACAGCTTCTCCGTAGACATCCCTTCTTCGGCCCGGTAGAACTCGGCGGCAACCGATACGCTGCGCGACAGATCTGTAAATGCCCCAGGAAAACACAAGTTCGGGTAAGTTCAAGGATCGTTTCCTTTGCATACTTGCCTTGCATAGTGCTACCTCTTGAGCACTGCGTTGGTTTTCCATTGAAGAGGAAAGGGTGATGCAGCAAAGTAGCGTAAGTATTTCCCTCAGTTTTTGAGAACCAAGGTATCAATCCAGTAGGAGGCTACACGCGAGTCCCTCGTACCTACACAAACCAAATAAATCCTCGCAACCAACGCGATAAGGGGTTGTCAATCCCTTCACGGTCACTTACGAGAGTGAGATCTGATAGATATGATAGGATAATATTTTTGGTATTTTTATGATAAAGATGCAAAGTAAAATAAAAGCAAAGTAAAAAAGCAAAGGAAATAACTAAGTGTTGGAAGATTAATATGATGAAGATAGACCCGGGGGCCATAGGTTTCACTAGTGGCTTCTCTCAAGAGCATAAGTATTTTACGGTGGGTGAACGAATTACTGTTGAGCAATTGAAAGAATTGAGCATAGTTATGAGAGTATCTAGGTATGATCATGTATATAGGCATCATGTCCGAGACAAGTAGACCGACTCCTGCCTGCATCTACTACTATTACTCCACTCATTGACCGCTATCCAGCATGCATCTAGAGTATTAAGTTCATGGAAACAGAGTAACGCCTTAAGCAAGATGACATGATGTAGAGGGATAAATTCATGCAATATGATAAAACCCCCATCTTGTTATCCTCGATGGCAACAATACAATACGTGCCTTGCTGCCCCTACTGTCACTGGGAAAGGACACCGCAAGATTGAACCCAAAGCTAAGCACTTCTCCCATTGCAAGAAAGATCAATCTAGTAGGCCAAACCAAACTGATAATTCGAAGAGACTTGCAAAGATAACCAATCATACATAAAAGAATTCAGAGAAGATTCAAATATTGTTCATAGATAATCTTGATCATAAACCCACAATTCATCGGTCTCAACAAACACACCGCAAAAAGAAGATTACATCGAATAGATCTCCACGAGAGAGGGGGAGAACATTGTATTGAGATCCAAAAAGAGAGAAGAAGCCATCTAGCTACTGGACCCGAAGGTCTGAGGTAAACTACTCACACTTCATCGGAGAGGCTATGGTGTTGATGTAGAAGCCCTCCGTGATGGATGCCCCCTCCGGCGGAGCTCCGGAACAGGCCCCAAGATGGGATCTCGTGGGTACAGAAGGTTGCAGTGGTGGAATTAGGTTTTTGGCTCCGTATCTGATTGTTTGGGGGTACGTAGGTATATATAGGAGGAAGAAGTATGTCGGTGGAGCAACAGGGGGCCCACGAGGGTGGAGGGCGTGCCCTGGGGGGTGGGCGCGCCTCCCTACCTCGTGGCCTCCTGGAAGCTTCTCTTACGTAGGGTCCAAGTCTCCTGGATCATGCTTGTTCCAAAAATCACGCTCCCGAAGGTTTCATTCCGTTTGGACTCCGTTTGATATTCTTTTTCTGCGAAACTCTGGAATAGGCAAAAAACAACAATTCTGGGCTGGGCCTCCGGTTAATAGGTTAGTCCCAAAATAATATAAAAGTGAATAATAAAGCCCAATATTATCCAAAACAGTAGATAATATAGCATGGATCAATCAAAAATTATAGATACGTTGGAGACGTATCAAGCATACCCAAGCTTAATTCCTGCTCGTCCTCGAGTAGGTAAATGATAAAAAAGATAATTTTTGATGCGGAGTGCTACTTGGCATAATTTCAATGTAATTCTTCTTAATTATGGTATGAATATTCAGATCCGAAAGATTCAAGATAAAAGTTCATATTGACATAAAAAATAATAATACTTCAAGTATACTAACTAAGCAATTATGTCCTCTCAAAATAACATGGCCAAAGAAAGTTCATCCCTACAAAATCATATAGTTTAGTCATGCTCCATTTTCGTCACACAAGAATGCTCTCATCATGCACAACCCCAATGACAAGCCAAGCAATTGTTTCATACTTTAGTAATCTCAAACTTTATAAACCTTCACGCAATACATGAGCGCGAGCCATGGACATAGCACTATGGGTGGAATAGAATATGATGATGGGGGTTATGTGGAGAAGACAAAAAAGGAGAAAGTCTCACATCAACGAGGCTAATCAATGAGCTATGGAGATGCCCATCGATTGATGTTAATGCAAGGAGTAGGGATTGCCATGCAACGGATGCACTAGAGCTATAAATGTATGAAAGCTCAACAAAAGAAACTAAGTGGGTGTGCATCCAACTTGCTTGCTCACGAAGACCTAGGGCACTTGAGGAGGCCCATTGTTGGAATATACAAGCCAAGTTTTATAATGAAAAATTCCCACTAGTATATGAAAGTGACAAAACAAGAGACTCTCCATCATGAAGATTATGGTGCTACTTTGAAGCACAAGTGTGGAAAAAAAAGGATAGTAGCATTGCCCCTTTTTATTTCTTTTTTGGGCCTTTTTTTTATTTGGCCTTTTTTTGGGACAATGCTCTATTAAATGATGATCATCACACTTCTATTTTTTACAACTCAATGATTACAACTTGATACTAGAACAAAGTATGACTCTATAGGAATGCCTCCGGCGGTGTACCGGGATATGCAATGAATCAAGAGTGACATGTATAAAAGAATTATGAACGGTGGCTTTGCCACAAATACTATGTCAACTACATGATCATGCTAAGCAATATGACAATGATGAACGTGTCATGATAAACTGGATGGTGGAAAGTTGCACAGCAATATATCTCGGAATGGCTATGGAAATGCCATAATAGGTAGGTATGGTGGTTGTTTTGAGGAAGATATAAGGAGGTTTATGTGTGAAAGAGCGTATCATATCACGGGGTTTGGATGCACCGGTGAAGTTTGCACCAACTCTCAATGTGAGAAAGGGCAATGCACGGTACCGAAGAGGCTAGCAATGATGGAAGGGTGAGAGTGCGTATAATCCATGGACTCAACATTAGTCATAAAGAACTCACATACTTATTGCAAAAATCTACAAGTCATCAAAAACTAAGCACTACGCGCATGCTCCTAGGGGGATAGATTGGTAGGAAAAGACTATCGCTCGTCCCCGACCGTCACTCATAAGGAGGACAATCAAAGAACACCTCATGTTTCAAATTTGTCACATAACGTTTACCATACGTGCATGCTACGGGACTTGCAAACTTCAACACAAGCATTTCTCAAATTCACAACTACTCAACTAGCACGACTTTGATATTATTACCTCCATATCTCAAAACAATCATCAAGCATCAAACTTCTCTTAGTATTCAACACACTCATAAGAAAGTTTTTACTAATCTTGAATACCTAGCATACTAGGATTATTTAAGCAAATTACCGTGCTATTTAAGACTCTCAAAATATTCTAAGTGAAGCATGAGAGATCAATAGTTTCTATAAAACAAATCCACCACCGTGCTCTAAAAGATATAAGTGAAGTACTAGAGCAAAACTATATTACTCAAAAGATATAAGTGAAGCATATAGAGTATTCTAATAATTTCCAAATCATGTATGGCTCTCTCAAAAGGTGTGTACAGCAAGGATGATTGTGGTAAAAAAAAAGCAAAGACTCAAATCATACAAGACGCTCCAAGCAAAACACATATCATGTGGTGAATAAAAATATAGCTCCAAGTAAAGTTACCGATGGAAGTAGACGAAAGAGGGGATGCCTTCCGGGGCATCCCCAAGCTTTAGCTTTTTGGTGTCCTTAGATTATCTTGGGGGTGCCATGGGCATCCCCAAGCTTAGGCTCTTGCCACTCCTTGTTCCATAATCCATCAAAATCTTTCACCCAAAACTTGAAAACTTCACAACACAAAACTCAACAGAAATCTCGTGAGCTCCGTTAGCGAAAGAAAACAAAAGACCACTTCAAGGTACTGTAATGAACTCATTATTTATTTATAATGGTGTTAAACCTACTGTATTCCAACTTATCTATGGTTTATAAACTATTTTACTAGCCATAGATTCATCAAAATAAGCAAACAACACACGAAAAACAGAATCTGTCAAAAACAGAACAGTCTGTAGTAATCTGTAACTAACGCAAACTTCTGGAACTCCAAAAAATCAGCCAAAATAGGAAGACCTAGGCAATTTTTTTATTGATCAGAAGAAATTGGAATCAATATTTTATCACGTTCTTGTGATTTTTAACAATTGTTTTCGTGAACAGAATGTTTCTGGAAATTTCTGCAAGATCAAATAACTATCATCCAAGAAGATCCTATAGGTTTAACTTGGCACAAACACTAATTAAAACATAAAAACACATCTAACCAGAGGCTAGATCAAATATTTATTCCTAAACAGAAGCAAAAGCAAAAAAACTAAAAATAAAATTGGGTTGCCTCCCAACAAGCGCTATCGTTTAACGCCCCTAGCTAGGCATAAAAGCAAGGATAGATCTAGGTATTGCCATCTTTGGTAGGCAATCCATAAGTGGCTCTCATGATAGATTCATATGGTAATTTTATTTTCTTCCTAGGGAAGTGTTCCATGCCTTTCTTTAATGGAAATTGGAATCTAATATTCCCTTCCTTCATATCAATAATTGCACCAATCATTCTAAGGAAAGGTCTACCAAGAATAATAGGACATGAAGGATTGCAATCTATATCAAGGACGATAAAATCTACGGGCACATAGTTCCTATTTGCAACAATAAGAACATCATTAATTCTTCCCATAGGTTTCTTAATAGTGGAATCCGCAAGGTGCAAGTTTAGAGAGCAATCATCAAAATCACGGAAATCTAGCAAATCGCACAAAGTTTTGGGAATAGTGGAGACACTAGCACCCAAATCACATAAATCATAGAACTCATGATCCTTAATCTTAATTTTAATAGTTGGTTCCCACTCATCATAAAGTTTTCTAGGAATAGAAACTTCCAACTCGAGCTTTCCTTCATAAGATTGCATCAAGGCATCAACGATATGTTTAGTAAACACTTTATTTTGACTATAAGCATGAGGAGAATTTAGCACGGATTGCAACAAGGAAATACAATCAATCAAAGAGCAATTATCATAATTAAATTCCTTGAAATCCAAAATAGTGGGTTTAGCAACATCTAACGTTTTGATTTCTTCAATCCCACTCTTATCAATTTTAGCATCAAGATCTAAAAACTCCGAATTTTTGGAACGCCTTCTAGGTAAAGGTAGATCATATTCAGTCCCACCATTATCAAGATTCATATTGCAAAACAAAGATTTAATAGAGGACACGTCAATAACTTTTAGATCTTCATCTTTATTTTCATAGAAATTCGAAGAACACGCTTTCATAAAGCAATCTTTCTTAGCACGCATCCTAGCGGTTCTTTCTTTGCACTCATCAATGGAAATTCTCATGGCTTTGAGAGACTCATTGATATCATGCTTAGGAGGAATAGATCTAAGTTTTAAAGAATCAACATCAAGAGAAATTCTATCAACGTTCCTAGCCAATTCATCAACTTTAAGCAATTTCTCTTCAAGCAAAGCATTGAAATTCTTTTGCGAATTCATAAACTCGTTAACACTAGTCTCAAATTCATAGGGCATCTTATTAAAATTTCCATAAGAGTTGTTGTAGGAATTACCATAATTATTAGAGGAATTACTAGGATAAGGCCTAGGATTAAAGTTTCCTCTATTCGCGTTGTTACCAAAATTATCCCTACCAACAAAATTCACATCCATAGATTCATTATGATTCTCAATCAAAGTGGACAAAGGCATATCATTAGGATCGGAAGGAACACTCTTACTAGAAAATAGTTTCATAAGTTCATCCATCTTCCCACTCAAAACATTAATTTCTTCTATCGCATGCACTTTTTTATTAGTAGATCTTTCAGTGTGCCATTGAGAATAATTAATTATAATATTATCTAGGAGTTTAGTAGCTTCTCCTAAGGTGATTTCCATAAAAGTGCCTCCCGCGGCCGAATCTAAAAGATTTCTAGAAGCAAAATTCAATCCGGCATAAATTTTTTGTATAATCATCCACAAATTCACACCATGAGTAGGGCAATTACGTATCATTAATTTCATCCTCTCCCAAGCTTGTGCAACATGTTCATGATCAAGTTGCTTAAAATTCATAATATCGTTTCTTAGAGAGATGATCTTAGCGGGAGGAAAATACTTAGAGATAAAAGCATCTTTGCACTTGTTCCAAGAATCAATACTATTTTTAGGCAAAGACGAAAACCAAGCTTTAGCACGACCTCTAAGCGAAAAAGGAAATAGCTTCAGTTTAACAATATCATTATCAACATCTTTCTTCTTTTGCATATCACACAAATCAACGAAGCTATTTAGATGAGTAGCGGCATCTTCACTAGGAAGGCTGGCGAATTGATCTTTCATGACAAGATTCAACAAAGTAGCATTGATTTCACAAGATTCAGTATCGGTACGAGGAGCAATCGGAGTGCTAAGGAAATCATTATTGTTGGTATTGGTAAAGTCACATAATTTGGTATTATCTTGAGCCATCGTGACAAACAAGCAATCCAACACACGAGCAAACAAAAAGCAAGCGAAAAAGAGGCGAACGAAGAAGAGAGGGCGAATAAAACGGCAAGGGTGAAGTGGGGGAGAGGAAAACGAGAGGCAAATGGCAAATAATGTAATGCGGGAGATAAGGGATTGTGATGGGTACTTGGTATGTTGACTTTTGCCTAGACCTCCCCGGCAACGGCGCCAGAAATCCTTCTTGCTACCTCTTGAGCACTGCGTTGGTTTTCCCTTGAAGAGGAAAGGGTGATGCAGCAAAGTAGCATAGGTATTTCCCTTAGTTTTTGAGAACCAAGGTATCAATCCAGTAGGAGGCTACGCGCGAGTCCCTCGTACCTACACAAAACAAATAAATCCTCGCAACCAACGCGATAAGGGGTTGTCAATCCCTTCACGGTCACTTACGAGAGTGAGATCTGATAGATATGATAGGATAATATTTTTGGTATTTTTATGATAAAGATGCAAAGTAAAATAAAAGCAAAGTAAAAAGCAAAGGAAATAACTAAGTGTTGGAAGATTAATATGATGAAGATAGACCCGGGGGCCATAGGTTTCACTAGTGGCTTCTCTCAAGAGCATAAGTATTTTACAGTGGGTGAACGAATTACTGTTGAGCAATTGACAGAATTGAGCATAGTTATGAGAGTATCTAGGTATGATCATGTATACAGGCATCACGTCCGAGACAAGTAGACCGACTCCTGCCTGCATCTACTACTATTACTCCACTCATCGACCGCTATCCAGCATGCATCTAGAGTATTAAGTTCATGGAAATAGAGTAACGCCTTAAGCAAGATGACATGATGTAGAGGGATAAATTCATGCAATATGATAAAAACCCCATCTTGTTATCCTCGATGGCAACAATACAATACGTGCCTTGCTGCCCCTACTATCACTGGGAAAGGACACCGCAAGATTGAACCCAAAGCTAAGCACTTCTCCCATTGCAAGAAAGATCAATCTAGTAGGCCAAACCAAACTGATAATTCGAAGAGACTTGCAAAGATAACCAATCATACATAAAAGAATTCAGAGAAGATTCAAATATTGTTCATAGATAATCTTGATCATAAACCCACAATTCATCGGTCTCAACAAACACACCGCAAAAAGAAGATTACATCGAATAGATCTCCACGAGAGAGGGGGAGAACATTGTATTGAGATCCAAAAAGAGAGAAGAAGCCATTTAGCTACTGGACCCGAAGGTCTGAGGTAAACTACTCACACTTCATCGGAGAGGCTATGGTGTTGATGTAGAAGCCCTCCGTGATGGATGCCCCCTTCGGCGGAGCTCCGGAACAGGCCCCAAGATGGGATGTCGTGGGTACAGAAGGTTGCGGCGGTGGAATTAGGTTTTTGGCTCCGTATCTGATCGTTTGGGGGTACGTAGGTATATATAGGAGGAAGAAGTACGTCGGTGGAGCAACAGGGGGCCCACGAGGGTGGAGGGCGCGCCCTGGGGGGGTGGGCGCGCCCCCCTACCTCGTGGCCTCCTGGAAGCTTCTCTTACGTAGGGTCCAAGTCTCCCGGATCATGTTCGTTCCAAAAATCACGCTCCCGAAGGTTTCATTCCGTTTGGACTCCGTTTGATATTCTTTTTCTGCGAAACTCTGAAATAGGCAAAAAACAACAATTCTGGGTTGGGCCTTCGGTTAATAGGTTAGTCCCAAAAATAATATAAAAGTGAATAATAAAGCCCAATATTGTCCAAAATAGTAGATAATATAGCATGGAGCAATCAAAAATTATGGATACGTTGGAGACGTATCACATAGCGACAACCTTACCCGCCGCAATCTTCTTGGCCGCCTGGATTTCCTGGAGGGCGCTCTGGCTTCATCTCGGGCATCTTGCGTGCTCTTGCGGGCCTTAGCAAGTTCGGATTCTTGTGCCTTAGAGTCACGCTCCAAGGACTCGTACTTTTTGACGGCGTCCTGGAGCTCTTGCTGACCCTGGCCTCGTGCTTCTCGCGTGCGGCATGTTCCTTGGCCGCTTTCTCCTCGGCCTCGGCCAACGCCTTTTTGAGGGCCGCCACCTCGGTCGTGGCCCCTACTAAAGCTCATGACACTTTAGTCAGCTTGAACCATTTATTCTTCAATATACACGCAGGTTACTGCATACCTTGGCTATCCTCCAGCTGCTTCTTCACGAGGCCGAGCTCTTCCTCAGCCCGCCCCAGTTTCTGCTTCAGTCCAGAGACCTCCGCGGTTTGAGCGGTAGCAGCCCGCAATGAGGCCTGCTTATTCACATAGACACCTTATGTTAGACTCCTGCGACAACTATTTTTGATCCTCTGTTCGGCTTTTTCTTTCCGGACACCGAACAGAACATCAGGGGCTACTGTCTATGCTATGATATTCTTTTTACAATTACATTACTGACCTCAAAGCTTGATAGAAGGCTAGTGTAGGCTTCGTTCAGTCCGTTTTTGGCGGACTGAACCCTTTCAATCACCGTACCCATATGGGCACGGTGCTCATCCACAATGGAGGCGCCTTGTAGTGCTTCCAGTAGACGATCCGGCCCCTCCGGTTGGACAGAGGTTGCCGGTTGCACACCCCCTCTTTTTGGGAAAAGCCGTTTGCTGGATTCCGGAGCTATATAGGTGTCCGGAATAGAATCCGGCTGAGGGTCGAGTAGAACCCGGCCCGCACCGTCTGTCTCCGTAGGGGCTTTGTCTCCCATATATCCGGCGGCCCGAGAGTCATCCTGGGGCGCCACCCTGACGATCTCCGGAGCCTTCCCCCGGTCCGGGGAAGCCCTTTGGGACGCTGCCTCGTCATCACCCTTGGTCGAAGGGGAGCAAGCGGGCGGCGGTGACATGCTGGCCCTCTCCTTGGGGTCCAGCAAACCTTCTGATGAAGATCGTGGAGAACTGTCCCGAGCCGGACTGCAATAACACGATTCAAACATATTAATATTGCAAGGCGGAAAGGACGGACGTTCAGGCGTGAATAAAGATTTTTGATACTTACGATGCGGCCCGAGGCTTGGCCCGGGAAGGCCTTTCCGGACTGCTATCGACATCCACGCGGAGTTATCCGCGGGGAAGCCTTTCCCCCTCTTGGGTGCCTTCGCCTCCAGATTCGTGGAGGCCGTTCTCTTCATCCTCCCCACCTCGAGTGGGGAGTCATCTTCCTTTTCCTCCTCCTCGTCATCGTCCTCGGTGGACGAAGAGCGAGTTTCGTCTTCGGACATCATGTCCGGAGCGCCTTTTCGGCGAGGGCCCCTCCGGGCCCCTTTGGCCGCTTTCTTGGCCGTCTTCTGCGGCACCTCATAAGGTGCTGGAAACAACATTTTCGTCAGTAATGGAAATTCGGGGTCTTCGGGCAGCGGAGCTGGACAGTTAATCCCCTTGCTACCTCGATCCAGGCCTGAAAACATGGATAGGAAGGCTTAGGCTTTTTCCTCAAAATATGCTGGTAAAGGGTATGCCTTGAAAACATGAAACAACTTACCGAATTAGCCTGACGTTTTAAGCTGAGCCCACGATCCTCGGTCATGGGCGGTGGTGTCTCGCCGGCCTTGAAGAGCACTTTCCAGATGTCTTCGTGCGTCGTGCCGAAGAGCTCTAGTAGCGTCTGGTGCTTGGCCGGATCATACTCCCACAGATAGCAAGTCCAGCGTTGGCACAGAAGAACCCGACGAATGAGCATGACCTGGATCACGTTGACGAGCTTGATTTTCCTGTCTATCATGTTCTGGACGCACGTCTGGAGCCCGGTCAGCTCGCTCGAGGGACCCCAGGTTAGGCCCCTCTCTTGCCAGGAGGTGAGCCGCATCGGGATTCCAGATCGGAATTCGGGGGCCGCCGCCCAGTCAGTGTCGCGCGGCTCGGTGATGTAGAACCACCCCGATTGCCACCCCTTCACTGTTTCCGCAAAGGAGCCTTCGAGCCAGGTAACATTGGGCATCTTACCCACCATGGCGCCTCCGCACTCTGCTTGTTGGCCGCTCACCACTTTCGGCTTCACATTAAAGGTCTTCAGCCAAAGGCCGAAATGAGGTGGGATGCGGAGGAAGGCCTCGCACACGACAATGAATGCCGTGATGTTGAGAATGAAATTGGGGGCTAGGTCATGAAAGTCTAGCCCGTAGTAAAACATCAGCTCGCGGACGAACGGGTTGAGAGGGAATCCCAGCCCGCGGACAAAGTGTGTGAGAAACACAACCCTCTCATGGGGCTCGGGAGTGAGTATGATTTGCCCTTTGGTCGGGAGTCAGTGAGCAATCTTCTTGGCCAAATATCTGGCCTCCTGGAGCTCCGTGATGTCCTTCTTCTTAACGGAGGAGGCCATCCACTTGCCCCTAGCTCCGGATCCGGACATGTTTGGAGTGCTTTCTCGAACGAGTAAAAGCTAAAGCTTGGGCGCTAGAGCTCAAGGACGGAAGGACTGAAGGAGAGAAAGAGTGTGGGTGAAGGAAGGGAATCCTTATCCCCTTATAAAGGCCATGAATATCAAGCGCCTCCCCACTCGCCCTGAAAGCTCGCCTATTCCCAAGGCGTGTGTAAATGGCACGGTTGGGTTACCCATACCCGCATTGATGAAAATCCCACGATAAGGGGACACGATCTTTGCTTTGACAAGACGTGCCAATGGCAACCGCGTCTTGGGACGTGGGGCGGCGGACACAGAAATGGTTCGGAATTATGACCGATCGGACGTGATGTCATGCTACAAAAATTTGTCAGCGGATTGGATTCGTGTAAAACTATATTTTCTCTATGGTTGTGTATGTTGTGTGTGACAGGTCCGGATACTATCATTGCGTCCGAAGACTATCTTGGAGTTCGGAAAGAAGGGAACCCGCCTTGCAACACCGAAGACAATCTGCACGCCGGACTCCTCGTCATTGAAGCCAGGTTCAGGGGCTACTGAGGGAGTCCTGGACTAAGGGGTCCTCGGGCGTCCGACCTGTTATCCATGGGCTAGACTGATGGGCTGTGAAGACATGAAGGCCGAAGACTGTACCCGTGTCCGGATAGGACTCTCCTTGGCGTGGAAGGCAAGCTTGGCGATCAACTATGAAGATTCCTTCCTATCTAACCGACTCTATGTAAACCTAGATCCCCCCGGTGTCTATATAAACCGGAGGGTGTAGTCCGGAAAGGATATATTCATTACCATAGTCATACAGGCTAGACTTCTAGGGTTTAGCCATTACGATCTCGTGGTAGATTGATAACCCACAAGTATAGGGGATCGCAACAGTTTTCGAGGGTAGAGTATTCAACCCAAATTTATTGATTCGACACAAGGGGAGCCAAAGAATATTATCAAGTATTAGCAGTTGAGTTGTCAATTCAACCACACCTGGATAACTTAGCATCTGCAGCAAAGTATTTAGTAGCAAAGTAGTATGATAGTAGTGGTAACGGTAACAAAGGTAACAGTAGCAACGGAAAAGTAAATAAGCGAAGAACAATATGTGAAAAGCTCGTAGGCATTGGATCGGTGATGGAGAATTATGCCGGATGCGGTTCATCATGTAACAGTCATAACATAGGGTGACACAGAACTAGCTCCAATTCATCAATGTAATGTAGGCATGTATTTCGAATATAGTCATACGTGCTTATGGAAAAGAACTTGCATGACATCTTTTGTCCTACCCTCCCGTGGCAGCGGGGTCCTAATGGAAACTAAGGGATATTAAGGCCTCCTTTTAATAGAGTACCGGAACAAAGCATTAGCACATAGTGAATACATGAACTCCTCAAACTATGGTCATCACCGGGAGTGGTCCCGATTATTGTCACTTCGGGGTTCCGGATCATAACACATAGTAGGTGACTATAGACTTGCAAGATAGGATCAAGAACTCACATATATTCATGAAAACATAATAGGTTCAGATCTGAAATCATGGCACTCGGGCCCTAGTTACAAGCATTAAGCATAGCAAAGTCATAGCAACATCAATCTCAGAACATAGTGGATACTAGGGATCAAACCCTAACAAAACTAACTCGATTACATGATAGATCTCATCCAACCCATCACCGTCCAGCAAGCCTACGATGGAATTATTCACGCACGGCGGTGAGCATCATGAAATTGGTGATGGAGGATGGTTGATGATGACGACGGCGACGGATTCCCCTCTCCGGAGCCCCGAACGGACTCCAGATCAGCCCTCCCGAGAGGTTTTAGGGCTTGGCGGCGGCTCCGTATCGTAAAACGCGATGCATCCTTCTCTCTGATTTTTTCTCCCCGAAAGTGAATATATGGAGTTGGAGTTGAGGTCGGTGAAGTATCAGGGGGCCCACGAGGTAGGGGGGCGCGCCCTCCACCCTCGTGGACAGGGTGTGGGCCCCCTGACGTGGATTTTTCTTCCGGTATTTTTCTTATTTTCCAAATAGATGTTCCGTGGAGTTTCAGGTCATTCCGAGAACTTTTGTTTCTGCACATAAATAACACCATGGAAAGTCTGCTGAAAATAGCGTCAGTCCGGGTTAGTTCCATTCAAATCATGCAAGTTAGAGTCCAAAACAGGGGCACAAGTGTTTGGAAAAGTAGATACGACAGAGACGTACCATAGATCTACTCTTGTAACACTCATATTCATCAAGATCAATCAAGCAGGAAGTAGGGTATTACCTCCATAGAGAGGGCCCGAACCTAGGTAAACATCGTGTCCCCTGTCTCCTGTAACCATCGATCCTACACGCACAGTTCGGGACCCCTACCCGAGATCCGCCGGTTTTGACACCGACACCAGTCACATCTTCAAATGAATCCAGAATGGCTGCCGGGAATTGTACATCCTCCTTAATTGGTTTGACAAAGAAGGCAGCATCATCGGCATAAAGCGAAGCTCGAACGGTTGGAGTTGTACCACACAGAGGGTGGAGATGCCCTTGGGTAGTGGCCTTGCTGAGGAGATGATGGAGTGGATCAATGACAAGGATGAAAAGAAGGGGGGACAACGGGTCGCCTTGTCAAAGGCCACATCCATGCTTCAGTGGGTCTCCCAACCCCCCATTGATCAATGCTACTTCTTGAGCTTGCGTTGATTTTTCCCTTGAAGAGAAAAGGGTGATGCATCAAAGTAGAGATAAGTATTTCCCTCAGTTAAGAACCAAGGTATCAACCCAGTAGGAGGCACAAGCAAGTCTCCAATCTATGCACCTGCACAAACTAACAAACACTTGCACTCAACGCGAAAAAGGGGTTGTCAATCCCTTCACGGTCTCAAACAAGAGTGAGATCTAACAGAGATAGGTATAAAAGATAAATAAAAGAGCAAACTAAAGTAAATATAAATAAATTGCAGCAAGGTATTTTTTGGGTTTTTGGGTTTATAGATATGGAAATATATGATGGAAAATAGACTCGGGGGCCATAGGTTTCACTAGAGGCTTCTCTCTTGAAGGAAAACATACGATGGGTAAACAAATTACTATCGAGCAATTGATAGAAAATCACAAAGTTATGACGATATCCAAGGCAATGATTATGAATATAGGCATCATGTCCGTGTCAAGTAGACCGGCTCCTGCCTGCATCTACTACTATTACTCCACACATCGACCGCTATTCAGCATGCATCTAGAGTATTAAGTTTATAAGAACGGAGTAACGCCTTAAGTAAGATGACATGATGTAGAGGGATAAACTCAAGCAATGTGACAAAAACCCCATCTTTTTACCCTTGATGGCAACAATACAATACGTGCCTCGCTACCCCTACTTTGTCACTGGGCGAGGACAACGCAAGATTGAACCCAAAACTAAGCACCTCTCCCATTGCAAGAACAACCAATCTAGTTGGCCAAACCAAACCGATAATTCGAAGAGAAATACAAATACATATAATCATGCATAAAAGAGTTCAGAAAAGACTCAAATAATATTCATAGATAATCTGATCAGAAACCAACAATTCATCAGGTCTCGACAAACACACCGCAAACGAATATCACATCGGATAGAACTCCAAGAACATCGAGGAGAATATTGTATTGAAGATCAAAGAGAGAGAAGAAACCATCTAGCTATGGACCCATAGGTCTATGGTAAACTACTCACGCTTCATCGGAAGGGCAGCAAGGTTGATGCAGAGGCCCTCCGTGACTGAAACCCCCTCCGACAGATAGCTGGAAAAGGCCCCAAGATGGGATCTCATGGGAACAGAGGCTTGCGGCGGCGGAAAAGTATTTTGGTGGGTGCCTCTGATGGTTTGGGAATATTTGGGAATTTATAGTGCAAATATTAGGGTTGGAGGACTCCCGAGGGGCCCACAAGCCCTAGCAGGCTTGTGGCCTCCTCGGGAACCTTCTGGCCCCCCTCTCCAAGTCCTCCGGATGTCTTCTGGTCCAAGAGAAATCATCGCAAAAGTTTTATTCCGTTTGGACTCCGTTTGATATTCCTTTTCTATAAAACTCAAAAACAAGGAAAAAACAGAAAACTGGCACTGGGCTCTATGTTAATAGGTTAGTCCCAAAAATAATATAAAATATCATATTAATGCATATTAAACATCCAAAACTGATAATATAATAGCATGGAACAATCAAAATTATAGATACGTTGGAGACGTATCAATCAACACTCTCGAGGTGGCGGTGGACAGCAGAGCCGCAACCCAATCTCGGAATCTGACCGGGAAGCAAAGATGTTGGAGAAGATCCATGAGAAAGTCCCAACACATAGAGTCAAAGGCCTTCTTGATATCAAGCTTGAATAGAGGAGTCGGGCTATTTTTTCGATGCAATTTTCTCACCAAGTTTCTGGCATACATGAAGTTGTCGTGGATACTTCTCTTTTTTATGAAGGTGCTTTTGGCATTTGAGACAAGATCGTGCATATGGGGTGCCATCCGGGTAGCCATCATCTTGCAATTATCTCCGCAATAGTTTGGATGAGGCTAATGGGGCGAAAGTCCGAGATGGATTCAGCCCCATCCTTCTTTGGAATGAGAGCAATGCTCGCCGAGTTGAGCCAGTGTAAATTCTCAGAGTGTAAGTTGGAGAAGTGGTTGACCACGAGCATGATGTCACCTTTTATGATTTCGCAACATTCCTTGAAGAAGGCCAGAAGAGCCATCGGGCCCAGGAGCTTTATCGTCGGGGAGATAAAAAATTGCCTTTTTCACCTCTTCCTCCATGAAAGCCGCTCCAAGGTCCCTGAGGTCGCACTCAGGGACTGGGATATTGCCCTAGTTGAAATCGGTGTGACACGGCAGACTGTGTTTCGTGACCTTCGCGAAATGATCTTAAATGATGGATTTCTTATGGCCATGGTCAGTAATCCATCCATTGTTGTGCTTGAGGCGGTGGATGAAGTTCTTCCTTCTTTTGTAATTGACCCAAAGGTGAAAAAATGAGTGTTGGCGTCTCCATCTTTTAGGTTGGTAATTCGTGAGCTTTGTCGCT